>NW_020837949.1:47785606-47833275 GCF_003676395.1 Aethalodelphis obliquidens | reverse complement strand
GGGAGAGAGGGAGAGAGGGAGAGAGGGAGAGAGGGAGAGAGGGAGAGGTGAGCTGGCAAACATCCATTGGAATTACTATTCTAGGGACTAGAATTTGCTGTTTAATAGCAAACACTAAGCAAATTCATTTTTAGAGGAGGTCATACCTAACTACTATTATGCCAAGTGGTGCAGGGAGTCTTACAAAGAGAATTCTAGTAGAGCTGTAGTTTAGGAATGAGAGAATATTACATGTTTATTAGGTAGTAAATGACAAGAATTGAGTGCAAGAAGGTACCCATTTGTGCCTAGTCATGATATTCCTTTATAGTTTACACCAAAATTATATACACATTTAAAAAATTAAAAGTTAATTTGGAAAATTCAATTATTTTAATACAAACATATTTTGTAAAGAAAATAGTGTAATTAACAGCTATAGTCATGTCTATTATCGTGTCTTTAAGTTATCCCAATTACCCATTTCTGGGGAGTCACAAGTTATTAATAAGCTATCTTGTCACCTCGAGGCAGCTACCTGGACTATATAACAATAACTTGAAGGAAATACCCAGATGCAGCCCAGCGCTTCTCATCAACCTTTCTAAGGAGATGCCTGACTTCACCCCGCAGCGCACCTATCACCTGCCTACTGGTGAGAGGTGGTGGTGGACATCCTTCCCCACTCTAGCTGAAGCCTGCTATGCTAGGTTGTGCCCTGCACGCTCAAGCCAGTTTCCTTGCAGCAATACATCACTTAGGAGCTCCTGGTCACCTTTCTCATAGCAATTTTTTTGCTTCTGCTGTCTCCTACTGTTTAATTTTATTAGGTTGTTACCCTCCAATTATCTACAGCACAGTAATTACTCTCATCTTTATGTCCTTCTGCATCCCCTCTGCCCAGCTGTCCTACCCGATTTTTTCATCATTAGTTTTCCACATTCTCCTCTTACTTTTTCTAAGCTGGTACTTTACTCTCTGATATCCCAACAAGGCAGCCTGTAGAGCGATTAGAAACACAGGTTCTGGAGCCGAACTGTGCAGGTCTGAACCCAATACTCCACTTCCTACCAGCCGGGGACCTAGGGCAAGTTACTTAATGTCTCTGAGTCTCAACTTCTGAACCTGTAAAATGAAGATCATCACAGTACTTCTTTTATGTGGTCACTGTGAAGATTAAATGAAATAAGTAATGTGAAAAATGCTTAGCATAGAGCTCAAGACATAAAAAGAGTTATGTTTGCTCTCTCAGTATTATTTCTTCTATATTGTCTCCTCTATCCAAAATCTAGCTTTTCTTCTTGCCCTTTATACCTTTTTGCCAGGTGTATAAATATTATACAAACTAAGCAATTAAATTTCCTATTACATGAACTTGTCATTGTTTCTAACGTCACAAAATCAACAGAACTTCCTATCCTTAGAATCCATATCTATCTTTTTTCCCCTGGAACTACTCCTTCAACCCTCACTAATTCATTCAATCTCCCTCTTTCTCACTAAACTATTTTTATTTTAAAATTTGCTCAGGTGTTGTAACAGATGCGCTTTTAAAGGAATTAAAGGTTGTTCAACACATTATGTTCAAGAGAGTAAAGCAATTTAAAATAGGTATAAATAAAGGCTCTCCGATTTCCACGCGGTTCTTTTTTTTTTTAATCCAAAAAGCTAGCTCCATTTTAAGTACCCTAACTCCGCAATTTCAGTCAGTGTTATTGCCAAAGAAAGTTTCAACTCAATTTTGAGGTGCCCAAAAGAATATCAGAGTTGCATAAACAGATATATGAGCAGAAAAATATTAATTCTTTTCCTGTCTTCACTGCTCAGCAAAGTTAAGATTTTATTTCCCCCTGAGGTTTAAGGGGAAAAAAAAAAACCTTATTTGTTCAATTTTTTTTTGAATAGTACTCTTTTCTGCAGTATTCAGGATATTGCCATCTAGCTGACTTTCTTTTATTATCTAACCTTGATTACTCTCTTCTTGCATGTTTACTGGCTTCATGTGAATTTCAATATGTTTCCCTTCTGGATCAAAGGCCCTTAAGACTCCTTTTTATCCCAATTTTTTTTCTTTTCTTTTTTAATTGAAGTATAGTTGATTCACAAAGTTGTGCTAGTTTCAGGTGTACAGCAAAGTGATTCAGTTATACATATAAATATGTTCTTTTTCAGATTCTTTTCCATTATAGGTTATTACAAGATATTGAATATAGTTCCCTATACTATACAGTAGGACCTTGTTGTTTATTTATTATATTTTATATATAATAGTGTGTATATGTTAATCCCAAACTCCTAATTTATCCCTTCCCCCTCTTGCCCCTTTGGTAACCATAAGTTTGTTTTCTATGTCTGTGAGTCTATTTCTGTTCTATAAATAAGTTCACTTGTATCATTTTTTAAAGAAGCTACATATAAGTGATATTATATGATATGTCTTTCTCTGCCTGACTTATTTCACTTAATATGATAATCTCTAGGTTCATCCATGTTGCTGGCATTATTTTACTTTTATTTTTTTTGCGGTACACGGGCCTCTCACTGTTGTGGCCTCTCCCGTTGCAGAGCACAGGCTCCGGACGCGCAGGCTCAGCGGCCATGGCTCACAGGCCCAGCCGCTCCGCGGCATGTGGGATCCTCCCAGACCGGGGCACAAACCCGTGTCCCCTGCATCGGCAGACGGATTCTCAACCACTGCGCCACCAGGGAGGCCCTTATTTTTTACAGCTAATATTCTGAGTAGTAATTGAGGGACATTTAGGTTGCTTCCATGGCTTGGCTATTATAAATAGCTCTGCTCTGAGCATTGGGGTGCATGTATCTTTTTGAATTAGAGTTTGAATTAGAGTTTTCTCCAGATAAATGCCCAGGAGTGGGATTGCTGGATCATATGGTAACCCTAGTTTTAGTTTTTAGGGAACCTCCATACTGTTGTACATAGTGGGTGCATCAATTTACATTCCCACCAACAGGGTAGGAGGGTCCCCTTTTCTCCACACCCTCTCCAGCATTTATTATTTATAGACTTTTCGATGATGGCCACTGTGACTGGTGTGAGGTGATACCTCATTGTAGTTTTGATTTGCATTTCTCTAATAATTAGCGATACTGAGCATCTTTTCATGTGCCTGTTAGCCATCTGTATGTCTTCTTTGGAGAAATGTTTATTTAGATCTTCTGCCCATTTTTTGATTGTGTTGTTTGGATTTTTGATATTAAGCTGTATGAACTGTTTGTATATTTTGGAAATTAATCCCTTCTTGGTCGCATAGTTTGCAAATATTTTCTCCCATTCCATAGGTTGTTGTTTCATTCTGTTCGTGGTTTCCTTTGCTGTGCAAAAGGTTTTAAATTTAATTGGGTCCCATTTGTTTATTTTTGTTTTTATTTCTATTACTCTAGGAGACGGGTCCAAAAATATATTGCTGCAATTTATGTCAAAGAGTGTTCTGCCTATGTTTTCCTCTAGGAGTTTTAGTGTATCCAGTCCCCTTAAGACTCCTTTTAGCATTTTTTTCCCCTATGGCCAGACTTGGCTTCCTCCTTGCAGCTCTCCATTGCTCAGCTCTCCATTGCTCAGCTCTCTTTTCCACCTACCAGGTGTTTATTTATCACCTACACACCAATATCTAGAGTGTCTACCATGTGTTCAGTCCTGTTATGTATGCAGCACCATCCACAGAGGGATCCCGAGTGAGAAGGGCTGTTAGTAACCTGGGCAACCTTCCATACACAGTCCTTCTCTTGACTCAAAGATCACGAATAAACATCTCAATCCCCTACATACGTCTGCTTCTCTACCAGCTAGGACATGATATGGCGAATTCTTTATTGTCTCAGACCTCTGAATACAATATGTCCAGTTCAAGACACATCTTCTCCAGATCTAACTTCCAGCTTATAGCAAATAAAGGACACAGAGGAACCTGCCAAATGGCCTCTTGGAGAAAACCTAAAGGAAACCCAGAAGGCGGATGTATTCTGTGGGACGCTGGCCCACCTCCTCAACAAGTCGCTGTGCCAGATTAAAAGAAACTTGGGGGGCAAAACATCCAGGTGCAATATGATGTTCTGGATTGGATACTGGGTTAGACAAACAGCAGTAATGGACTTGTTTAGATCACCTGGGGAAACCTGCATATGATAAGGGTATTAGATTAGATGCAAATGTACTGAAAAAGTAGAGATCAGTGACACAACTGAGCAGGCTGCAAAAGAGTATGTACAGCTTTGGGTTAAAAATTATATTGTTTTGTACGTATGTATATATGTATGTATGTATTTATTAACTAATTATTGAAGTACAGTTGCTATTATATAGTATTTTTTAAAAGTGATCTGAAAAATGTGTGTTAAGGTATTACCAGTAGTGATAGCTGGGTGGTGGGAATGTGATGTTTTAATAAAAAACAATTTTTTTTTGGATTATATTTTCTACAATATACGGCTATAATAATAAAAGGTTATTTTTTTAAATGCTCGTTTTCTTCCAGAAGACTCATCTCAGAAAGTCCACACTCACTGATTACACCCTGACTCTCCAGGGTTGAAGCACATCCTACTGCACAGTTTATACTAAACTATCACACTTGATTCAAGTTCTCTGGTGGGTTTTTTGTCTGTGGCCCTTGTCCCTATACTTCAGCTTCACTAGAGTCCCAAATCACACCTGGCAGAATAGTTCTTTCTTTAGTGAGTGTAATGTCTGTGTAATTAGTAGATCCCTGTTGCCAACATGGCTGACAATACACACAGGAAGAATGAATGTGAAAATCTCACGGACTCTCATTAGAATAAGGCTTAGTAATACACGCGTTTGTATATACATAGGTAACATATTTTACCAAAAATACAATAGCCACACTATTAAAAAGTCCTATTCAATACCATAATTGATCTATAAGACTATTTATCCTATTCCTCAATGTTACTAGGCTAATTCACATACATCTCTTTCACATAATTCTAATGTATACTTAAAGACTTTTCAAAACCTGTGCTAAACTCGGGAAACAACACAGGTTTTGTGAGAAATCCAGATAAGCACATACATCTTTATTTGTACTGGATGTGATTTTGAAGGTGTTCTACTTAAAACAGCCCCAAAATTATGGTTAATGAAAAACTAGATATTTTATCTCGCTTCCAGGAAAGGCTTATAGGTAGGAAACCCAAAGAAGATATGCAAATAGATGTTTATATTAATGAATCCTTTAAAAAACATGCTTCATAAAAGAACTTGAAGCTGAGCACAGTGACTCCAATTCAAAGCCTTCTCTAGACAAGATTTAAGTAAATTTTCTGAAAAGTCATTAAAATGAAACAGCACAGATCATTCATTCCCAGCTTTCCACCTCAGATCCTGAACCTCAGCTCTAGTACCAAGAAACCAGAAACACTCTTTGCCTTATATAAAAAGGGGACAGTCAATAGAAATTCAAGCACTGAATTACGAGCCGAGAATTTTTCATTCCCATTGAAAACTAGTTCCGCTTTTCCTTTGTCTTTTTCTCATGTGGGGGGCGGGTGTTTTCCTGACATCAGTTGATTTCAGGTTCTCTTCAAAAATCCCTGTCTCCTTAATTATTTAAGTTGGATGAAACAACAAGTCCTCTTTTAGACCCGATATATTAAGTTCTAAACTGTTCTCTAAGGTCGTGCTCGCACGTTCAGTTTCAGGAAAAACTCGTGTGACTCCACACAGATGGGGTCGGTTGAGAATGTTTTTACTAAAAGGTGAACTGCTACTAAGTAACTTTGACATTAAATGATTTCAGTTTGTTATATCCTGATATATTCTGATATTCCAACAATGTTCTGAATTCATAAAGCACCTCTTCACCCCAGGGTTTAAAAGTTTCACTCAAACATAAATCCATTCATCTCCAAACTGCCCTATGAAGTCAAAAGAGTATATTCCAACTCTGCACGCAAACTACTTCCAGCATGAGCTTATAAATCAGTCATGTTTCGGCCTTATGAACAGAGAACTACAACCTGCCTCTCCCCATCACAGAAACAAGAAAATTCCATATAGAAGTTGATTTTAAATAATCTCCTATAAATAACTGAAGACTGAAAACATTTTTCCTACCCCGTTAAAAAGATACATTTAAAAAATAAACATGTGGCAGATATGAGGTTGCTATAAATTCTGAAAATGGCTTACCTATTGATGTAACTGAGGGCAACATAGGTTGGCTGCTGTAATTCTTGTTTTTCTAAAACACGTGGATCCGTATCTGAAATAAAAACACAATTATGATTTTTCAGCTTTCACATCAGAATATATGTGGCTACCTAACCTAAAGTAACAGAGGCTAAATGGAGAAAAAGATTAATTTAGTAGACCGCTTTTTAAAGACAACTCAGTCAGCAAAGCACCATCATTTGTTCATTCATTCATAAATAACAAGATATTGCATTACTTTTCAAGAGAATTCCAAACATCAACAGTGATAAAATGTCCATCTGTCACACAAACTCTTGCACAATCGCCCTCATAAATATTGGTTTTCACTGCTTACAGTTACAATGTTGGCATGGTTTTTGGTGGTTAATCGGCCTAAGAAAGAAAGGCTCTGTTAATTATGCTCACTTCAATGCTGGAACAAGTTAGTTGCCATTGGAAAGCTTCATCAATCTGAAAATCTACTGAGTATTGTTCTTATTCACTGCATACTTTTCTGGGTTTGGATTCACATTCTAGAGGGCAACTCTTGTCCTTCTTAACTGTATGTTTATTATAACTTTTCTAGACTCTCAATCAGAAATTCTCATGCTGGTTCAGAATCCACAAACACCACATTCATCAGAGGGTTTTTCCCCCCTTGAAGAGAGAGAATTCAACACCAGAGCAAACTTCCCTAACAGTGCTTCTCCAACACAGCACCAAAAAATGCACTTGTAACAACTAGAAATATATTCAAACTTCTCATGTAGAGAAATGATTGTGCTAAGTATATGCAAAAACAATGTTTCTATAGTAAGACTATAAAGAAACGTGAACACATTTTTGTTTTCTTAGAAAAAGGTTCAGACATTTCACACAGATTTTATTACAACCTCGTTTAAAACCATCTCATTATTAGAACTCTTCCAGCTGCACTTGGCAATAACACCTTCTTTGATGTAATGACAGATATTGTTTCAAGCACCTTGGTACAGGAAGTGTTTACTGCCCATGGTGGATGTAAGATACCCATGCTAACTCCAAAGTGCGTTAACAGGTGATGGGGGTAGGGGGTACAGACACAGTGGCATAGAGCACAGGTGGCAAAAAATGACAGCATCAAAATCAATTTACAATGCTTTCCACTCCCAAACTAAAACTGGACAGTAGTGGCGATTGTTTTATTGGTGTTATAGTTAAGAATCTCACGTTCACTTTATTATTTTTCCTATGCCAAGAATTTCAGGGACACACTATTCAGAAATCCTGCTTCCTGGGTCGTTGCCATCGCAAGCCATGAAAGCCAAATTCTGAAACAAGAGACAAAGGTTCTCTGAATGGCTCCATCACATTGGGTCTCGAGGTTTTGGCAGCGCAAGTGAGAATAGATCAGTAACTCAGCATTTCCTCTGCCTCCTATGATGCTTACATATGCACCTGAGGCTGTTTGTATTGATAGATCCCTGGCCTCCAGAAACACTGTTTTCTTTGTTCCACCATCTTCCATAACCTAGGCTAGATTTATGCTCACATACCCTCAAATTATGAGTGGTGACATGGACTTCCAGAAGCTTCCAAATGCCTTTCCATAACAACAACAACAACAAAACCATCTGGAAGCACCTCAGGCAGGATTCTCCTGTTTTTCTAGAATGCAGACCCCGGTAACTGACAAGAAAGTAGAACTTCCAGACACATGTCCACCAGGCCTGAGACATCTCTTTCAGATGAAATGTTTCCTTGGGCAACCTTTAGAGCATCCACGAAAGCTTCGTGTTCTTAAAACGAAATTAGGTACGTGGTGCCCACAAATCAGGAGAAGCCTGCACAAGTGCTACCAGAGGAAAAGCATCAGGGCTGGTCGCGAATAGACATCAGCTCCGTCACCCGCTTCCTGGCTGACTGGCGTGCAATGATCATGACTCACCATTTTATGGATTTAATTATACTGTGGAGCACTTCGCATTCAGTAGAAGTATAATAGCCGCCTTCATTATTTCTCCCTCCCTGACCAAAAAGTAACTGTCTGATGCTAAAAACTCTCCAGGAGAGGACTGGAGTGACAAGGGCCTCGGGTGTTCACAGCAGGACGATGACGTCCTCCTCATGAAGATGGAACGTCATTAGCAGAATGAACTGGAGAGGGTAACACTGTTCATTGGAAATTACTGACTACAACAAGAAGAACTTCTTTAAGCCACGTGCCACACCACCGAGACAGTTTTTGCACAAGTCGCTACAATAAGAAATGTGATATGAAGTGCAGTGGCCATACTGCACAATCTCCCGATATTTCTCTGGCTTGTTGATGGCACTGATCAAAAGGTGAACCTGGTGTGCTCGCTTCGGCAGCACATATACTAAAAAAAAGGTGAACCTGGAATGTTGGCTACCATTGCCCAGAGATAAAATCCACCTCAGTCAATGGTCTGTGGGATAGAAACGCTTGAATTTTTCATAGCCACACGATGTTCCTTAAACTGGCAACTGGCAAGAAAGTAAAGCATCCCATACTGCGGCTACCTACAGCCCCATACAGCAACGCTCTACCACTCTTATATCAAGAAGGGACAGGAAGATGAACCTAAAATTTCTCAGCAGGGCAGGGCACAGCCAAAAAAAACCCACTAAGAGTTGACTGTTTTCTGTCTCATATCACCCCTGGCACACTCACAGATTTCAGGCTGACTGAAGATAAAGGAATTCAAATATGAAAATGTATTTTAAGATACCCAAGCAATAAAAACCTATCAACTTCAAAGTTTCTAAAACATAGCACCCTCCACAGTAGACAGCAATGTGCTTCCTCTACCATTCCTAGTTCAGGGTAATAGCTTGAACACACAGTTCTACAGTAAGGACGAGACACAGAATGGAAGCTTGCTGTAGCTCATCTGGTCCTACTGCCCTGTGGTTTTATAGAGTCAATTAAATGGCAAAAGGCTCAATGTCACAGCACCAGCTCCCATGACTTCTCAAGTAGTTAAGAGAAAAGCCAAGCACACGGCAGAAATAAGGAAAGGACAGTCTTCAGACCCTTCTGGATAGGAACTAGAGTTAAACATGATGAAAGGAGGGCAAACAGCACACCTTGTTCAATCAGGGAGGCCTGTGTTCATCAGCTCTGCTGTCTCTAGTGTTGGGAACCAATGTCCACCAAGTGCCCGGATTTGGGAGCTACGTTGAGTCTTTTGTAGCGCTATCTTCAAGCTTCCAGGAAAACTCTATCAAGGTTGTTTGCTGGGTTAACAGAAGCTTAACTGAGGAGCTCATGGGCTCTGGCTGTGCTTCAGCTAGTCTACATCGCTGGGATTTATATGCCTGTATTCATTTCCAATTTAGGAATGTCAGAAACCAGCCATACTACCTCTCAACAAGACTAATGAGGCCTCTATCAGCAACGAGCTATTTGAAGGCTGGGAGGCAGCAGTGAGGGGGAGACAGGATATCACGCCGCCCCTGCCCAAGAAGGCCTTCTTCAAATTCTATATCCTCCAAATGCTGGGCTCTTTGCTCTGTGTGGAGGGCAACAGTGGGAGGCCTGAGATGACGTGAGTGGGAAGGCAGCCCCGGAAGATCCTGGAGAGGAAAAGGCCCACCCAGCCAGATGAGGGATACTGAAAGTCTGGGATGGAAACACCACTTTTCTGTGGACTCACTTGGTAATAATTAATGGGCACAGTCTGTTCTCAGTCTTCCCCCCAACAGCTGAACTCACAAAATCACAGAGTTTTAGTTTATTCAGCAGAGCCTTCCACAACATCCCTGGCTGAGCGCGTGCATCCCTCCTCCCTTCTCTGCATCGCCTCATCCCCAGCACTGTCCCCGCACTTGTGTCACCATAGAGGCAGACGCTGGGCACATCCTTTCCCCTTCCCACGTTTCTCAGAGGTGAATCATCTCAATTTCTTTCCTCTCTCCAGCACTCAGCTCAGGGGCAGGCACGTAGGAAATGCACTGTCATTATTAAATGGATACACTAATTTTATGATGAGAAAATGGAAGATGTGGGGTCAAACATGGCAGATTGATCAAAGGCGTTTTATTCCTTCACCATCCAAGGCCCCACGAAAGGAAGAAATAAAGGAAGGAAAACCTCTCCAGGGATAGAAAAAAAGGGGAGACAAGTGGTTTGGACCAGTGTTTTGGAAGATGGAAAATTCATACAGGAGTGACAAGTGACTCAGAAGAGTAGAGGAAGCTATAGTCTCAAGTGCCTGCAGTGGGGGAGATGCACGGGCCAGGAGGGGAACCCACTGGGTTCCCCTCCTGGCCCATGCTTCTAGCCCCGAGAGGCCCTGGACTTGGAGGGGCCAGGTGTTGCAAAAGGCAAGGAAGGGAAGGTTCAGGGCTGAAAACAGGAGAATTGTTTAAAAGGTTGATTATCTAGAGACACTGAACCAGGAAACCAAGCACAGCGAAGATAGAGGGGGAGTGGGGAGAACACATGGCTGAAAACAAGGGGATTAGAGTGGAAATATACCTACTTCACTGTCCCAAGAACACTGGCAGGCAGGCGGGAGGATTCCTCTCTGATTAAGCTAAGTGGGCGCAGAGACGAGATCACCAGATGCCGACATCTGGCAATTCCTTGATTAAGTGATTTCCCTGCAGATAAGTCTATGGTCAACGAGCTCCATCCATGCCTCTATCCAGAGCCTCCCATCAGGTTTTTATTGCCTCGGTGTCTTAAATAGGAGCCAAGAACAGTCAAGGGGTGACCATTAGACATTTGAGGGAAAGTCTTGAACGTGAAAGGAAGATATACCAAAACAAATAAATGGTGGGAGACAGGAGCAAAGGAGCAGACAAATCGAGGCTTTGAAAGTTAAGTGACATGCCTATTTACACACACCCAGTTAACAGCAGGGCTAGGACCAGAAGCCCTGCGTCCCGAGTCCCATTAGGCCAGCATTTTGACCATTTAATGCGCATCCTCTGAAGTCAACTCATTGCTACCAACCAGTTGCAACACTGGCCTCCATACAATCTTTATAGCTTTCTTAAAAGCCCAGCAAAGTTCTGTTGCAACTTTCACTCCGCTTTTAGGACTGAGTTTTGATGAACTGACAACTTTTAATTCACAGTTAGTTTACTTCAGCTGCTGAAATAAATATTTCTTGCCAGCAATGGTCCTTTCAAAAATAAAAATAAAAAATCCTACAATTGCACATAACTGGCCTTTGAATGGATCAACTTTTCCTTCGTTTATAGACACGTCATTTGAAACTTTTCCCAAGCCATAATTTCCATTACAGGGCAGTCAGTGCAAATTACAGTGAGATTCTTGCCTTTCCAAATTCAATGTGAAATCCAGATGCAGTTAAGTGGTGCTGTAAACTTTATGAGTTAAGTATCTAAAAGTCGGGGACATTGTGCAGTACAATAACGCCATCTATTAGGAAAGCATTTATGTTCCCATTTGCAGCCTGAGTTTTCCTCCACAAGTGAATGAATAAACGTCATTCAACCAAGAACCGTTTGGACAATGTTCTAGGAGGCTGATTTATAAACAAACACAGCATACTGCAGCCTTTTCAGTTTCCGGCATGACCAGAGGGTCAAAGTTATTAGAAATAGACAGTTCTGACCAGGATGCTTTCTAACTCTTCACTAATCCATCAAACTCCTAGGGTCATTGATGACTGCTTGAGAGTCGTAGCTATTTTTCCCCAAGTATAAGATGTGTAGCCTTATATGTATGACACTCTCAGTCTGCACTCTTCAGCCAAATTCTCTACCTTGTTACCTGGGACAAGAGAGACTGTCAGAGTCCATCGTGGCTGCCTGGTATGCTTGTGCAGTGCACAACCTGTACATCTGTATATAGTGACCCTGAAGACTGGGGTGCTGGGGTTACACAACAATAAAATTCTTCCAAACAGGAATAAGGCCAAAACTTAGTCCCATTTGATCTTACAGGCATGTGTGCATGTACACACAAATGGACGTGTCTGCTTTCCCCAGAAATGAACCTGATGATGGATCCAAGTAGCATGTGATACAAAAGACCGTAAAGGAGCTTCTATGTCACCGCTGCCCATGGGAAGAGCCTAAAAGCACGTATCTGGAAGAAAAGAGAGCTGCTGGTGGGTGAAGGTAAGTGACAAAAGAGACGGCAGGGAAAAAGAGGCTCTCGACGTCCTCTCTGCAAGGATGGAAGGGCAGTGGCTGTTCATGAAAAGAGACCTTCAACTCCTTCTGCCTAAAATTGTTTGCCCAAGGAAATTCTACCCATCTTCCAAGGCACTGGCCTATGCACTACCTCTACCATGTGTTATGCCACACATCTGCCAATCTGTCTTAACACCCCACCAAAATGGAAGCTCCTTAAGGGACCAGATTTTAGAAGCCACAAACCCTAAGTCCAGTGCTTCGTAAATAATCAGTGAACATATGCTGAACAAATAAATGAATGCCCTAGGCATGCATAACACAAAAGACATAAAGATAAGCATTCAGCTCAGACTCTTCAACTAGGAGAGTCAGACGGACAGGAGAGGAAAACAGACCCAAGTGTAAGTGACTGCCAGTACAGAGACACGTATAAGAAAAATATATACCAGTAAGCACAGATGTGCAGAAGGATAGAAAATGATGCAAAATTCAGAATAACGAGAGAGAGGGGCAGAAAGGGCTAATCTGGGAAGGATTTACTGATGAATAGGAACTGAGTTGGGTTTTGAAGGAAGGGACTTAGGCATAGGCAGTGGTTCATAGGTGAGGTTAGGGATCTGAAAATGGCATGAAGTTTGAAACAGAAAGCGCAGGTGAGAAGTCTGTGGGGAAATGTGGGCTGCAGAGCCGATATTCATTAGTTATAAAATAATTATAGAGATACTTTAAAACAGTTGCTCTGAACTGTGGGCGATTTTGCCCCCCACCCCCAGCCCATCAGGATGTTTGCCAATATCTAGAGACAACTGGAAGGAGGATGCTACTGGCATCTAGTGGGTAGAGGCCAGGGATGCTGCTACACATCCTACAGTGCGCACACAGGACAGTACCCCCCAGCCCCAACAAAAGAATTACTTGGCCGAAGATGCCAATGATGCAGATGTTGAGAAACCCTGTGTTAGAGCTCTATGAATATCACGAGGATGGAGCTATTGCTTCTAGATGATCATCTCTGTTATTTTCCGCCGTCTAAATCAAACGGCTGGTTAGGAGGCTACAGAAGATACAAGACGTTGTTTGGACTTACAAGAGCTCAGACTTTCTTCATGGAGACAAAGATACTGAGTTCATTTCAAGAAAGACACACTGCACTCTTGTCATGCACTAGTTGCAAAAGGGAAATTCTAAGTCAGCAGATTCACAACTGAGCGAGAAAGACAACACAAGTCACAGTTAATAATCCAAGACAGACAGATCTGTGCCAACCTAGAGGACTACACTAGCTGCTGTAGAAACAAAACAGGCTTCTCTGGGCGAATCAGAGAAACTTCTGGAAAGGAAATTTTACATGAGCTTTGAACTAAATCTCTAGTCAGAAAAGGTGAGAAAACGGTGAATCAGAATAGAAAACGGTCTGAGCATTAGCAGAGACAGGGGCAAGAAAGCCAGTGTGGCTGGAACTCTGCACGAAGAGTCCCACAATGCAGATCAGGCCCACGTTCTGGAAGGCTTGAAATGTTCTCCAAGAGTTTGGACTTAACTCCGTGAACAATGGAGAGCCTCAGAAGGAGTAAACTGATACGGTCCATGTTTTAGAAAAATAACTGGTGGTGGTGGGGAGAATGGGGGAAAAAGCTGGAATAAAGAAATATAAGGGAAAAAAAAAGAAATATAAGATTTGGTGAAAGTAGAAATGGAAATACACTGTTTTTCTTGTGTTACAGATCTGAGGGCCTCATTACCAAAAGTAAGGAAGACACTAGAAAGTGAAAAGGGTTTGACAGGCAAGAAAAGGAGGTCTGCTTCTGATGTGTGGTAAGACATTTTGCAGAACCAAGAAGACTCAAAGGAAGAAGAGATAAAGGACTCAGGACACAGATAGGGACTGCAGCGCTGTAGATTCCCACCATAATGCCACGTTCCAGCAGGCACTGGAACCAGACCATGTCCCTCAAAACAAAACGACGATACAGCAAAAACCCGACCACTCTGAGTCAACACTTGGTTATCATATAACTCAGCCAATTCATTAGGAAGTACTGACTGAGGACCTAGTAGGCCTAATAAAATCCCAGCAGGGATAAAGAAAAGCCAGAGGTTGTACTGCATTTGAAACCAAGTAATAGGCAAATTTCACAAGGGAGTGAATATAAAAGATTGGGACAAAAAGAGAACTGAGTCAAAACGGACCCCGAGTTTAGTGTTTTAACTGATTTGGTACCCAAGACTCTAAGGCTCACTGCTGTAATCACCCTCCCATTGGAATCCCTGCTCCCACTTCTTGGTGATGCTAAGGATTAAATGCAACTCCACACCAGTCAAACTGCCTCTGTTCCATACTAGCTGTATGACTTCTTTATGTCTTAGTTTTTTTTTCATCTGTAAAATTCTGATAAGGATAGTACTTTTGAGTGAGCGCTGAAATGAGGATTAAATAAGCAATGTGTTAGGTGTGGCTACTAGTCGGTTCTTTAGCCCGTAGAATGTTTTGAAATCAAACTCTGTACTGTTGTGGATTATCTCCATTTTATAGTCAGTGGCATAATGATGCGTAGATGATCTAAGAACTCATCATTCACATAATGTAGTGAGATTGCTGGCTACCATTGGGTAGTCATTTTCCCCTTCTTCCCCCATAATGCTTAGGAATATGGCTGTCTGGTATAAAGACTACATTTCCCAGCATTCCTTGAGCCAGGTGTAGCCCTGTGAAGAAGGCCTGGCCAATAGGATGTAAGGCTTCTGGGAAGCCTCTTCAAAGTCATGTGCCTTTGCTTGTGGTTATTTTTCCCTCCTGCATCTACTTTGGATATGATATAATCTACAGAAGTCATACATGGCTGAGCAACACGATAGAAGCCTGAATCCCTGATCCCATGAAGACCCACACCACTCTGAACCTGAACACCTCCAGACTTCTTGAAAGTGAAAGAAATAAACTCTTCCACTTAAGGCATGTGTTATGTAGGGTTTTTCAGTTGCATGAAACCAAACCAGATCTTAACAGACGCATGAAACAACTGGAATGCTGGTTTATTTTGTTGGACTCAAAGTTCTAATCTGATGTCTTGCTTTGTTTTTTCAGATTCTTAAAAAAATTCTCTTTAACAATTTAATATGCCAGCTCATGGAAAGAAAATAAGAGTAAAATCACACACACATCACCACACCATCTGTGGATCACTCTTAACCTGGGATAATTAAAGAATGGGAGAAAGAGGAGGAGGAAACCATCGTGTCAGAGCATGGCTCCTTTGGTGGCTTTAGGACTTTCTCTAGAATTGGTTATTAACAGGCAATAATGAAGCAAATTGCACATGCATATTACTTCTGAGTTATGAACAATGCAACCAGCAGTAACCTTTGAAGCTGTCAGGATCTTTTCAGGCAAGCAATTAAAGTGAAAAATGAGAGTGTGCACAACTTCCATCACCCAGTACTACATGTAATAACACCACCTACAACACTGACATAAGAGTGGGACTCAGTCTGAATATTTATTAATGCAGATCTGTTCCCATTTGTTCCTCTTTTTTTCCCTGTAACCCATTCCACCCCCACCTGCCAAATTTTTTTTTTTCTTTAAAGGGCAGCTCTGACACCATGGATTTCATTCACCTGAAACCTCCATGCAGTGTGACATCTCTCCAATCTTCACCTAAAGAAATTTCCTTTGCTATCCCTTGACCAAAATATAAATTTAGGGCAAGCTTGGATTCTAGAGAAGAAAAAGTGGATATGGAAGTAAGCCCCAATCAGGACAACACAAAATCAAGATTAAAATAATTAACATACAGGAGGCCAAATATATGTCAAGTACTGTGTGCTAGGCACTGAAGGCCCCTCCCCCATCCTTCAAAGGTCCCAGTTCTCAAGTAGTCCAGACTCTGGAGGATCTGACTTACAGTGATCTGTAATAAAAATGATCTGGTTTAAAAAATATCTGATTTTCTGCCAAAGTGTAGATATCACTCCTTGCTTGCATATGTTTTGTGATTTAAGTACTTGGAAAGACTTAAAGAAATGGCAGGAGTAGACACAGAGGTAAGCCACTTGGAACAGGCCTTTCCAAGCAGAGAAGAAACCCGTGTTCTGAGTTCGAAGACGTGAGGCCAATGGGTCCTATAAGCAAGTTTGTCTCATTTGGTTTCAGTCATTTCTATGCCGCCAAATACCTAGAGACCAGCGCTTCTCAACCAGAACTGCTCACTAGTATCACCTGGGTAGCTGTAAAAAAATTCTGAGGCCTAAGACCCATCTCCAAAGATTCTAACATGCAACCAGAAGAGGGATGAAGATCTGGTTCGGAAAGTCATTAAACCAGTTTGCATTTTTCCCCAAGCTAAAAAGACAATTGTAAAACCGGAAATGATTTATTGAAAGTCATTTAAAAGCTTTATAAATAAATCCAACATCTAGTAAAACCTCTGAATTCAGACTTCACTTGAGGCTCAGGTCTTCACCACCCCCATCCCCCCGCCCCAGCTTTTTGCTTTCTATAGAGAAAGTGCTAAGCTTAATGACTATGTAGACCATTAGCGTCTTCATGTATCTTTAAAAGCAAATCACAAACAACCAAATACCAGCGACCCTTGAATCGTGCGCAATTTTCATCCACTCAGTAAGGGTGCTCTGACAAAGACCTCTTACTGGGACATGCCCCCCCCCCCGCCCCCGCCAACCTTTTCCTTTTGGTCACCGATTTTCTTCACAGTATGTCCCTAAAATGGTAAGACTGCATCCCTCGAAGTCTTCCATGGCTCAGAATTTTCTGTCATTCAGATTGGCCCCAACCAGTGTGGTTTTCCTTGCTGTTATTATTCACCTCACTTAGAAATCAGCTCATAACCAAGCATATTCATTTTGCATTTTGGAAGCCAGTTAAGGATTTGGCAAAAGGAGTCACCCTCATTACTTCTTGCCTCCCAGGGAGGCAGAATCATTGCTTTAAAAAGAAAAAAGAAATAGCTGAACATCTGGAAGTGGAGTGACCTGACTGTTCTGCCTAACAGCCATCAAACACAAGGGCACAAATCAGTTACAGTTCACTGGGGTGGAGGGCTGATACGCGAAGCTCTGCCCGGCGGGCTCTGGGATGCCTCATGGCATCACCGTGCCCAGATAGCATGCGGGAACAGGGTGTGCAGACTCACGGGCCACAAAGGTTATGCAGTTTTCGGGGATTTATTCCTCCCCGTTCTGTGTGGGTTGTGCACTCATTCTACTTGCTAATGAGGAGGGTCACATGCTGGGCTGTCCTCAGATCACTCTTGCTGATGGTGTGAATTTGGGCGTCTGGGAAGGCCCTGGCACCTGGCAGATGGCTCCTGGCATTCTTGGCTTCTATGGGAGAACTTCTGGGAAGCAACTCTAGACTTTCTGGGTTTGTTTTTTTTTTTTTCTCTCCAAGGCTTTAATTTCTTTAGACAGGCAATATAATATTCATGGGCACAGTCTGCTACTTAACTCTGTGACTTGAGTAAGTTTCTCAGCCTAAGTCTCAGTTTTCTGATATAAAAGACAGTGATTCACAGTTCCTACACATTATGAGGTTATTATGAGGATTAAAAGAGACAAGCCATACAGAGCGTAGTGGCTGATACATGAAATACTTAATAAATCATACCTGTTATTATTACTGTAGGTAGTCAGGTCTGAAAGCATTTACTGTTTACATTGTCAGACCACATTTGTGAACAATCAACTGTTCTTAAGTAGCAATGATAACTGACAACAAAAATAGAATTACCATTACTAAGTGCCTACTATGAGGCCATGCAGAATAAGCTGCTTTCTATGTGTAATCCTCATGAAAACCCTGCTGGGGAGGTACCTCCCCCATCCCTTTCTCAAAGGAAAACGTAAGGCTCAGAAAAGGTCCAGATCACACAGCTCGGAGATAAGACCTCAGATCCAGGTATGACTTCCAAGTGCAGCTATTTGACCCTGACCACCACCTAGTTCTGCCACACTATTCAATAGCAATGCTCTCAAACTAAATGGCAAACTGGCCTGTTCTTGATTTTTTTCTCACTAAAACACTGCTTCGTGGATAAAGCACTGGAATGCTTTGGAAGCACTGGGACAGAAAACACGGACAAATTCTGATGAAAACCAGAACCTGGGACACAGGCTTAAACGGTTATTTATCTGCATCTCCTAGTCAATTTCTCCTCTGGGTGAGTGATCTAAAAGAACACCAGATCTGGATCCAGAAGATATGGGTTCTAGTCCTCGTACGAACTAGTTGCAACTTACAGCTTTAAGCACGTTAGTTTCCTTACCTATGAAATGACCATAACGATAGTGCACACCACCCCACGAGCCTGAGATAAGAATCACCTTTGAACTGAGCGATTCCAGTATAAACTCTAAGGCCCCACCTCCGGCTGCCAACCTAAAGTGGCCTTGGAGTTATTATCCCTCCAACAGGAGCAGCCCAGTGCAGCCACATTAGCTACTTGTTAGTCTCCTGAACAAACACTGTGTGGGGAAGGGAAAGATTAAACTATACACTGAAATAGTGACCTGAGTTACGGGTACAGAGGGCTGAGACTTCATCTTCCTTCATCCCTGAAGCTTAGAGAGCACATGCATATGCACTGGTGTTACTTTTCTCCTGCAAGAGTAAGGACCTTCATCAGAAAGCTCTCCAATTCCTCTTCCAAAGAGTCACGTGTCTTGCCAGTGGAGACAGAAAACTTTCTGGCTGGTTTTCAGCTGAGTTTATTAAGCCATTCTGACTAACTAAAAACGGTGTGATCAATTCACTTGCTTTATAGCTAAAAGGAAAGCCTTTCGATTTATAAACCAAAACACACTGAAGCGATTTTATCACACATTCAAACCAAATGCAAAACTCCCCGTAATGCCTGAGTAAAACAGGCATTATCAGAGTAAGCACAAGACATCGGATTCCTCAGAGGGGCTCAGGAGACTTTGGGGATTTGGTAAACATCACTATCAGCTGAGTTTCAGAAAATGGAAGGCAGAGAGGCTGACGGATTTTCTCAGCTTACTGGAGATGAGGCTTAATACTCTAGACATGGATTCAATACCACGAAGATATTAAAAAAGGCATGGCTTTAAAAAGGAATGCAGAGATAACATATACTTTTTAAATAGATATGTTCTTTGCTGACTAGACACAGCCAGGCTGCCTGTCGTTCTCTTCCCCCCTTCAATCCACCTCCACACTCTAGGACCTAGCTCAGTGTGTTCCCAACATTTCCACGGTATGATACATATTTTAAATTGTAACCAGTACACTTCCCACACAGAGGGTTCACAGAACATTACTCAACTTCACTGTATGCAATGCACATATTATTTCATTTTTTTAAATGTTGGGCTAGCCCATTTAATTGATTTTATGACCCAGAGTGGTGATTTTTTAAAAATGTGAATCTTGCTAAATTACAAATCAATAATATCATGCATTAATAAGCCCACCCCACACACGACTACTGTTTATATGATAAAAGACTTAGGTAAAATACAGAAGATCCTTTACAATTTGGCTCCAGACTCATCTTCCTTAGTTCTCTTCATGCAATGCCTAACTTCATCTCATCCTCTGCACATACCTCGTTCACATGCCACAGCTTTTGTTCTGATGATCCCGTCTGCCTCTTCAGGTCCACTGCCTGCCCTGCCCTGCCCTGCGCCTTGAGCTAGTTTACCCAGACTCTCTGGCCAGGTTTAGTCAATGGGACGCACCGGTAGGAAATCAGAGGGTGAAGAGAAAGAGAGAGGTATTCTGCTGATAAGCCTTTGTAACACAGGCTGTTTCCCCAACTTGGAACACCTCCTCCCCACTTCCCATAGCCACGCTCAGATTCATGCTCCAAAGTCCACTACAAAGGGTACCTCCCCTCCAAAGCACTCCAGGAACCTACTTCGTAGAACTCACCCTAGTACACACCTCTATTAAAAGGATGAATTATGCTTTAAAATGTTTATGTCCCAGCAGACTCAGCTTCTCCAAAGCCAGCGCCCGGTTTCTCTTTGTCCCCCGCACTTAGCGCGGAGGCTGGCACGTAACTGTCATCACTGAGAGGATCAGTAAATGAGTGAAAGGTAAGAGGATTCTTCATTATCAAAATGACATCAAAAGTATATGCCAGGAGGCAGTATTTTCTAACAATGGTGGCTATAGAGCTACTTCATCAAAATTCCCACTCTGGGGTGACCTAGTCTATTTCTTCTAAATGTAAGTGCTGGGAGTCAGCTCCAGACAACTGCTGCTTACCACCGCGTGGTAACCCGGCTACCTCTGGCAGTGACTAACTAGCTCCCCAACGATCCTGCATCACCTGGCAGGGTGTTGTCTGCTTATTATGCTAATTACATTTTACTTGAAAGATATAATTATTGCTGCAACTCAAGGAAATAATTAATGGCCAATTTCAGTGGGCAAAAATATTCATCAATCAAGTCAACAGACAAGAGACCTGCAGACTTTAAGAAAGGTCCTTAGAGAAGAGAAAAAAAGACAATCACCTAGAGATTTCTCCGTTCCATAAATATAGGTTAAATCTATTCAATTACAGTCTCTTGAAAGTTTACATTTCAGATTTACTCCAATGACTCCTAGTGCAGTCTCGGTTTAAACTTTTGGGTCCTCAAATGCATTGCTCAACAGAATTATTTCATCCCTGTATTGCATGAAGAGGTGGAGGTGATAAGGTGGAGACAGCATTCATTTCATACTGAGTCTCTTGAAAATGCTGATTCACTCAAGGGTTTCTCAACACAACAAACATCAACCTCGGTTTTCTTACATGAAAGGCAGGGAGGGAGGTGTCCTAATGAGAACACTATTCGGTTTGCCAGATGTTTACACCATCTTTGTCCCTTATAAACACTTGGCCTTTTAAACCCGAGGGTGAGAGGACGTTTTAAGTTCTTCTAACACCTCGGTAATCAGGGCCCAGAGAAATATTTGCCAATGGAAAACAACACAGTGATCCAGAGATCAGATCAAACCTACACTTACCATTAAAAGGTATTCCGATCCCCAAGAGCACTGATATGTCCTTCATATAAATGATACACAAACCTCACTGGCCTGTTCCCCACAGCCCTGCTCTTCAATTCCCTTTTATAATAGTCATATCCTCAGATTTACATCGACTGTATATTTACTAGACGTGTCCCCCCCATTACACTATAAGGGGCTTAAGGGACCAGAAAGCAGCATACAATAATTTACAGTCGAGTTTATTTTTTACACCAAAAAATATTTCCAAGTTTTCATTTAATTTTAAATGCTAACAACCATCTTCTAGCCTCCACGTGCTCAAAAAGCTGCTTAACAGTCCAGAAAGAAAAAAATTTTTTTTGTTTTAAATAATGTTCACCATCCACATCTTAATAGTCTGGACACGGAAGCATTTTTCATTCAGAGTAATGATCTCCAGGAGTAAGAATAATATAATTATAACTGAACTACTTGGTCAGCTAAATCACAACCAGAAATGCACTGGTATGTATTTCATTCACTGTGTCAGAAAGTCTTCATTCTGGACTGTCCACCTCGCACTAAATTTTGATCTGTCATTGAAAACAGGTTGCTCCTATTTCGGGCTTACAGCATGGTAACAGGGGACAGCAACTGGCAAAGACAGCTAATATTTCATATTAAATCTCCCCACCTGACCTTCTGAATCATGGAGAGACTCATGAAAAAGGAATTATCTATTATATAAACATCTTTACTTCTTAAAAAATTCTCTGAAAGCATGGAAAGATCGATCAAAATCCTTGGGAAGCCATTTTGTTATTGATGGGATGGCCGCTGAAGACCCGTGAAGGGTGTGGGTTACGCTCCTGAGCTGCCCCTCTAGCAACAGCTAGGAGCGGGCTGGGAGCTCTAGGTGTCCAAGCAGCCCAGAAGACAAAGCCTGCACAGGCGTTTCCGTTGAAGGCATACAGATGAAAGGGCAGGCTGTCCACTCTGGGTGTGGCCCCGACTGCCCTTTGCCGCTGCCATTGAGAGTTAAGCCGCGCACAGGGAGCATGAATTACACGCACTGCAGGAGAAAGCAACTCTCCTGAGATCCTCCTCTACTACTTGTCCTGAAATCACACATGGAACCATATTTAAACCATGTTGTTACCTTCTTTTAAATAAAACTTTGAGGAAAACTTTGCAGATACGTCCCCTCCTTCACTATCCCCACCGCAGCCTGGGTAAAGTAACCCTCCCGTCTGCTCCCACGGCACCCTCCACTCACCCCCAACTTCACACCACATCGCTCTGGAGCTGCCCGACCGGCTTCTCTCCCATCAGGCCACTGTTTCTCACTGGGGGGGGGGGGCTTTATAAACTAGTTTACACCTGGGTGATTCCAATTTAATTGATCTGGGATGAAAGATCCACTAAGTGAAGTCACCTGGATTTTGAAAAGCTCTTCAGGTGATTCTGATATGCACCCAGGGCTGCTGATTCCAGCTCCCCGAGGACACGCACTGTGGCTGGCTCACCCTTGATTCCCCCACCCCTGGCACCCAGCCCCGCCCTGGCACCCAGCACAGTGCCTGCTCACTGAATATTAATTGAATGAATAAAAAATGCTGTTCAATGACGGGAGAAGTGGGGGTAGAGATAGGAGGGGCGTCAGCATGCGTTCCACACTGACAGTGCTTTTCGCACTGGATGTGCATTCGAATCAGGTGGAGGGCCTGTTACAGCTCAAGCCTGTTGGGCGTCACCCCTGAGAAGATGCAATTCTAACAAGTTCCCAGGTGATGCAAATGCTTCCAGAACCACTGCACTAAAAACGACTGAAGCTGCCTAGTAATCTTAGATTAGGCGGCACATAGGAACACGTGACAGCTGCAGGCATCTCTGACTGTGTGGCCAAGGGCTGTAATACTGTGGGGAACGTCACAGGAAGGGACTGCTGGCCACAGACCAGGGCCAAGGACACCACCCCTCTGGACTCCCAACTCCATCAGGAGCCTTTAATTTTCACAGCTTAAGTATCTGAATCATGCCCATGCAGGATTAAGGTGTGGCCAGCGAGAACAATAGACGGCATCAACGTGTAAGTAAAAATTACAGAACAGTTTCCTAGAAATAGGCCCAAGATCAAGTTTTCCCAGAGCACCAGTGGCAGACTTCGGACGGAAAACAAACCCGTGGCTGCTTGTGAAATCAACTCAAGCACTAGATTCGACAGCTGTAAAAATACAGTGGTTTAAAATCCAAGCTTCTAATAGCCACCCAAATAGACGCTGTACTAGAATTTCTTAGAGAAAAAATGCACTCTTTCTTCGACTGCTCTCAGTTAAGAGATTTCTTTCTTAAGAGACAAAGGTAAGGAATAAGGAAAATGCCCAGTGCACCAGGTTTTCCCACGAGTGTACTGGTTACTGGTTCCCAGAAACAGGAAGGAGGAATTCTTGTCAACCCTTCCCACTGCCCTCCAATCACAGGAGCCACTGAAGAGCGGCACAAATGGAATCGTGACAGTGACCTGGGCAGGGCTATTCTCTCCGTAGCTAGTTATCAGTCCTCTGGATTCTAGCCAGCACTGATAAATCTGGGTGTCAGAAAACTGATACTTTGGGGTTGTAAAACAGTTCATCTGTGAGGAGCTTCTGGAGCAGAAGTAAACAGGAAATGGTGGCTTCTGAAAAAGACCTCTGTTATTAGGAAGAGAGGGGCATGAAGACGGAGGACTCACCCACACAATAATTATACAGCCTTACATTTACATACAGCCAGAGTGACATAATGGCTCTAGGAAATGACATAATGGCCAAATGTAATGTGGTATCTTAGATGGGATTCTGGAACAGAAAAAAGGACATTAGGTAAACACTAAGGAAATCTGAATAAAGTATGAACTTTAGTTACTTATCAGTTTGGTTCATAATTGTGACAAGTATACTATGCTAATGTGAGGTGTTCGTAAGAGAGAAGACTGGGTGTGGGAATATATAACTGTACTGTCTGTAACTTTCCTGTAAATCTCAAACTATTCTAAAATAAGATGTTGTTTAAAAAAATTAGGACACTGATACTCTGAGACATCCGTTAAAGCAAAGTGGTAGATACACTGGTGGGTGTCTGTTGCATTATTTTCTGTATGCTTGAAATGTTTGTGAAATATTTCAAAATTTGAAACTATGAAAACTATACACACACACACACACACACATCTCCACCCCCAGATCCCCCAAAAGACTGGTGTTTGTTTCCATAAGGATGCCATGCTGAAAGCAGGCCTGAAACACACCCTCATCCACGAGTTGCCATGGATCCTTTTTGTCTGAGCCTCCTGGGACTGTTAGCTCTGTTACCATGGAGGGGACACCCTCCCCCATCTCAGGACTGTCCCTCGAGGAAAACTGTGAAGGACATGAACTTGGTCCCACCTCCTCCCCAGGCTCCCGGTCTCCTCTCCCTTCTCATCCACCAGAGGCCTTCCACGTTTCATCACACTTCCATTCCCATGGAGCCTTAAACCCAGCTAGAGCCCTTCACGTGTGAGCTGCAAGTGGCCTTAGGATGTGCCTCTTCCGAAGAGCAGAGGCATTTTAACGATGACAAAAAAAAAAAGAGCCTCTGAGCCCACAGGAGGGAACTGAAAGGTGGAATTTCAAGGCACGGGGACAGACAGAGGGCCACCTGTGCCTCCCCAGCAAGCCACATGGGTACTGCCTACGTCCCCTCTTTGCTTCAGACTGGACTGCATTTGGGCAGAGGTAACACCCATTCCCCTTGCTCCCGGGGCCTCTCTAACTCAGCGATGATTCCTGAAGTCGCAGAGATTAACATACTGATTTCTTACGTCATCCAACCTCCAAAGGAGTTAAAAACAGCTGGTGAACCCGCTGGAATGGGAGTGCAGGAAAAGAGGGGCTAAGAGGCCTAGACGACCCATAAACTGCAAGTTAATCCCTGCAATAGTGGGGCGTTCACGGCTGCCCACACGTTCCTGAGGAGGGCTATTTTCACTCAGCTGTTTGAACGCCAGTACCAAGAGCAATGTGTGTGGTGGCCAGCCTTCTGCCGACACCTCCTCCTTGGGTCTTGCCCAGGCCACGTGAGTAAGGATGGGGGTGGGGGGGCAAGGGGACATCATTTGGGAGTTGAAGAAGTAAAACTGAGAGCTCACTGGTTTGATTTCTACACCAACAGCGTGTACCTCGTTGGTTCCTCCTTGTCTTTATCTGTGCTACTATCTCGTTCCCGCCACCTCTCGGTGGAGTCAAATCCAAACCCATCCCCAAAGGGCCCATAAAAGTCCTAAACGCAGCCCAGGGGTTCTCTGTTTACTTTTACCTCATTCATTCTTTCACTCCACAAATATCGACTGAACACCTACTATGTGCCAGGTACTACTCCAGGCACTAGAAATACAGCAGTGAACAAAAAAGAGAAAAATCCCTTCTGTTGTGGACTTTACATTCTAGAAAGGAAAAGGGTCACTAAGGAAATAAGCGAATATATACTACTATACATATGATATCAGGAAGGAAACAGGAAGAAAAGGGGCAGGGAGGCTGGTCCCTTCACGAGCACACACCATTATTCAACCTGGTGGAGGTTTCTGTGCTGCCTCTTCAGCCAGATACCCTACATTCAAGAAGGACCGGCGCTGTTTTTGACTTCTTTAAACACAGAACCGTACACCCAAGGATATTATTAATAGCACCCCATTTCACTCTCCAAACTGTTACAGATTCAAAGAAAAATGATATGGTCATCCTCTCCAGACCCATTATTGTAAAAAGTATCATTCACTGTTATATGAAACCTGATATTCTCTGGGCCAATCACGTCCCACTCAAACCAAACACTTACAGCAGGAGCCGGATACAACATATTCTATAATATGAAGTTAAGCCTGTCCTCCAGCACCATAATTATTAAACAGTTCTACTGTATTCTGTTGTTGTTTTTTTTAAGACGAGAAAAAAAGAAAATTCTATCAACTTCTCTCCATGATATATTCTGTGTTTCACAGCTGCCGCATGGGGAAGACTTTTTCATGGACCAAATCTAAAATTTTCTTGGCTCAGCTGGAGTCAGTCCTCATCCGATATGGACAAACAGGGTCAGTCACTGCTCTCTGTACTGAGATACTGAGAGCCCTGTTCTAGAAGAAGTCTGCCAACATCACCTCCGAGGAGCTCCAGGTTACATAACCCCTGTTTCTCTAACCTCTGATCTCAGGTCTTATTTTTCAAATGTCCAGTCATCCTTGTGGCTCCTCCATTCGTCCTGGCCAAGTTCTTTACACTGACACAGTACTTCTAAAGTTGTAAGCCAGAAGCATTCTGCTATTTCTGCTACCAAATCTTTCCAGAAGCTTCGTATCTGTTTTCCTCCACGTCTAAGCCATGGGCTGGGAAACTGGAAACAGCCCTGCCATACCAGGCCATGCCTCCTGGCTTGCTTTAACCTGTCCTCCTTGGACCAGACCACCGAAAGAGAGGATTAAGTGTAATCTTACCGTGTCTGGGTTACAAAGGCATGCATCGGTGGCAACCTCTGGTGGCGTGGATTAGCCACCCCTTCTCATATTCCATCTTAGAGCCACAGAAAGTCAAGGTAGAGGCCACCTTAGTAACATCTTTTCATTTAGTAGATTTATTTCAGGCTGACATAATAAAGAGCCCATAGGAGGGATAGAACTAGTGCTGGACCGGAGCCCTGCCCTCTGCTTTGCTCTCCATCATTCCAAGGAAATGCCACTGCTCTCTGACCGTTTTCCACTGACCTGTGTGTCCGTGTCTTTTTCCGTCCCTCTCCTTAACTTTGTTTTGCTTCTTGAGGGCAGAGAATATATTTAATAGGTCTTGGTATTCTTCACAACACGGTATCTTCCATGTAGCCAGGACTCAACAGATATTTGCTGACTCGTATGTGCACGGATTATTCAGGTTACTCCTCATTTCTTTTATGATGCAGACAGTCAAACAAAAGTAACAGTACCAATCATAACTATGAATGGAGTATAACGTTTAAAAATAATGAATTACTGGGCTTCCCTGGTGGCGCAGTGGTTGAGAGTCCACCTGCTGATGCAGGGGACACGGGTTCGTGCCCCAGTCTGGGAGGATCCCACATGCCGCGGAGCGGCTGGGCCCATGAGCCATGGCCGCTGAGCCTGCGCGTCCGGAGCCTGTGCTCCGCAACGGGAGAGGCCACAACAGTGAGAGGCCCGCGTACCACAAAAAAAAAAAAAAAAAAGAATTACTATGTTGTATAACTGAAACATATAATATGGTAAATCAACTATACCTCAATAAAAAAAAAATTTTTTTTTAAGTAATGTTACCAGGCACAGGCACAGGCTCTGGAGACAAACAGACCCAGGTCCAAATCTAGGCTCTGGCACTCGTTTACTAATTAACTAACCCTGGGAAGGACATATCATCTTTCTTCATCAGGAAAATGGCCATAACACACCTCCCTCCCTATGAAGGCTGTAGGAGCACACCAGGGCCTCCACACATCTGTGTTCTTTCCTGAGCCCTATTTTCCCCTCTTTTGCTTGCTTTGCACAGTTAATACAAGCTCCTACTTTTTTCTCTGGAGGTTAAGCTTTGACCAAAAAATAAAAAGAGACTAAGAAAGGAAAGAAAACCCTAACAGTACTATGACTAGAGATACTATTTTCCCCCCATCCTCAACTACTTAAAAACCCTCGTTAGAATGAGGGAAAACTGTGCTGTTACTTATATCCTCTTGCAGATGTTTTAAAGTGCTGAGGTAACACCAAAATGGCGGGATTTCTGAGGTTATTTGTGCAGAAGTAGGAGGTAAGAAAGTATCTACATTCGGAGAGAGAACTAAGAAAAGCCTCCTGATGAGGTGTGAACCAATGGAAAACTGCACAGGGAAAACTAATTGGAAAGGCAGCCTGTGGACTGACACCACAGCCCGAGCGAGGAAACAGGTGAGGCGAGCCAACCGCCTGGACCATGACTTCCTCTTCTGACTTACAAACTGAGGGCCGCGGTTTTCATTCTGACACCCAGGACTGATACCACACTGACATCTTGTGGCTACAAGTATCATGACACATAGGTGGCCCCACAGCAAAACGGACCTGCATGCTAATATTACCATGATCTGTCGTTCTGCAGCATTTAAAGAACTCCAACTGTTTTCTCAACCACAGACTCACTGTGGAAAGAGAAGTGAGGACGGAAGCGGCTGCCGTATCAAGGAACATGTATACTGGCTGGCAGCTTAACTGTGATATTGGCATTTGTACTCCAATTGTATCGGTGATAATACCTCTGATAAATGTCACCGTTTTCAAGCACTGGCAACTGCGGGGTGAGCATTTCTTCTTACCTGGCACCTGAGACTCCAGGTAGGAGACTTACTGAAATGTATTGATTATTTAAAAGTGAAATGAAACTGGCATTCAAATACCGACCATACCTCCCTCTACTAAGTCTGACAGAGGAAGGGAGGAAGCAGAAAAATAACCTGGTTCTCTGGAATTTCAAAATTAAATTTTTCTTCCCAAGCACACCCAGGAGCTACCTGGTGAAGGATGGAGGCCAGAAATCCTCCATCTTGCAGAACCCCAGGTTGGATGGAGTGTCTCCTGCAAAGCACTTGGGGCCACTGGTGCACCCCAGAGAGCTCAGGGGCCCTGGCACCATAAAGCATGGGAGAAGCGGAGAAAGACTTCCAAGGGCCATGGGAGCTCTCCTGCGGGGGGACACAGGAGAGGCTTCCCTGGAGGCAGCCTTTGCCTTTCAGGACAAGCACTGACGGCACACAAACATGGGCATAAATGCACTGACAGCAGTGCTTAAGGTCACGGGCCCGGGAATCAGACAGAACAGGACTGAATTCCCAGGCCCGTCACTTCCCAACTGTACATCTGAGCACGTTATCCGAGCTCTCAAGCCCTCATTTTCTTCATCTGGAAAGCAGGGATAATCTCTTTCATATCATAGTTGTGAAGGATCAATGAAATCATGTGTAAAAGTGATGACTCAGTGCATATTAAGGACACACAAATGCTAATGATCATTGTTAACAGCTGGACAGCGATGGGCAGGAAAGGCCACTGTGACCTGTTGACATGGGAAGTGTGTGAGTATGGTAGGCATAAGACGGACAAGGACATGAGTGGCGGGTGCAGGGTGGAAAACAGAGGTCACTGAGCACCAAGCTGAGGCATCTTGACCACTTCTTCTTCTGTGCTCCCAAAGTGTCCCTGAATCTTTATCACTTAGTTTTTTCATCTCTTTATATCCTCCCTCTCTAGAGGTCGTCTGGCTTCTTGGTGGCATGGGCCACACATCACAAGGCTCCTAGCTGAGGGCTGCATGCATGGCAGATACTCCATAAGCATTTGGCTTGGCCCCTTACTGGGCTGGGCCACTTCTGGCAAACGGATTAACCTCTCTCAGTTGCAGGTTCCTCATCAATAAAATATGAATAAATAGCAATCCCTGTCTCCTCTGGTTGCTGTGAAGGGGAAATAAGATAATGAAAGTGGCATGTGACACAAGACAGACTCAATAAAGCGTGACTGCTATCAGAGCCACACGAGCTAGCAGTTACTTTCTATGAAATCCAGTCTCAAAGACCTAAGGATACGCTTTGGATGAATCAGGGAGGACTGTGCAATACTGCCACGAAGAAATTTTTAAGGGATTTGTTAAGAAAATTGGGTTATTATCCTAATTTCTCAGCATTACGTAACTTCTCAGTTTTTAGGCATAGCTCCAAATACACACCATGGCAGCACTGCCCTTAACTGCTTTTCCAGACAAAATATTTTCAAATTTCCATCAAAAGAATGCAGTCGGCACAACCTTATCCTACTCATCCTAACAGATGGGTAAACTGTGCTACAATAAGACGGTTTAACCCCAACATCTGCTTCTACCTGCCAACAAGGGGTGGCCACAGTTTCTAACACTAAATAGGGCAGAAAAATCTTCTTTAAAAAAATAACAACATTTGTGGGGTTTTGTTCATAATAAAAAATGATGGTAGAAAATGTAGAAAAATCTAAAAAATTAAAGTTACCCACCATCAACTATTTCTTTTTAACATCTTTATTGGGGTATAATTGCTTAACAATGGTGTGTTAGTTTCTGCTATATAACAAAGTGAATCAGCTATACATATAAATATATCCCCATATCCCCTCTCTCTTGCGTCTCCCTCCCACCCTCCCTATCCCACCCCTCTAGGTGGTCACAAAGCACCGAGCTGATCTCCCTGTGCTATGCGGCTGTTTCCCACTAGCTATTTTACCTTTGGTAGTGTATATATGTCCATGACACTCTCTCACTTCGTCCCAGCTTACTCTTCCCCCTCCCGTGTCCCCAAGTCCATTCTCTACGTCTGTGTCTTTATTCCTGTCCTGCCCCTAGGTTCTTCAGACCAGTTTTTTTTAGATTCCGTATATATGTGTTAGCATACGGTATTTGTTTTTCTCTTCCTGACTTACTTCACTCTGTATGACAGACTCTAGGTCCATCCACCTCAATGCAAATAACTCAATTTCGTTTCTTTTTATGGCTGAGCAATATCCCATTGTATATATGTGCCACATCTTCTTTATCCATTCATCTGTCAATGGACACTTAGGTGGCTTCCATGTCCTGGCTATTGTAAACAGAGCTGCAATGAACATTGTGGTACATGACTCTTTTTGAATTATGGTTTTCTCAGGGTATATGCCCAGTAGTGGGATTGCTGGGTCGTATGGTAGTTCCATTTTCAGTTTTTTAAGGAAACTCCATACTGTTCTGCATAGTGGCTGTATCAATTTACATTCCCACCAACAGTGCAAGAGGGTTCCCTTTTCTCCACACCCTCTCCAGCATTTGCTGTTTGTAGAATTTTTGATGATGGCCATTCTGACTGCCCACCATCAACTACTGAAACATAGTTCAGCTTGTGCTTTTGCTGTATTTCCTTTTAGTCCTCTTTGCATATTTTTTAAAAAAATTTGAAGTCAGTCTTATCTTTTCACTTATTATAACCTATACATTTTGTTTAATATTTCACTTTTCATTAAAAAATGACTGAGTACTCATTTAGTACCTAAAGCTTCCCACGACACTAAGAGATACTGAAAAACATGGGCGATGAAGTCCGTGTTCTCTGGGAGCCTGTACTTTAGCTAAGGATACATGACAACACACTGGAAGAATAACTAATGGTATACAGTAACGATGACAGGAAGGGGTAGCACAAGCCACAATGTAAGGTCAAACCTAGACAAGACTGCCATGGCCTAGAATGGTCTTGAGGGAGTTTCATGAGAAAGACATGAGTCAGACTGTAAAGCACTGTAAGTCTACAGATAATTTTGAATTGCTAATGACTCTACTCACTTCCTCTCCCCTTCCCAACATACACAGCAATTGATTCACGAGATCATTCCTATTGCTATGCCTTCACTATTATGGACAAAACTGAACTCCTGCAAAAGCTGTTTCTCAAAATATCATAGAAGAGCCTAAAAGCAATTCAAAGCAATTTTGAAATTGTGTTTCTCTTCATGAGCAAAACCAGAGCTTTGCGTGAAAATCAAGGTGCTATCTCGTAGAAGTAAATTCTGAAATTCCAGATTCCTGGTGTCTAAATAATACCCAGTGCAAGGTATCATGTATACAACATTAGCAGGAATAAAACAGGTTAGGCAGACACTACACCACATGTGATCATGGAGCTTGGATCCACTCATGAACCAAACTTAATTTCTGAGGAGAGACTTTGCTGAGCAGCCTGTCTTCACCCACCCACTCGTTCACTTATAAAAGTATTTTCAAGTGTCTGTTCATGAGCCGGGCTAGACGCTGCAGGTGAAGGGGACCAGAATGACAGTGTTCCTGCTCTCATGGAGCTGACAGTTTCGTGGGAGAGGGGCTGACAAGCAGACAGACAATTACAATCCAATGTGACAAACGCTCTGGACAGATGCTGGGCTAAGGAATGAGCACTGGAAGGGGCACCAGATTAACCTAGGCTTGGAGAATCAGGAAAGGTTTCTCAGAAGAGATGATATTTATGTTGAAGGAAGAATAGCAGATAGCCAGGCGAGGAAGCAAAAGAGGTGTCTAGGAAGGGAGGACAGCTCATTAGAAGTTCTAGAGGAGAGAAAAACATGGTGACACCATGGGAAAGAGGCCTTCAGAAAGGCCAGGTCAGAGTGGAAAAGGGAGGATTTTGGTGAGATTGAGGCTGGAGGGGAAGCTATATGTAGGTATATGTGCATATACACGAATACATGTGTGTGTATATGTGTGTGTGCACGCATGCGTATGCACACGCACACACACATACTCATCTAGACCTCAAAGCAATCCCATCATTTTTATTCTCATCTTACAGTTGAGGATACTGAGGCACAAGAGAACACTAGCTGGTGATAAACGATAAGTAGCCAACTGATACCGCACAGGGAAGCACATGATGAATCCTGCGTCACCGGAAAAGTACTGCTGGTGCCGTGGAGAGAGCGCTCTGGGGGCTCCAGAGAGGCCTGTTAGGAAGTGGTGATGAAATCTTTACCAGACTTCCAAGAGAGATTAAAGGGCTCACTTTCTCTCACCTGACATTCAAGGTCCTGAGTCTGCAACTTGACGGCTTATATGGTAGATAAAACAGAATCTTTGTCCTTAAGGAATTTATCATCTACAGGGGCAACACCATATCGGGGCACCCGAAGCACTCTGTAGCCCCTGGCAGAGATTCCATAGTCCAACTACTTCCTAAAGAGCCATGTCCCACTGAATCATAGGTTGGGGTTCCTCCTTATAAGATGGCTAAGCCTCTGCAGGAAGAGAAAGCCTACACCACAGAGAAAGTGACTATAGCTACAGCCCAGTACTTCTCTGCACCTGACAACCTCGGGACAATGACAGGGTCGTCCCCTCACACCTTCCTATAGCCCTGTCGTCCTGACCCAGCCTCCCGCCAACAGTGTCCATTCAGCATGGCGACTTCCCAGGGCTATTCTTCGTCACGTCACTGCTGAAGAAACTCCACTTACGAGTGACAGTTTTCTCTGAAGACATTTTGTTCCCATTCTTTTTTTTTTTTTTGCGGTATGTGGGCCTCTCACTGTTGCGGCCTCTCCCGTTGCGGAGCACAGGCTCCGGACGCACAGGCTCAGTGGCCATGGCTCACGGGCCCAGCCGCCCCACGGCATGTGGGATCCTCCCGGACCAGGGCACGAACCCGTGTCCCCTGCATCGGCAGGCGGACTCTCAACCACTGCGCCACCAGGGAAGCCCGACACAGAACTTTTAACGTTTCATGCACCAAAGCAGCAGTCCTGGGCACTTGTGGCCCAATAAGAGCCTGATCTAGAACCCATATCAGCACCTTCTCCCCTCAAGCCCCAGGTTCCTCCTAAAGACTGGCAAGCCTCTAACATATGCACAAGATGTATGTCGAATAATGCATCCCCCTAGAACGTACAGGTGATGAGAAATCCTCGGTGTAGGGGAGTCCTGTCAACAGCACCCATGTCATTAGTGTAACGATATAAAGCACCAATGCAAATGCTATTTTTTCCAAGTGTACAAATGTAAATGGCTTTTATAATTTGTATATTTATAAAAAGAATAATTACCATGGAGACCAACCAGCGTTTACAGACCCAGCGCCCTACCCCTGACACAGTCCTCTATACCTAGTAGTCGCTTACTAAAGGTTCTCTCAACTGAACAGAACCAAATCAAGTATTTTTCAAATGAATAGCACGGGAAATGGAACAAGGGGCTCCTCAATGCTGAGTGGTTAGAAAGAGATGTCCACAGAGTGGCTGAAGTCGGAGAAGTCACATATACCTCCTACCTCAGTTTTCCACTGATTGATCAGGTCAAAACTGATGTGATTTGCTGCCCCAAGTGGGCTTCACACCTTCCGCCCTATTCACCAGTGTGTCTTTTTCCACTACCTGTGTTTAAAAACAGACTCTGATTTATGGGCATTTAGGGCTGGGGAAAGTCTCCAAGCCCCAGGCTCACCACAGACTCAGGCCCCTAAATGGAAACAGCTGAGCAGGCTTGTCAGGGGGTGATGGCCTGTCTCCTGTCCCTGGAGAAACAGCCTGAATGGACAGGCCTCCTGACTCATCCCCGTGCCGGTCTCAGGGGCTGCGGCCACAGGGGCTCACTTGGAGGGTGGAGTTGCTTCCACAGTGGAGAAGGAAATCATCTTTCTTGGTGTCAGGCGTCAGGAAAAAGTGGCTCCAAAATGCTGGTCCCCGGACTGTTTCTGATCTCTGACGAGAGATGAAACAATGAGGAGGACAGTTCTGACTTGCAGCTTATACCCTCTTCAGGTTATAAAAACATCCCATCTCTTGTGAAATGATGTTGACAGTAGATGTTATTTATTTATTTATTTTGGGTAAATCTTCAATTGGCAAAATAAAAAGTATCAGTGCATTGATGAAGTTTTTTGGTAAAATTTTACTTGCCCATGAAAGGCAGAAGTCTAGGAAACATTGCCCAAGACGTCATGCCAGGGCTTCTGAAGAGCAGAGAAATGGCCACAGGGGTGGTGAGAGTGGGGAGAAGACTCTCGTCTCAGAACTTCAGTCTGTCCAGTGCAATATAGACCTAAGTTAATACAAGAAGCAGAAGGGGGCTTCCCTGGTGGCACAGTGGTTAAGAATCCACCTGCCAATGCAGGGGACATGGGTTCGAGCCCTGGTCCAGGAAGAACCCCCATGCCACGAAGAAGCTAAGCCCATGCACCACAACTCCTGAGCCTGCGCTCTAGAACGCGCGAGTCACAACTACTGAGCCCGCACGCCTGAAGCCCGTGCTCAACAGGCTCCGTGCTTACCCGATCTCAGATCATACTCATAACTGCTCTGCACAACAGATACGACATTTCCCATTTTACAGCTAAGGACACAAAGGAAGGGGCGGTGGTGTAAATGACTCATCCAAGGTAACACCAAGTACTTGGTGGAAGGCTGGGATTCAGCCCCGAAGCCTGCTTTTTTTCCCTGCAGTACGGGGTGGGAAGAAGGGAGGCTCCAGGCCTTTACTGAACAAGTACAACAAAGCTTCCAAGTTAATCGCTGAGTTGTTGAGGGAGCCTGTTTCTATATTGAAACCTAGGTGATCACAAAGAGGGTACAATGGAATTTTGTTTACTCTCTGTATTTGTTAATTAGTTTATGTGAATATTTATTTCATCGTTGGAAATGACCTTCATCAAAAGAGGCCCAAGTTCAATAAGAAAGAACCACCTAAACTCAGATGTTACTCTGCAAAGTAGTATTATTCAGCCAAATCTAAATTACCCAAGTAGTCGCCATCCTCCTTTTCTTTACCTGTGGGTATCTTACTGCTTGTTGCCATCTCTAAAAAAGGTTAGGGCAGGCTAAAATAACTGTTCTTTAGAGCTATCAGAGTGTAAGTGGAAGGATTTTGAAAAATATGAGGACCAAAGAGTTCATTTGAGTATTATTTGTAGATGTACAAGTTAACCGTTATTGCTACTTTCCAAAATGGCAAAAAACACACTATGGCTGTAATCTTTTTTTTTTTTTTTTTTTTTTTTGGTTGGGGGGGCCTCTCCCTGTTGTGGCCTCTCCCGTTGTGGAGCACAGGCTCAGCGGCCATGGCTCACAGGCCCAGCCGCTCCGCGGCATGCGGGATCCTCCCAGACCGGGGCACGAACCCGCGTCCCCTGCATCGGCAGGCGGACTCTCAACCACTGCGCCACCAGGGAAGCCCTATGGCTGTAATCTTAAGGGCACATAGCATTTGGTATTAGTACATTAATATTAGTGTATATAACTGTCACAAATAATGGTAGGATTGGGCACCTCATTTGGAATGTCTCCTTTGTCATAACAACTCTGTTGAGTGTTGGGAATATTAGACAATCAACAAATCATTCGTTCAGCAAACATGTACTAAGTGTCTATTAAATACCAGCCATTGTTCAGTGTGACAGTGACACAGAAGTGAATTAAAAATATGGACAAAAACCCCTGCCCTTGTGGACTTTTCATTCTAGTTGGGAGCAGACTGATGATACACAGTAAAAACTTTACTTCTTAAAATTATAATGAAAATTTTAATTAAAAAGTATTTTCCCTTTTGGACAGTTTTCATGGTACATAGAAACCCATACGAATTGCTCAGATTTCTTTATTTCTTCATACTAAGAGAAAAAATTATTTTGCAAAAGATTTTAAACAATATATCTAACTTGAAGTAAAATTATGCAGATATCTATTGTTAATATCCATGTTCTTGAAATATCTTCCTCGAGCTTTTTTTCACTTCTAGGGACTGGGGTGATTCACGGGACTGTGCTGAATTCTTTGTAGAGGATTTTCCCCAGGAGGAAAATGGTTCCCAACATATGACTCACCCTTGCAACGTCCTGCCAAGTCAAAGTTACTTCCTATAAAACCGACAATTCTTTCTTTTATGCTGGACCATTAAATAACGTGGCAACATTTTATTCAGAAAACTTTGGCAGAAGCTCATGAACTAGCTTAAGAATGAAGGCAAAAGAGTGAGGATGAGGCAATGTAATCAAGAGTGAGTATCTTATGTATCACACTTCTTTTGGGGGGAGGAATCGCTAACAGATGAAAAGCAAGTCCTTTAAAAATCCCCTCTTCAATAATCAGCTATCAAATACATGCAACAGAACATACCGGAACATATGGTTACCACAAAGGCAACTGCTAACTTTCATTATCCCAAACAGATGCACGGTAGAGAAAAGTGGCTGTAGAACATTGCAAGACCTAAGTAAAGAATGAAAGGCTACAGTGGGAAAATCTACGAAATGCCATGGGAATAAGTTACTCTCTAAAATGAGAACCATTTAAAAAATTTGAGGCAACTGAGATATAAACATTTTTTTCAATTTGTGTTCAGATCTTTTCTTATGTTTTACAAGCTAATTATTAAAAAGCTTTAAAAGAAAAGAAGTCAATATTAACTTTTGTTATTTTCGTTTGAAGTAATCAGAACCAAGTTTGCTGGCAAGATGAAGAATTATACATTCACCTGGGTAATGACTGCAGTTCATTTCTAAGTGGAAAGCAAATCACAGGAATAAGGTGGAAGGTTCAGGCCAAGTAATACTCAGACATATTCCCTGAAAGTCGGGCACCTGCAGTCAAACACAGCCTTCCTGGCCAAAGCCCCAATCTCAGGTTCTACTTAGTTTAAAGCACCCTGACTTTCAAGACTTAAAAAACAGCAAGAGCGAATAATACAGGTTGACTACGTAATATCAGGGTATAAATGCGTGTGAGCTGATGAGATTCAGAGAACACGAACAAGGACCCTGAAGGTTTTGCATCTCTAGATTTAGATCTGAGCAAACCAGAAGCAGCAAGAGGGCCCTTGAAGCAGTTGGCATAGGGTGGAGAATGTTTTTAAAGAATTGAAAAGGAGAGTTCAGTTTAAATATACAGATATAGAATGCAGCCTCGGCCCTGACTGTAGTGCAGTCGAAATGTTATAGGAAGGCAGGCATGGAATACAAACACATCAATGTGGACAGGAGTAAGAGATAAACGGTTTTAAATGTCGCGCACAACTAAGATGTCTCTGCAGCCGTTTCACTGCCAAAAGGGGAGACTCGGAAAATTTCAACCTGGCTATTCCAATTACGGGGCTTTATGAAACCACACAAGCTACAGCAGTGCCCTTCTGAGAAAAGCAATGATGCTCTGTGCAGGTGAATCCCCAAGGTGAGTGTGACTTGTTGCGGACAATGCTGTATAAGCAAGGGCTGTTAATCCTTTCAAGTTTTGGCTTTCCTTCTTTTTGGAAGGGAGAGGGAAAATCTTGTCTAGTTCACGTTATCTATTTGTCAGATTGAGACTTGCACCATTAAAAAAAAAAGAAATACATGAGTTACTATGAACCTTTCTACTATTTATGATGTGAAGTACAGGTCGTCAGTTACCATCTTGACTTTAAAATAGTTTTTATTTATCTTTGTGTTGGTTTAAAACTTAAACTTTAAATAATGTCTCTCTTTTGGTTTAGGGGGAGAGGATAATAAAAGTTTTGATTTCTATTTTGGTCCTGACCGAAAGGATTTCATAAACATTTACTAAGAAGATTGCCAAGTTTGAACTAAACTGCTCCCATGATGAAGATACAAACCTTCTTATGATATATTCACATGAATATATTAATCACTTTCATTCTTGTGTTATGATTCATACCAAGAAAGGCACAATTATTACTAAAAGTAGTCAGAGTTCACAGGCACCTCCTCAGTTACCCAAGGTACCTCTTCTTGGCAAAGTCTGGTTGCTCTCCATGAAGTGTATTTACATTGAGTAAGTCCATAAACATTTCCTAAAATCCCTCCAATGGGTAAGGCGTGGAGCCTTCTAGAGCTATAAAGACACCCATCCCAGGTCCACCTTTCCTTTGCATCCTTTCTCTGTTGATGGCATCTTCATTCATTAGATCCTGAAAAAGAGACCACACTTTCTGAAGAAGGGTCTTCAGAAGACAATGGGCAACAGGGGTCCGGGAGGATCTCTGTGATGGCCATTTCTGCCTGTGTGTCCACACAGTGAAAGTTCATAGAAAGCAAACACTGGCATACAGGGGAGGACGGATGTTGAATAGATGCTGGAGAGAAGACAGACAAGGCATTTTGTGGGAAGACCCCCCACTCCCAATTCTCCACCCCTCAGCCCCAGATTGCTTCTGAGGATGGGAAATAGAGAGCAGGACGAATAGTTAGTGACCCAGCAAGACCCTACCCAGGTTACAAGCACCATTCTGTAGAGCCCACGATTTGTAAGTGTACGTTTGTGTATGTATAATTTTTTCACTTACAAACTGGGCTTCTTCTCTCTGATAAAGATCCCCTGTGGGAGAGGCAGCTGTCTAAGGTTTGTCACCAGGGGGCCTTGCAGTGAGAAAGAATGAAGATGTCTTCCTCCACGTGGGAGGTTCTGCTCTTCCAAGAACGCTCTGGAGTGTCTCATATGTAGAAGCGAAGCCTGGGGGCTGGTTCTCTAATTTTTACGACAAATCTACAGTAAGCTCTGGGTATGGCCTCTGCAAGGGTTCACCCTGGGTACGTAAAACCAAAATATGTAAAACAAATCATTCACAACATGATTTTCTCTTTCTTCCACGTTTACCTTCTCTTTTCCCTCTTGCACATGGGCACTGTGAATTCTCTAAAGAAAATCAATCAACAGTCCCCACATTTTGGATAAAAGCCAGAGAAAGGAATTATGTATTCTTTGAGTGAACTAGATAAGCACTAAATAAATAGGCCTGCAATTTGAAAATTAAAAATAAACCGATTGGGCATTCTTTGTAAGAGCCACGAAGAATAAATACATCTTCTAAGTTTGGGAATTAAAGAGAAAGGAAAGCTGAGGCTCAGCTGTGCTCTGCTGAGGGCCTGCTCGGCGCTGGCGTGTTTGTAAACAGCATATTTCATTTTGCCGGTGTGAGCGACAGCTTGAAAGAGTCAAATCCACTACCTCAATTCACTGGATCAGGTTGCCTCTTCTATTTATGATAAGTGAAACCTTATCTTCACTTTAACAAGAATCTGTCCAATATGTTTAAAATATGAGTCAGGGCTCTTCCCTGAAGAAACAGAACTGCCTCTGTGCTTCAGGCATTTCAAGCTAGGTCTAAAAGCCAACACAAGGAGATGGAAGGTTTTAAAAACTTGGGTTTGGATAATTCTGATCAAGGAGAGACCAGGCAAGTCTCATTACCAGGTAAGGAGGTAACATCATCACAAAGGGCCTAGTGACCATCTGCACTCTAAACATACATTCTACTGTCTCCCTTTGTGTCTCTGTGCTCGCGCCCCACGCCCAGCACTGCGCCTCAGCTCCCCGCACAATGCCAAGCATCCTGAGACGTGTCTTTTGGTCCTTGATTCCTCCATCTCTATTTCCTAAAGATGCTACTGTAGCACCTCACCAGTTGCATTTAGCCCAGGACCTACCTGAGTGTGGATTATATTATAATCACTTAAGCACACTAGATGGCGAGCTCCTAGCTCACCTTTTTCATCTTTATCCCCAGAACAAAGGAAAGTGCTTGGTACTGAGTTGATAAAACGCTGACTGAAGAGATAATGAGGAGACTGTGGGACACTGGCGCTGAACTTCTATTATGGGATCAAAAGTTCACAAAAGTGAAAACATTTCCAAAGAGGTGATGAGGAAGACTGTGCGTTTGGAGGCTGGTGTGTGGTGTGGGACAGAGACGCGAGACTGGCCAAGTGATAGAGGACAGTGGAACAGGGCCGGGGGTGGCAGCGGATGCTGGGGCAGAGGAGGAACAGACAGTGGCTGGGATCCAGGACACAGCCCGGGACTCAGAACTGGCTGGGCCTTGGCGATGCTGCGGCTGTACATGTAAGCCTCGCCAGCCACTCACAAAGTTATTTAGGAAGCAGAACCCCTGGAAAAGAGAGGATATCCTACAAATAAGCGCTGGGGGCCTGGAACGTTGAGACCTGAGGGAATTACGGTAATGTGACCACAGGACACCCCCAAGCCCCAGCTGGTGAAGTCAAGAACACACCAGCCACATGATTAATACTGTCCTAAGGGTTTGACAGAATTCTTTCAAATGCCATACTGTAATAATTTACCATTTCCAACACCACATTGTAATTCAACTATACTTCAATAAAAAATAACTTAAAAAATAATTTACTATTTCCTTCCTAATTTTGAAATAGCCCTGAACTTATAATTATGGCCCTCTTCAAGGACTTTGAATTCTTTTTAAAACCAGCTAGTCTTGATGCATAAAGAATACCAATCTCTCTCCCCAAACAAGGATTCTCTTTCACTTCAAATCAAACACCACAATAAAAATTTCAAAAACCATACAAAGTTTATATACATCTTTTTTAAATGACTGATTCAATGACCTTGAGAAATTGTAATTCTGTTTTTACTAAAAAGTTTTTAAAGCCAGGCCCAGCCCCGGAGCCATGTTGGTGAGTTCTCATTGGGTTAAGGTGGGTTTTTGCTCCCTTCAGCAAAGACCTACAAGACATTGCCCACCGGGGTCCCATTGCCTTTAAAACAAACAGCAGTGGGGAAGAACATTTTGAAACATATCCTTTCAGTTTCTTTTGTGACCAAATAAGTCTGTCTCACTACTTGTTTTTGAGTATTAGTAGCAGCCTCTGAGGGTGGTCAGTTACAACTGAAAATCAAATTTGAAAGAAGATAACTAACATATACACAGTGATTTACAGTTTATGTAACGTAGCATTTAATATTCACAACATCCTTGGATGGAAGATATTCTCATTATACTAATGCTGCCTCATTCCAAAGAGGATTTACAAAAGAGACAGACCTCTTGTCTTTAATTCACAGATGAAAAAAATAAAGGCTAAACTGTCAAAGAGACCGGCCTGGGCTCACATACCCCGGTGTGTGGCCAAGCTGGAATCTGAACCCAGGTCTTCTGAATTCATATGCCATGAACTTTCTAGGATGATACAGAAATGACTCCTTAACAGAAACACAGGGCTGGATGAAATATCAACAGAGAAATCCTGCTTCCCCTATTCACTCAGAAAGGAATTTGTTATTGAATAAAAAGGTAAACATGCCATGGCCTCTGCAAACAAAGGGTGATTTTTTTTTTACTAGCCTGTGTATTAATGAAATGTCATCACAACCAGTAAAAGGGAGGAACTTGCAACACGAAGCAGAGGACATGAAAGCTTGAACAATTACTGTCCTCACATTGCAATACTATATACGTATACAAAAAAGAGGCCCAATTTATCTGTTGAACAGTTGAGAAAGATCAGGATGGCATTAATCTCAAGTAAAGTAAAAAAGCAAGAAAAAAACCCAAGGGATTAAGAAGCACATCATTGAAAATAAATTTTTCGGAATATATTTTCTGAGAGAATAAACTCTGAAAAGCAAATGAGCTACCCTATTAAGGCACAGAGCTCCTCTTCCTCACTGTTGATTTTGTTTTTTGTTTTATTCTGGGGACAGAGGGACCAGGAAGAATAAGCTGGAGGGTAAGGTTTAGAGAGAAAAGTTATGACATACTTAGAGATTGTTAGCCTGTGCTTATCAGAGCATACACAGAATGACAAAATGTAAACCAGAAAATTCATAATCCGATACATTTTCCTGCTGGGTTTTCAAAACCCACCAAAGCTTTCAACTATTGTCCTGGCCAATTCTCAGTTTCAACTCTAAATTAACAGCAACTGAAATTCTTGAGAACAGACCACAGGCAGGTAGGACAATAAACACATTCAAATAAAGAAAGAAGAAAAAATTAAAAGTAGTTGTCAAACATAACATCTTTGAGTGAAGGTGTACTGTATTTGCAACAACTCAGCAAGAAGACCATCTTTTCTTCGATGTAACATATAAAGTCAAATCGAGTCCCCCTAGCCTCTTTATAAGTAAATGTATGTGAGATGATCGCTAAGGACCCTTGCAACTTTTCTCAGTAAATTACAATCATTTCTTTGTCTTGATACATTAGTGAGTAAAAACCATGGGGGAAAACAAGAGCAAATCAAATCTTCCCCAAACCAGTCATTTTAACATGTCACTGTTTGCAATAATTACGATTCTATTATATACTAAAGTCTACTGGGAAAGCAGCCCAGCCTGGAATGAACTACAGGTTAGAGTCTATTTGATAAGTATTAGCAAACTAGACATAGTAACAAACTAAAACATATCTAACCTTCTGTAGAAGGTTTTTAGGGACATTCATACTATTCAAGACTATTAGTAAAATAAAGTTCTCTTTCTTGCTCGTTCCTGATCTGGTGTCATTGTCCTGGCTTATCTTTTGGGAACAACCAGGATGCAAACCTAACTGGTAGATTAATGAAACCCCACTCCGCAGGCAGCTCTGGACTCAGAGCACATCTTGACAAAGGCCGCAGCTTAGAGGAGGCAGGACCATCTCTGGAGGGCACTGGGGCTTCCTCCTGGTGAGGACATTATTTTGGTGCCCAAACAGGAGAAGGAAGGAAAACCGCCTTCCTGACATGGGCCAGTGGCTTTTACCTCCCTTTATTAGATGCCTAGAGATTCCTAATTCTGCCTTGGTACTCTGGGGTGGGGAATGTCAGGGGTAAGGTTATGCTCCTGGAGAGGATAGGGCAGTATAGCTGGGGACTGAGTGAAGCATCTGGAAAGAATATACACAGATATATGGAAGACAGCAAACATAGTAGCAACTCTCACTGCAAACCATCTGCATCTGAAGAACAAACTCTTCAGGTACAGAAGGAGGCAACAGACATACAGGGGCTTCCTTTCTACTCTCCGGTGGGCACAGTGCAGTAGCCCAGGTTACTTTAGGAAGATTCTGGATCTGTGTGCCAAGAGCGGGCAGCTAAGCGAATCCTTAGGGGGGCGCAGAGAGAATCAATCTGGTGAGAGTTGATCTGGGTCCATGCAGACCTTGCTTAACCTCTGACTACCTCTGGCTGAAAGCAACGATGACTATAACGACAACGCAGCCAGGTGAGATGTACTCGAAAGCAATGAAAGTGATGTTTTCTTGCAAGTGTCCTCTGCAAGAGGGTACAGAAGCTGAGGGATTTAAAGAAAACATCCAAGAGGTCTGCTCAGCCAGAACAAAATCAGTTTGTTTTATTTTTCAGTTTTCTGGGGAGAAACAATGAAGCCAATTTTGATTTCATTCTCCAGCAGCTCTTCAATGACTGATGTGTGTGGTAGTAGAAGAGCAGAGCAGGCCACGTTCTGACCTTGGCTGAGTTTTATGATGCACATAAAACATCCCGAAAATGACTCACAGAAAAGAGAGGGGACACAGTGAGATGAAGTGGAGAAGGGCTCATGAGATCGGAGTTCACATTCCCCAATTCAGTAACTAGTTATGTGGCTTTGGAGGGATCACTTGAATTCCCAGAGCCCCAGTTTCCTCATCTGAAAGAAAGGGAAAACATCAAAACAAACCCTCTTTCTAAATTCTGATCCACAGGACCATACAGCATCCAGACTTAAGTGGGCTGGAGAGGTTACTGCAAGAAAAATGGGGGCATAAGGTCAGGTTCAGATTTGTATATTATTTTGCCTGTAAATGCAGTATTTCCAGTAGAAATCTGAAGACAAGTGATCTATGTTTCTATGGTTTTCTATGAAAGGTGTACCTGAGGCAGGGCTCTTTCTGGAGGGAACCTCACATAGGGATAGGGGTCCTCGGCAGGCACTTCTTGCCAAACGCAGACAAAGGGTGAGCCTGCCGACCAGTGTGGCATTCCCGTCATGACGCACTCCGTTTTCTGACCTTTGCGCACTTCCTAGGGGTGTCCAAACCTTTGCATAAATGTGCAACACCTTGCTAGAGTTTTTATTTGTGAATAAAAGATGCATTTATTGTTAAAAATATTCAGCTCTTACTCAACTTAATTCAACTCCTATGAGTCAACTCTAAGCCATCCAGGACACCTCCAGCAATGCCGAATCTGCTGCTAGGTAGTTCACTCCACTTTTGCGTAGCACTAGTGATCACAGATGTCTCCTGACAATATGCCTTCCGTAACTTCTTCACTCACTCTTCTCTCTTCTAGTCACACGTACATCTAAATTGCTTTACTAAAAACAGACAAGTTTTGGAATTTTCATTTGCAAGGTCATAATGTCACCATTTTAGTTAAGAAAAAAAGCTTTTTTTTCTTCCAGTGGAAATAGCTTGAAACTCAGTTGATAATTCTTACAACTGGTACTAAACAAAGGTGGGGAAAAAAAAAGAACAATCAGAACTGGTCACAGCAGGCCAACACCAGACAAAGAGCAGGGAGAAAGGGAATTTTCCATGGAAAGGAGATTGCTCACGTGGATAATTCAACGCCGCAATCATTTTCCACCCCCAAGTTTGTGTGTTGTATGCTTTCTTTCAACTGAATTACTTTAATATTGTTTGTGTACATGATTCATTTACCTAGCCAAAAATAGGCTCACCAATGAGTTTTGCAGCTGTCCTTTTAAACACCAGATCAACAGGCCTAATTTAAGAACACTGGCTACACAATGCCTAGCAAATAACTTCTTAATGTGCTTCTATTAATTAACATTACCAATAGATATGCTCTCATTTTTCAGGGTTTTTATGGTTCTAACACTACCAATCTATGAAGATTTGAATTTGTTAAGCAAACGATTCATATAATTTTATTTGCATAACTGGAGTAGATAAAAGAAGGAAAAGAGGAAAAGATAAAAACTCTACTAATGCATCTGCTATTTTCTTGCAATCCTTTATAAACAATGGCGATAATCTTTTTTTTCAACAAAAGAGTTTAACATTTGCCTTTTATAATACTGTTATTTCTTGTGAACACTCTGTGTTTGAAATGCTTGTTCCCCAGAATTACTTGCAAATATCAAATAACTATAATTTCAAAAAAAGAGACATGTGCACACCTCCTAACTCCAGTAAATACATGATTAGCTGAAAGCTGGAACCGACCAAACAGAATTCCAGATTACATGGAACTTGCCCTTCCCACATGACTTTTATAAGAAAGTAGGAAACTACCAAAAAATAGGTATTTATTTAAAGCAAAGGACTTCCTGAACATATTTACAGGTCAGTATATATCTAGCCTGTCTATATTTGGTACACTTAAAGATTATACAAGAAGAACAAATGTTTACGATGAACACTTATCTCTACCTCAAATCCTTCTGTGGAACAAAGTAGAATGTAAGTAGAGAGTATCTTTTATCTCTGTAACTCCACTGCTTGGCACCATGATTACAATTCCATACTGAAATATTTGTGTTAACAAATTAATAAACAGTGGTGAATCGGAGGCAAAAGATATTAAATGTTTAAAGATTCGTGACTGTGCAGTACATGGAATCACAGTGTAGTAAGATCACAGAATCTTAAGGTTTAAGGAGACTCTGTGGAGCTATCTAGCCCTTCTCAGTGCAGGAACATTCTCATGTTTAAAAAGAATAGTGTAGTATCAAGTACTCTACTGGACACACACAGACAATCATCTCATGACCTCACAATATTCTTACGAGACAGACATATTAATCATTAATCTTGCAAACAAGGAAACGAAGATTCAGAAAGTGAAGAAGGGAAGATGAGGAAGAAGAAAAAGAAAGAAATGTCACAAGTTGTTGCCAATTCTTTTCTATGGTCTAAGATCCAAGGATAAACAAGAAATAAAGCAGACAAGATGAAAACGTGTCTCCCCTGCCCTGTGTCCAATGCACACCCCAACATTCCGTAATTAATTTACTGAGATGTATGTAATAAGCCAAGCCAGTCCCTGGAACACACCATACACAAAAATGTTAGCTTCCTGTCTTCTCCATATGTTACAGCATTGCTGTGACAAAGATATTTAGGATCTGTTCCCAACTTCGAAAGTTCGGGAATTATCACATAACTAGAGTTCGGAGGAATGCTAAAACCCATTCCCCTAAGAATACGCAGTACAATTGTTTTTCATTTTAACTTGAAATTCAATAAGTATGTTTCTTTTTCCCCCCAAGGAGATAAATAACTGGAATGACTGAATACAGCACAAAATACAGGCATGGGAAAAGGGTGGCAGTTTTAACTTTGAAATTCACCATGCTCGTCAGTTAAAGTCAGACTTAAAGCATTAATTTCTTCTGAAACATTAATTAACTGGAGCATTTTTGCATTTAACTTTCTCTGGCATTTTAGAATCTATTCTAAGCCCTGTGGAAATGGCAGGTCTGATGTTATTAAAGTTAGCCTTTCAGAAAGTCCTCGAACTGAAGACTCTTTAACACATTAAAAAATGCTGAGAGTCCAGATAATGCAAATCTGAAGTATTATTAAAGGGTATTCTTTACACGTGAAAAAAAATCCTTAATTTTATTAAAAATAAGTTCAACTGTTAGCAAGGCTTCCATTTTATATACGATTTGGGCTCTTCAAACTCCTCCTAAGAAACTTCTAAAGCCCATTTCATTTCTTTCTTTCTTTCTTTCTTTCATTCATTCTTTCATTCATTCAGATATCTATTGCGTGCCAAGACCATGCCATGCAGGTACTGTTCTGAGCAGGGCAAGCAGGGTCCTCTTCTTGTGCAGCTTACAGTCTAGATGGGAAAGTGACAAACAAACAGACCAGAAAATATCTACAAGTGATGAGAACAATAAAGAAAACGAAAGGATAGTATGATCAAGAGTGACTGGGAGAAGTCATTTATGTCAAGTCTTAAATGATGACAAGTGGGCCACACAAAGATCTGGGGATAAACATCTCAGAGAGAGAGAGGGATTGGACGCTGTCGCTGGGAAAAGGTGAGAGTGAGCTTGGCAGGTTTGAAGGCAGGAAGGTTACAGTGACTGAGCCACAAGGCAGGGGATGGCTTCACCTACTGAGACAGGGACACCTGGGCAAGGAGCAGGAG
>NW_020837949.1:47309156-47785506 GCF_003676395.1 Aethalodelphis obliquidens | reverse complement strand
GTGTGTGTGTGTGTGTGTGTGTGTGTGTGTGTGTGTGTGTGTGTCTGCAGGGGTGGTGGGGTTCAAGAGCTCTATTTTGACATGTGGAGTTTTTGATGCCCATCTAAAAAATTGGTTCAAATAAAAAAATAAATTATAGCAATTACATGATCACCCAGCATCCAGGGAGGAATTTGGAACGGATGGTGCTGACTACAGCCACACTGGGTAGAAAACCTTAGTTCTCTAGCCAGCTTTATTCCATTCCATGAGTCACTTTAGATACTCAATTTAATCAAGCAATGTTTAATTTCACATGGCCCAAATTCAATTAGTAACCAAATCATAAAACATCTATTAAGGAAAGACAGTCCTTTTGGAAACCACACAGATTATTTCTATTTTACAGCTATTGTGTGCTTTCAAACACACAAATTCTCTCACAGAATGCAAACCAACAGATGCCTTAAACATATGTGGCAAATTTTTAAAGAATTAAAATGTATGCAAAAGAAGCAGTGCAACAGATATTAGAGGCAAAAGACTTTTAGCTGTGGCTCCCAACACAAAGAACCGTTGTTTGGCTAGTGAACGTCTGTGTGTGTGAGCACGTTTGTGTATATGTTTGCCCGGATGAGAGGGGATGTTGGCTGACAGGAAGGAAGGAGAGCTCACCTCCTCTCCAAGTCACTGTCCCAGATGACTACACTTCCTTACTTGGGATTCTTTGAGCTTGAATTTAGATGGATTTGATATAAATTATTTTTTTTTAAAAGGTGACACAGACGTGGGAAAAATGAAACTAGACATCTTACTCAAGTGTAAAATTATGAGGCAGCACAGAATTCCATGACTGCATCTACTTCCCAAGCCTCAGTCTCCAGAAGCCAAGGAAATATCATTGTATCTTGTGTTTTTTCACTTTCCAAGACATTTTTGTGTCTGACCTTCCTCAGCCTGAGGGCAGGCAAGACCTACATACTTCAGATTATTTGAATTTATGGATTATGATTATAATACACCCAAGGGCCAAGAGTTCTGAATCTGAGTGTCCTTGCCAATATTTAGGAAAGCACTGCCTTCCTCTTTATTCACATCTTGAGAGGAGAGAATTCCTCTGTAATTGGCTGTCTGGCAGTAGATAGGGCCTAAAAACTCGTCTTGAGAACCTCAGAAACAGTATTTCTCATACCTACAAATGCTACTAATTACCATGTTCTCTGAGAAACTGTCAAGGAATAATATTAACAACTGTCAGAGTTTGAACAAACAGCCCCTCTCTCATCCAATAGGAGAGAAAGCCTCTCTAACCGGGTGCCAGACTCTAGAGCATCTTGTGAAGTGCTGCCTTCTAACCTGTTCACTAATCCAGTCTAAGATGATGGGGTGCCCACGTGAAAATAAAGCCCAGGGCGCCTGAAAGAGACAGTCCTCGTGGGGGAGCAGAGAAGTAAAACAATTACAACCGTGAGAAAGAACGTGTTGAAGTCTCACAGGATGGGTTTTGAAGGACGCATAGGAGTTGGTCAGGTTAAGAGGGTTGGGAGACAAAGAAGACATTTCAAAGAAGGAGCCAACTGTGTGAGGATAAAGAGGCAAGATGGAGTGTGATGTCTGGGGAACAAGCAGACCCACTGGATTACAGCACAGGGCGGGGGGAGGGGAGAGGAGAGGGCGAGGCTGTGGAAGAGGCTGATGCCAGCGTCACACAGAAGGGCCCTAGAGGTCCTGCTAGAGTGTGACGACCACCCCGAACGAAATGAAGATGCACTGAAGAATTCTGAGTTCAGGGTGTGTGGTGGGGGAGTGGGGCTCGTGACATGACTAACTTTGCATTTTAGAAACAGCACTGGCGGCCGCTGGAGAATGGGTTGGGGTAAGGCTGGGGGCTCGGGGGTGCACCATGATCAAGGAACAAAGATAACAGAAAACCAAGATAACAGCCAGCCTTTCACCTGCCACTTGGAAGGAGGGGGCTTTGGTTTACACTGTCTTCCTGCGTGTTTTATGTGTGTTATAACATACTCTACTATTAAGGGTGTGTATTTTCTTTGTCTACCTACCTGGCAGAGGCCTCTGGGGTGCTATAATCCTACAAAAACATAAAATGGATGGGAAAATGCTGCAAAACGTCTGAGTATCACTAGGAAGTATATTGGACTATTGAACGAGGGTTCACATTCAGGAGGGGAGCTAAGTCGGTAATGAAGGCAAAATGAACAGTAAATCTAGGAAACCAACACTCTGGCTAGCAGATGGCCAGATGGTTGCCCATTAATGGCGGACCATTAGCCCTCTTTACCCAAAAAGATGTACTTTTTGCATGCAAGAATCCCAAGTATTTTAAGTTTGTGTCTCCCCATGTGACCTACAGCCTTGACTTTCAGCTCAAGTGCCACCGCCAAGCCAGAGCTCCACCTGTCCTCCTTAAGCCCCGCACATCCCACCTGTGCCACCAACCGCAACTATATCTCCTCGACAATCTTTGTCTATGAATGGGGGTTGGTTTATATTCATCTTCGCTCTCAAGGCCTGGCACATAACTCAGTGTTTGTTTTAAGAAACACTGTCCGTTAAAGGTTGCTCTAAAAATATTGCACAGCCACTGTGAAAAAGAGCCTGGCAGGTCCTCAAGAAGTTACCCATAGAATTACCATATGACTGGCAATTCCATTACTAGGTATATACCCAAGAGAATCGAAAACGGGTATTCAAAGAAAATCTTGTACACAAATGTTCAAAGCAGCATTATCCATAACAGCCAACAAGTAGAAACAACCCAGATGTTCACTGACTGATGAATAAACAAAATGGGATTTATTTACACAATGGAGCATTACTCAGCCATAAAAAGGAATGAAGTACTGATACATGCTACAATGTGAATGAACCTGAAGAACATTATGTTAAGTGAAAGGAGCCTGTCACAAAAGGCCAGATAGTATATAATTCAACTTATATGAAATATGCAGAATAAGCAGATCCACAGAGACGGAAAGCTGATGAGTGGTTTCCAGGGGGCAGGGGGTGGGGTGGCAGGGAGGGAGGAAGTGGACGGCTGCTTAGTGGGTATGGGGTTCCTCTCGGAGTGATGAAAATGTGCTGGAATTAGACAGTGGGGACAGTTGTACAACACTGTGAATGCACTAAAAAACACTGATTTGTACACTTTAAAGCGGTTAAATTTTATGTTATGTGAAAAAAACACATCTTTGTGAATCTAATCTCACTGAAGACCCAAGTAAGTGAACCTTCTTAGCCTGTGTAAGTGTTCATCTGCCCTTCCTTTCTCTCTTTCCTCCATTCCCAGCTTTCTAGGAACCCGGGACAAAGTCAAGCAAACCCTTCAGTCCTCAATTTCACCTGCAAAATGGGAGCTGCTCTAAGATGATGGACTTCTAACCTTTTCTGCTCTAACATTTGATGGATAATTTATTGGGATGATGTAAATCCTATGCATGGACACCCCCTAGCAGAGAATGGGCACTGGGGTGAAAGTTCCCCTTCCTCCAAAGTGCTTGCATCGTGCCAGCTGATGAGGTGATTTGCCAAAGAATTTTAAGAGTCTGTCTACGTTCTCTGAAAGTTCAGCAAGGTAGCAAGAGTTACAAAGAAAGCTAATAAACTATTCTTCTAAGGGAAAAAAAAACCCTCACAAAATGCATTTTTCTTTGGTTTTTAATTAAAACTGACCTTTCAGAATCTACGGCTGGAGGAAGCTATAGTAATGAAAAGTGATGTCCTTTGCTGGTGATACTAGGAGTGTGGCAGTACGGTGAAAAAGGTTAGAATCATCATAGAATCCGGGGGTCTCTACACACCACCTAATTGTTGGGGTGCGGAATGGGCGAGGAAGATACAGATCGAGACATTACAAGCACACTAGACAAAAGACTGATGCAACCTTATTTGAAACTCACTTGGAATGAGGGGTATTCTTGGGAACTTAGTCTCAGCTTTTCCTTTAATGCTTCCAATAATCAGAAAAACAAGGAGTTTTAAAAAAATTGTCTAAAAGAGATGAAAATTTGACTGCAGGGGTCACCAGCCTCTTAAACTCTGAATGAGGTGGGACCAGTGCCTGGTCTAAGGGGTAGGAAGGAAGGAAGGAAGGAGAAAGGCTGGGAGGAGGAAGGTGAGAATTAGGGAGATCTAAAAGAAATGCATCTGCTTTGCTTCTTCAAAGAAGGTGGTGGTGGAGGGGGGCGCGGGGGCAGGAGGTGAGGGCAGGGGTCGGGGAGGCAGAGGTATGGTTACAGAAAAGCTGCTGAATGGCTAAGTGCTTCACTCACGGCCTATTTTCCGTAAAATCCAAAATGTTTTCTTCTGCACTATCTCGGCTGCCTCCTTTCCTCCTCAGGCAAGTCAACCCACTGAACATAACAAAAGAAGGGGAAGCTGCCCAGAAAAGAAAAACCTTCAAGGGACACTTGAAGAAAAGCTCTGCTGAATTGAGATTAAATGATTTCTCTACTACTATTCCTGTGTTCTTGATTGTAAAATGAAGGTGAAGCTATTTTGATATGTTTATTAGCCATTTGTATTTTTCTCATGTGATTTCTCATATCATCTCTACACTTTTCTATTCCATTGTCTTCCCTTGGTGGTTTGTAGGAGCTTTCTATAAATTTTGAATATTAACCCTTTATCTGTTACATAGTTTCATGTGTTTTCTCCCAGTTGGCTATTCATACTTTAATTCTGTTTATAGTTTCTTTCACCATAATTTCATAAAACTGAATTTGTTAGACATTTTAAGACTTCAGGGCTGCCTGTCATGGTTTTAAAGGCTTCCCCCACAACTATAAATATATATTGCTTTATTTTCTTCTAGGATTTTATAGATTTGAAATATAGTATGTGGCATAAAATAGGGATCTAGATGTGTATTTTCCCAAGGAGACTGCCAGTTGACTTAATACTATATATTAAATAGCCCATCCTTTCCTACTGATATGAAAGTTTTATCTTTATCGTATACTAAAGTCTCATGTACACATGGACCTATTTAAAGATTTTCCATAACATGTTTTAAAATCTAGTAGGGCAAATTCCCAACAATTATTTCTTTTTAAATACATTTGGGGGACATTGTTGCTTATTTATTCTTTTGTATGAACTTTAGAAGCCATTTGTCAAGCTTTAAAAATAAACTGTTAGGATTTTATTGGAATTGCATGTGTTACATTAATTTGCAGAAAATTTATAATACTGAGTTCCTGGCCAGAAGTGGGATATATCTCCGTTTATCAACATCTCTCCAACGCTTCAGTAAAGTTTTATTGTTTGTCTCATATACATTTTTTGTTAATTTTACATTCATATTTTTATAGATTGTGATGCAATTGTGAGAGGTATCTTTTTTCCCATCATGCTGTATATATGGTTAATGCTATTACAGGGGAAATACTCATTTTTGTTGATTCATCATAATCTAATGATGAATCAATCTTACTGAATCTTTTTCACTTTTAACTGATTGCTTCTGATATTATATAGAGAGATGATCATATGCATTTTATCCTATTAGTGAATTACACTGGTTTCCTAATATTGGACTATCCTTACCTTCTTAGACTAAGCTTACAACATGGTGGTGTATTATTATTTTGGTATTTTTCTGTACTTGGCTTGCACCTATATTGATAAGTGAGATGGTTCCACATTTTCTTGGTCACATTCTTGTCTGGTTTAGGTAACACAACAACTTGAGCTGGTCTGTAGGAGAAACCTGTTTGCTTCCTGTCTTTACGCTTTGGAGGCATACAAATTGCCAAGACCAAAATCTGTACCTGGTATTTAGGAGGGAGGAGATAGGCTACTTTTCAAAAAGAATTAGATGACTGGTTAGCACGGAAATGGAAGGATGAATGGTTGGATGGATAGAAGATGGAAGAGTAATTTTCTTCTATGGTTATTTTCTATTCACATATTCCTTCCTATCAATTTTGACAACTTATAATTGTTTAAAATTTCAAATTTGTTACTGAAAAGACAGGTGCATAGAAAATACTTGTAAACCTTTGGTTATATCTTCTCCCTCTTTTCCCCAGTTAAGCTTGCCAGAAATGTTCCTATTTTATCAATGTTTTCAAAGAAATGTATTTTCAATTTTATTTATCAAATCTGTTAGTTTTTTTCTTCCATCTTACTTTATATGATTTCTGAATTTATAGTTATTGCTCATGTTATTTGACTTTTGGAATAATTTCATTGTTCTTTTCTCAAATATTAATTCGAATACTTAGTTTACTTATTTTCAGCAATTCTAAGTTTTTAAAAAATTGGCTTTAAGACTATAATTTGTACTTTGAGAACTGCTGTGGCCACAGTATATGGGTTTCTGTATGGAGTGTTCTCATATCCAGTTAATTTAGAAACAGTCTGCTAAACAGACATATTCTTATAAGACTATTCTTATTCTTATAAGAATAGTCTTATGATTTTATTCTTTCAGAGTTTAAAAAATGTTCACACAACAAAACTGTACACGAATGTTCACAGCATGATTATTCATAACAGCCAAAAGGTGGAAATAACCCAAATGGCTATTGACGGATGACTGGGGAAAAAATGGCATAATCAAACAATGGAATATTACAGACCTATATAAAAAGGAATCAGGGGCTTCCCTGGTGACTCAGTGGTTAAGAATCTGCCTGCCAATGCAGGGGACACGGATTCAAGCCTTGGTCCAGAAAGAGCTCATATGCCGCGGAGCAACTAAGCCTGTGTGCCACTACTGAGCCTGCACTCTAGAGCCTGTGAGCCACAACTACTGAGCCCGTGTGCCACAACTACTGAAGCCTGTGCTCTGCAACAAAAGAAGCCACCACAATGAGAAGCCCGTGCACCACAACAAAGAGTAGTAGCCCCCGCTCACCGCAACTAGAGAAAAGCCCGTGCACAGCAATGAAGACCCAACACAGCCAAAAATAAATAAAAGTTAAAAAAAAATTTTTTTAATAAAAAAAAAGGAATCAAGTACAGATTCCTGTTGCAACATGTATGAACCCTGAAAACAAGCTAAGTGAAAGAAACCAGATACAAAAGGATACGTATTCGAATCTTCCATATTCCATGTGTATGAAACGTCTAGGCTTGGCAAATACAGAAAGAAAGGAAGTAGGTTAGTGGTAACCAAGGGCTGAGGAGAGAGATGAAGGAGAAGTGATTACCAATGGGCACGGGGTTTCTTCTGGAGGCGACGAAAATGTCCTGAAATTAGACAGCATTTATGGTTGCATAATTCTGTGAATATACTAAAACCCACTGAACTGTACACTTTAAAAGGGTGAATTTTAGGGTTTCCCTGGTGGCGCAGTGGTTGAGAGTCCGCCTGCCGATGTGGGGGACACAGGTTCGTGCCCCGGTCCGGGAAGATCCCACATGCCGCGGAGCGGCTGGGCCCGTGAGCCATGGCCGCTGAGCCTGCGCGTCCGGAGCCTGTGCTCCGCAACGGGAGAGGCCACAACAGTGAGAGGCCCGCGTACCGCAAAAAAAAAAATAATAATAATAATAAATAAAATAAAAGGGTGAATTTTATGGTATGTGAATTGTATCTCAAACAACAAATACAACAGTTATGAAGAACAGTATTTTCAAATGTCCAAGTTGTTAGATTGGGGGAAGGCTGACATCTGACATCTAGTATTACTGTATCTTGTTTGAAGAACCTCGACTACGTATGGGGCCTAACTTTTGAAACGTACAGAGATTTTCTTTGTGACTTGGTCTGTACTCGATTTTTGTGTCACACGAGCACTTGAAAAGAGTATATGTTCTCTTTTTGTTGAGTATTAATACTCCCATTAAATCAGGCATTACTAATATTTTCTATATGTTTTCTTTTGTTATTAATTATCTGGACAATTTCTGAGAGGGACATTATGACTGTGTTTTTTAAAAAAAAACTACTGTTATGTTTTAAATGAATAAAATTTACTTACTATAAATAATGTCTCTAATCTAGTAAAATTCTACATTTTCTCCTACAAATTGGCTTCTGAATACTAATTTTTCCAGCTCCTTTTGCATATTCTTCATCTGTTGTACTTAAAACCAATGAATCTCTCCAACAAGCTCCCCCCATCCCCATCCATCCTACAGTGCTGAAAAAAAAGTCCTGGGATTCATATGTAAACACTCACAAAGGTCAGTGCCACAAAAGAGTGTTGTAAATGACACATTCCCTCAATATTTAAAGCCTGCAAATAAGAACAATTAAAATCAACGAGTAACCCAGAGGAAAACAAAATCACAAGGAAAGAAATCACACCTAAAATCGATCTAGATGGGCATTAGAAAACCTACCATGTGATTTAGTGACAGAAACTAAACACTCTAGTGTGGCCCAGTGTAAAAGAAAAAACTGTCATTTTTTTTCTGTTTAGGAGCTGATGCACTGAATCTTTGAAATGGCAGGTTCACTCTGAGGGCAGGACTCATGTGACTTTAAAGGGAAAAAAAAATTAACCTTGTGCACATCTCCTATATTCAAGATCATTAATGAAAAGCCAAAATGTTTTATTTGCTCTGATGTTTCTGCTTTCTGTCATTTTTGTAGAGTTAACAGGATCATAATTCAACGAAGTCACACATTGTAAATAACTGGACTACATTATTCTCTCCTCCTTGGTAATTAGACCACCTTTTGTTACAAAGGATCCTATAAACCATTTAACCATGAGTGGCTGTAAACTGTTTGTATTAAAAACTGGGTGCTCCCCCTCCTAAGTTTAATTGCACCAAGGAAACTACATACCTTTTCGTCCCTACTTCATTTTCATTTTATTTGAGTCTGGAATAAATTTGATAATTTGATAATTAAAACACAGGCATAAAAATTCTACTCTAAAAACTTGTGGGAGAAAGCAATCGCAATTGACACTGTCACCTTCCATCAGTACATCAGGGAACGTGAATGCTGCATCCAAATGTGTAATCTACTCTCCAAGCCCTCACCTATAAGTGGTTTCTTTAGCCTCGTCTGAAAATGATGAAGCCATTTGGCACAGCACGAATTGTGGAAGTATTTAAAAATTAAGAGACAAACAAACAAAAAATCCTTGCTATCTTTCCAGTTTCACAAGGAGAGCAAAGCAACATGCAGCTCTGTGTTACTTAAGATCACATGAAATGCTGATCAGTCAGGATGTTAAAATCAAACCTGCAAAAATCACAGGAGGAGAAATCATTTTCACCCAAAGAAACAGGGACAAGTATGAAGACTATTTTCTTTGTATTGCAGTAAAAAATACATAACATTTATCATCTTAACCATTTTTAAGTGTACAGTTCAGCAGGGTTGGATACATTCACATTGTTGTGCAACAGACCTCTAGAACATTTTCATTTTGCAAAATCGAAACTCCGTGTCCATTCAGCTCTAACCCCTTCTCTCCCCTCCCCCCGGCCCCTGGCAATCAGCTTCCTACTTTCTGATTCTATGATTTTGATTACTTTAAATTAGATGAGTGGAAACATACAATATTTGTCCTCTTGTGACTGGCTTATTTCACTTAGCATAATGTCAAGGTTTATCCATGTTGTAACATGTGTCAGAATCTCCTTCCTTTTTAAGGCTGAATACTATTCCATTGTATTTAAACACTACATTTTCTTCATCCATTAATCTGTTGGACACTGGGTTGCTTCTACTTCTTGGCTACTTCCACTTCTTGGCTATTGCTGCAGTGAACATGGGTGTGCAACTTTCTTGTCAAAACCCTACTTTCAAGTATTTGGGTACATACCCAGAAGTGGAATTGCTGGATCATATGATAATTCTTTGGTTTTTTTTTTTTTTTTGAGGAACTGACATACTATTTTCCATAATGAAGGCACCATTTACATTCCCACCAACAATGCACAAGGGTTTCCATTTTTCCACATCCTCACCAACATTTGTTATTTTCTGTTTTTTGGTTACTGGCCATCATAATGGGTGTGAGGTGACATCTCACTGTGTTTTGAATTGCATTTCTCTTATGATTAGTGATGCTGAGCATCTTTTCATGTGCTGTTCATATGCTTGTTGGCCAGACATCTTTCTTTGGAAAAATGTCTGTTCAGGTCCTCTGCCCATGTTTTAATCCAGTTGTTTTCCGTTGTTGTTGAGTTGTAGAAGTTCCTTACATTTTCTGGATATTAACCCTCTTATCAGATATATAATTTGCATTTTCTTCCATTCCGTAGGTTGCTTTTTCACTCTCTTGACTATTTCCTTTGATGTACAGAAGTTTTTTAATTTGATGTAGTCCCAGTTGTCTATTTTTGCTTCTGTTGTCTGTACTTTTGGTGTTATATCCAAAAAATTGTCGCCAAATCCAATGTCCTGCAGCTTTTCTCCTATATTTTCTTCTATGCGTTTTATGTGCTTAATTCATTTGAGTTATTTTTACAGGTAGACTAGAAACTGCAAAAATTATCTGTCCTGATATCAGAACACATTCCTGAGAGAATCAATTCACTGCAACTGACATTCATTACACTTTCAACTCTAGGTTTCTAAATTAAATGGATTGATTTGGGTAAGATTACGACAATTACAATTAGGAAGAATCTTTTCATGGGTACATTCAGGAGATAACTGAAGAAGAGTCTTCTGTTCAGCTAGCTAGCAAAAGAAAACAGTACAGGGCTTCCCTGGTGGCGCAGTGGTTGAGAGTCCGCCTGCTGATGCAGGGGACGCGGGTTCGTGCCCCTGTCTGGGAAGATCCCACACGCTGCGGAGTGGCTGGGCCCGTGAGCCATGGACGCTGAGCCTGCGCGTCCGGAGCCTGTGCTCCGCAACGGGAGAGGCCACAACAGTGAGAGGCCCGCGTACCGCAAAAAAAAAAAAGAAAGAAAACAGTACATAAAACAGTATTTTCCTATCTCCTATTAATGGGAAAAGTACCCCAAAGATCCCAAACATGCTGTGATCCTATATGAGATATTTCAACAGATCAAAGTTTGAAATGCGACAGCTTTTTTAACATTCATCACACCACCAACTGAGTTTTCAGCAAAGGAGTGGAATGGAGTGGAAAGAACTGGAGTGGGCTGAGAAGACCTGGGCTGAATCCATTCAGACCCGGGAAGATGCTGGAGAGCTTTTTGGAACCCTGCCATGCTCACCTTTCCCACCGCAACCCTCATCCACAGCAGCTCTAAATTAATCTTTTTTATCTGTTGAATTCAGCAAAAATAAAGAGGAAAGAGGAAAACCACTAATCTTTAAACTCCTCCCAGGATTAAAATTTAATTAGGGTAAGAATCAATGTAATTCTCTGTCCGTTTTTTCTGACTTTCCATCCATGCCTTCCCAAATATACATTGCCTAAGTCCATTTTGAAAAGTAAACTTTTGGGCCATGAACCAATTAGTGAACACAAAAGCTTCAAATTCTATTTGCCACAGAGTATATACTCCTGCATATACTTAAATACACAAAACATTACTTTGACGCTCGATCAATACCTTTTATCTAGAAAGCATTTCCTATTTGCCTTGGTATAAAACTACACACTAGTTACAGAAGTTGAATAAATAGAACTTAAAGAATCCACCCTTCTATATTTGACCAATCCTGGTGGTCTTTCACAACAACTGATACACACATATTTAACTAATATATGGCAATGCAGTTATCAGCAATGGAATAAAAACGGGTCCCCTCCTGTGTATGAAGAGAACACTGTACAATTACTTTGAGAGGGAGATAGCAAACTGCACTGACCTGGGGCCCCCTGCTCCCCGGTCACACCCGAGACCCAGTGACCCCCCCTCCCCTTGTGCACTGGCTGACAGGATCTCTATTTGTGGTTTGTTTAGGTATGTTCTGGCCACACTAAAGCTACTTGTAAATATTTCTACTGTTTCCGTTTAGAAAACCCAGGGCTTGGTATAAAATGTTACTCTCTGGTGTTTGGGGCCATTAGGGTAGACGTGCTTTGTGTAGCCCACTTGAAAAGTGAGCTCAGGAAGGGGTGCAGACTCTGAGAGACACAGTCTGCCTTCCTTCCTGCTGTCTGGTTAATGTAGCAACTGGCCGCTCAGGGAGGAAGGGGAGGGAGATGGACTGGAGAGCTGACAAGGCAGCTGCCGCTAGGTGGGATTTACCCATGGACTTGCCCACCGTCCTTCCCTGAAAAGGGCCAGAGCGAGCAGTGCCCACCCTGCACTTTGGGTTCAAAGTCCCCACTATAGGCGCTGGTAATGTTCTCTATCTCAGTCCAGATGGTGTTCACACGAAGATATATGTAATATATATTTGCAAAAATAAGCTGAGTACATTTAGGATTTCTGTATTTTATGTCAATAAAACTTTGAAACACTAAGTTTTAAAAGTTCCTAATGAAGGCTTAGTAAATAACAGGGGGATGGCTTCAGTTCATTCCCTGTTGGGTTTTTTCTTCACTAAACTTTTGCAATGACTTGGGCTCTCCAACTTCCAGTCTCTCTCCCTTCCAATTTCCTTTATGCATCACAAACATGAAAACGTCCTAAAATCCAGATCTAGCCAAATCACACCCCAGGTTAAATATCCCCGATGGCTCACCACAGCTTATCACTGTCTATAAACTCCCCGGCCCAGAACTCATGGCCCTCACCCAGTGTCAGCCACGCGCACTGGCCCAACACACCTCTCAGCCATTGTCCCTGAGCCCATCCCGCACAGATTTCTCACCCCACACTTTGGTGCATGTTATTCCTTCTCCCGGACCTCCTCCCTCTCTGAATTTCCATCTCAGACTGTCAAAACCCTCCCCATCTCTTTCCAGATTCCTCCAAATGGATAATGTAATAGTAACAGCAACAAATATTTATTATGAGTTTGTTAATTAATAATGTTTTAATGCAATTTATCACATAGAACATAAGCTCCACAAAGGCAGGGATCATTGTTTTATTCACTGATATACCCCACGGGCTTAGAACAGTGCCTGACCCATTGTAGGTGCACAATTATTTGCTGATTTGATAATAACTTTCATGAATGAGAGCCTATTTCCCACACACTGTGCTTCACCCATACCATTTCTATTCCTCAAAATACCCTTAGGTTATGTCTAACATAAACCCCACAGTCTAGATGAGGAAATTAAAGCTCAGAGGTGTTAGTAACTTGTCCAAGGCATCCAGTTCAGGAGTCAGGATTCCATGGCCTCTGCCTTTGAATTCTCAGAAAACAATGTACCACTACTGTGATGCCGATGTTCTGATACTGCAGTTATGTAATAGCCTGCTCTCCTTCTGGTTTCCATTCTTTATGAGCAGAGAGTGTTAACCATCACAGTTTCCTCTGAAGCACCCAGCTCAGAGCCTCACGAAGTAGGGGCTCCCTAAATATCCAGTGAGATACTAAAGGGTAGATGATAAAGGGGCAGAGAGAGTATGATTTAGAGTCTCTTGAAAAGAAAAACCTGAAGTGCACAGTAACACCTAAATGAGCACTAATTAAGAAAAGGAAGCAGTTCACACCACGTGCACATGACAGTAGAGAACAGCTCTGTGCTGGATGGGGCTCCTGGGAGTGTGTCTTTAACATATAAAAATTAGCTGCAAGGCTCAAAGGGCACCAATATGTTGAAGGCAGCTTCATTTCTTGTACTATTTTGGAAAAAAGTAAAAAGGATCTTTTTAGGCTGGACTGAATGTATTATGTGAATGTGAGTATGAAGTTTCACAGAAGAAGAAATCATTCCAAACATTTTACTCCATAAGAATCATGTCCACCATATCACAAGTGCTATATTAGTGGATTAAACTAAAAGCAAACACAGCTTATGAAATCAGGAGAGTTCCCCAGCTTTATCCTCAGATGAGGCTCAGATTACTATCTGGCAATAATAACCAGAGTGGCTGAGCACTATCCTTCTCTCTGTCTTTCTTATTCTAACAATTCCTAGTGCACACTCACTCCCCCTGCTCCTGAAACCTTTCCCCAAGTCTGTAGCCCCTTATCTCCATGGCTCCATAAATCACTTACACTGACACTTTGGAACACACTCATCTCTAATTTGGAGACTACCTATATCATCCTTTATTAATAAATGCCTATAAAATTTTTTGTGCCTTGAAGGGATGGGATTTTGAGCTGTTATTCTAGAACATGCTAAAATGTTAAGTCACTAAACTTGTTCTGGAACACTTGAAAAAAATCACATTAATTTGGCCATTTTTCTCAATTTTTCAACAATACAAAGCAAGACTAAAGCTGGTTCCTAGTGAACCATCGTGTTGTGACCCTCGTCATTGAAGTACTTAAAGTCCAGTGGTTACCGTATACTGAAGAGGGGTTTGCCAATGGTGGGGATAGGTTGAATTTTACTGGTGACCCACATCTTAGTAAAAAAAAATTTGCTAAATAAATGAACTGGTAGTATAGGAAGATTTCATCCTCATTATTGTAAAAATGCATGGGAAAACAATGTTTTCATCACTTTAACCTACGTGTCTGCCTCCATGAGGTTTATAGACATTTTACACTCTACCTTTAGACCTTGTACAGACTAAAGGGAGACGACACACGTGAACCGAACGAACGGTAACAGCTAAACTTTACTAAGCATTTACTACTGTGCCAAATATTGGGTTGGCCAAAAACTTTGTTCGTGTTTTTCTGTAACACATTATGGAGAAACCCGAATGACATTTTTGGCCAACCCAATACTATCAAAGCACTCCTCAGCCATCCTATGCAGTAAAAACACCTGGGCCTGGTGTTTTCTCTATGAAAAGACTTTGAGTCCTGTGTTTAATGGTTATAGGCTATCCAGGTTTTTTGTAGTTTCCTGAGTCAGTTTTAGTAAGTTAGGGGTTTATCCATTTCATCTAAGACTTTAAATGTACTGGCCTTAAATTTGTTCAAAATATTCTTTTATTAGATTTCAATCTCTGCCCTGACTACAGATATGCAGTTTTTCCTTTACTAATAGCATTTATTTGGGGCTTTTTTTTGTTTTCCTTGATGAATCTTGGGAGAGGATTGTCAAGTCTATTAATCTTTTCAAAGAACCAACATTTGGCTTTCTTGATCCTGTCTAGCGTAAAATATTTTAAATTTCCCTTTAATTCTTGCATTTATTTCACTACTTCCTTCCTTCTATTTCTTTTTCTAACTTAGGTTGGATGCCTATCAGTTAGGGAAGCACAACCATCAAAATAGGAAAGAAGGAGTACATTACAGGAATCTCATTAATTCTCAGTCTTTCTTCCATTCTAACATAAGCATGTAAGACTATATATACATTTCTAAGTACTGTTCAGCTGCATTCCACAAGTTTTGATATGTCTTATTATCTATTTCTAAATATTTTATAATTTCTATTCTGTCTACTTTGTCCTATTATTTATTTGAATGCATGCTTCATAATTTCTAAACACATGAGGTTTTTTCTAGTTAGTTTTTATTACTGGGTTCTAATTTAATTGCAGACAATTTGGTCTGAATGGTGACAGTCCTTTCAAATTTGTTGAAAGTTGCTTTATGGTGCAATTTTCTTACATATTTTAGTCAATTTTCTTAAATATTTTGTGTGTCCTTAATAAGCATGCATTCTTCAAATGTTGGGTGCAGGGTTCTTTACATGTCTTTTGCATCAAGTTTAACACTAATCATTGTGTTACTGATATCTTGCTGCTTGATCTACCAATTACTGAGAGCGAAAGAGAGAGATATTAAAATCTCCCCTTATGATAATGGACTGTTCTACTTTTCCTTGTGATTTCAATAATTTTTGCTTTCTGTATTTTGAAGTCATTGTATTAATGTATTAAGTGCTTAAAAGATGAGAACTGTTTTCTGTTTCTGATAAATTGTACTTAGTATGACCTTCTTTATCACATATTAATAATGGAATTTTGCCTTATATTCGATTATTAATATACTACCTTCATTTTAGTAGGACTCTGCCTGGCATATAATTTTACACACTTTTAATTTCAATCTTTTGCTATCTTTATGTTGTAGTTGTGATTCTTGTAAACGGCATATTGCTAGAATTTTTTAAAATTCAGTCTGATAATCTTTGTTAGCTAAAATAATTTGTCAATTTACATTTAATATAATTACTGTATTTGGATTTGCTTCTATCATACTATTTTGTGCTATTTTTCTCACCTATTCCTATGTTTCTTTTACTTTTGAATTGATCAACTATTTTATCTCTTTTTGCCCCTATACTAGTTTGAAAGCTAAAAACTTTGTTTCTAATCATTTAATGGTTATTCTGGAAATAGTAAATAAAATGTATATACAATGAATCTCAATTTTAAAATCTAATTTTTACTTTAATCAGTTTTCTACCCTCCTGCCAAATAACATGTTATATCTAATGACTTCATGACTGACATGCTATTGCTGACACATTTTGTTTTTTCAAGTTCATAAGATAGTTAGTGTTAGTTCAGATTCACCCACACATTTACCACTTTGGTTTTTGTTCCTTCTCTTAACTCCGATCTTTTTTTTTTTTTTGCAGTATGCAGGCCTCTCACTGCTGTGGCCTCTCCCGTTGCGGAGCACAGGCTCCGGACGCGCAGGCTCAGCGGCCATGGCTCACGGGCCCAGCCGCTCCGCGGCATGTGGGATCTTCCCGGACCGGGGCATGAACCTGTGTCCCCCGCATCGGCAGGTGGACTCTCAACCACTGCGCCACCAGGGAAGCCCAACTCCGATCTTTTAAGAGCTCTTTCCTTCTTTGCAAAGTACATACTTTAGAAACTGTTTTTGTGAGGCTCTGCTGATAACAAATCCTTTGTCACTGGCCTAAAAATTGCTTTATCTCATCCTCATTTTTAAAAGATATATTTTCCTGGGCACATAATCACAGGTTGACTGTGATTTTCTCTCAGCATTCGAAAGACACTTTCCCACTATATTCTGCTTCTGTCACTGCTGTTTGTCAAACTGTTGACTTATTCCTTTGAAAGCTGTCTTTTCTCTCTTGACTACTTAAGATCTTCTCTTGGTCAGGGTGTTCTGTAGTTTTACTATGTCCTATCTAGGTATGGATCTCTTTAAAAAATTTAATCTTATTTGGGATTTGCTGGGTGTCCTGAATCTATGGATTAGTATCTTTTACCATTTCTGGAAAATTCACTATTCTCCTTGTCTCTTAGCCTTTGTTCTATATTTTCCATCTTTTTGTCCCAAAGTACTATATTCTGAACACTTTATACAATCTTATCTTCCAATTTATTCTCTCTTCAATTCTGTCTAATCTGTCATTAAACTGCTTTTTGAGCTTTTAATTTCAATTACTATATTTTTCACCTATAAAAATTATATTTGCCTCTTTCTCAAATTTTTTTTGTCATTTTAAGTCTTGTTCCTTAGACATACTTTCAATCTCTTCTTCCATTTTTCAAACACAGAAAACATCCTTATTTTATATACTGCATCTGATAAGTTCACTACCTAAAGTCTCTGCAGGTTGATTCTGCTGACTTTTGTTTCATGATGACTAGTTTTCTTGTATTTTGAGATTTTTGAATGGGAGCTAATTTATTTTAGAAGCTTCCTGTGAGGGTTATTTATGGTCAAATTAAGGCGAGTTTCTCCACAAAGTATCTGCACTGCTTCTGCTCAATGCTGGGAGGGACTACCAACCAAGAAACACTTTAATTCTTAGTTGACATTGTTTCTGACCATCCAGCTCCTGTAAATTCTAGCTATAAATCCATGAGCTACTTTGAAGTTACATAGTTTCTGAGGAGATTTATTTTTTGCTTTTCCTCATAGTTCTAAAGTTCAAGTCAGAAAATTTTCCTTGGAGGAATCTGTTTTTTTCCCCTAGCTTACTGTCACCAAGAGAAATGTAGCTTAGGGGTTCCAGTTCCATGGTGGGAGAAGCCTTTGCTACTCATACTACCCAACTTGGGTGGATCTAGGTTTTTGCCTTCTGTGGCCCTGGAGGTTATAAAAATCTACGAGCAAGGGTAAGGTGAAAGTTGGCCTGTGGTGCTCAGCTTATCTCTCTGGATTTCCAAATTTCACTAGGTGTTTAACATCTGAGCATATCTTCCTGTCCTGTCAGATTGGCAGTGCATTGAGAAAGAATCCATTCCATTGATCCTGTGGGCAGGATGGTATATAGGGGGTTCAGAATGAGACCTCTGAAACCACACTGACTAGGTTCAAATTCCTGAACAGGACTTACTAACTAGGTAGTCTTGGGAAGTTGTTTAAACTCTCTGCCTCAGTATTCCTACCTGTAAAATGGGAATAAGAATAGTACTTGCCTCATATGTAGGTTTTTATGAGGACTAAATGAGTTAATACTTGTAAAGCACTAAGAACATGCCTGGCCATAGCCAGAACTCCAGAAAAAGTTTTCATTATCATTACTGTGAAATGGTGGTGCCATGATGAGACCTTACAATGCAGATGCTGACTTTCTGCTCCATAACATTGCTCCCTTGTACTACCATTTTGTAAATCAAACTCTGCAAAAATGTAATTTTACATTAACATTTCTACCAATGTATTCATTTTTATGAAGCTTCTATTTAAGAAAGTACACAATACACATAAATATATGGATAACAATGAATGGCAGAAACACTTTACTGAACACTTCTTTTTATCCACTATTGCCATTTAGGACCAAAGAAGAGTACAATAAAATTAGAAGACATAAATTGTAAAAAAAAAAAAAAACCAAAGAGTAATTTTAATGATGTCGAATGGAGGGAACCAGCTGTTGCCATCAAGTGTAAAGATGAGCAACCATGTGGCATGGTGATGGGAGAATGAACTGGGGTTTGTTAAATATGATTATCCTTTGCTCTTACTAAGCCTTATGAGATACAGATACACAAATAAGAGGCATAAGAGTTTTCAGGTCCAGTGTAGCCACATTTAGAAAGGTAAAAAGCCAATATATTACAATTAATGTCTTTAATCTTTTAATAATCAGAGACATGGGTTTTGTAAAACAAGTATTGATTTCTTGATGTGCTCATTTAAAAAATAAAGTGCCAAAATCAATCTCACTATCATGAACTCAATTTTTAATTGAGTACTGAGTTTACATTGCCAGGATTGATGGATTCTTCAGTTACAAAGTACAGAGTGAGCCCTCAGAGGGTGGTCCAGTGGCTGAGACTCCACGCTCCCAATGTAGGGGGCCTGGGTTCGATCCCTGGTCAGGGAACTAGATCCCACATGCCGCAACAAAGAGTTCGCATACCGCATATCACAACTAAAGATCCCGTGTGCCACAACTAAGACCCAGCGTGACCAAATAAATAAATATTAAAAAAAAAAAAAGGGAAATCAGCTCCTTTGATTTGTTTATCACTTTTCTTAACAACAACAAAACAGAACATCTTTGGCTCAATTGGAATTTGGGGCTGTGCCAGGTACCAGTTTATTGTAGCTCAACTCCCAATTCACCCTTTAACAGCTGCTCTGTGATAATGAACTTGACTCTTTAAGCATTTCCTTACAGTGAGGCCAACGTTAGGCTTTGTCAGTAGAAGGTGCTGCAGGGACACTGCAGTGGTTCCGGCACACTGTGTTTTTGCATCGTCCTGTCCCTCAGTGTTGCATGCATACCAGAACAACTGTGATCCTCTGCTCCAGCCAGGAGATCAGAGCACACAGTCCTTCAGTGACCGCACAGCAGCGTCCCGGGCCTAGTAACCACCTCCCAAAGCCCTCCTGAACAGACCCTGTGTGCTGCAGTCCTTATACCCACCAGCCCCAGCTTGCCTGTGCCGAGAGCACTGTTTCCCACTAGTCCAGCAACTGTGGGCCAGTGGTGGCCTAGACAACCTGGCAAGCTTCCTGTATCCCAGTGGGCTGCATCCACACCCTCTCCAATGAGATCTGAACCCTAGCCTTAGGGAAGAGCCCCCTTCCAAGTCTGCCCTTCTTTGGGTACTCTTCTTCAGCTCTAGAGGACCATTTAGAGTTCTCTTTACATCCTTATGGTCACTTTTCTACCTCAGTTTACTCATTCTTTATTTTAAACTTCCCCTATTTGAATGACTATGTGGTTTCCATCACCTGGTTTGACCCAGGCTGATACAGTGGTTGACTCTGCATTTCTGAATTCATATAGCCATGTACTCTTACCTCATCATAGACCCCTCACTCTAGTGATTCAAAAAATGGTCTTTTAATAATGTACATTTCAGCTGAAATACTGGCCAACCCTGCTCCTTGCATGTTTTCAAAATCCTTGAATGATGCCAGGGAATATCTTCCAAGCTTATTTTACTCTTTTCTTATATCACATAAAAGAATTCCAAGCTCAGCACCTCACCTACCCAGGGACTTAAAGTCAAATTAATTACTTACTTCACCCTCTTTTCACACCCTATTTTTTCTTCCGTTCACAAAGAGGGGACAGTCTTTTGTTCACAGTTTCAAAATAACAAGTAGAAGATTTCATCATGACTTATTCTAAAGCATTTTGTTTTGACAGGAACTTGCAGATTCTAATTACGTACTTACAGGGTAACACCTTGCAGCTAAGCTACTCAAAGTGCATCTAAAAATACGGATGGTCTGCCACCTAGTCAATGTTCTTTGAGGACCCAGTGCTAGTCCAATCCTAGATTAGCTACTACAGCATAAAAAGATAAGTGAAGCACCCTCCCTTCTCTTCACTGGAATAGGACCAGAACCAGGTGAAAAAAAGGAAGGAAAAAGAAGAGAGACTTAGTAGCAAAAGATAAAGAATCAAATATCTTCAAGAATAAAAATTTTAAAGTTTCATACCACATCCATTTGGCCTTGAGATTTTTTTGTTTTTTTTTTTGGCAGTACGCGGGCCTCTCACTGTTGTGGCCTCTCCCGTAGCGGAGCACAGGCTCCGGACGTGCAGGCTCAGCGGTCATGGCTCACGGGCCCAGCCACTCCGCGGCATGTGGGATCTTCCCGGACCGGGGCACAAACCCGTGTCCCCTGCATCGGCAGACGGACTCTCAACCACTGCGCCACCAGGGAAGCCCCCTGGCCTTGAGTTCTTAAATGAAGAAGCTGAATTAAATTTAAAAATAAAACTACCTACAACAGAGCAGTTCCTATACAAAAGTAGCGGGGAATTTGCAATACTTCCCTATATGCCTTAGTAATGGAAACAAGCAAATATCTGTTTAGGACGTTCAACTCACCAGCATGCAAATAACTTGACATTTTACAACTGTATTTTCAGTATCATTTGAGATTCCCTGAGTAAATAGTTTCCGATCTATATGCGTCTCTCTGACATGTGAGGGAGGCCTCAAGAAATGCCACCATCTGAAAGTTATCACGATGGAATTTCAAATGTAATGAGCTGCATCTCATGTCTGCGTAGAGAGCTTCAACAGGACTGCAAGAAATGTTCTCTTCCTTCCCCCCCCAAAATAATTCTAAAAGGTCACACCAGTCTAATGGTGATAGGAGACTGCCAAGAATTTTTTAAAAATTAGGCATCTTATAAATTATAATTTTTTAAAAACAGAAATGACTGAGGCAGGCAAAATCTATATGCATCAAGAAAAAACAAAGATAGAGGATTAACATCCTCTCAATGACCAGAAAAATCTGGCCATATATTCACTTATTTCCATTTTTTTTAAATGTTAAGTAAGTTAATTTCCCACAAAAATGTAAATGTATTTCAACCCTCAGCATTTTCTACTTTAATCAGCCAGCAGGAAACCAACATAAAATTTAAAAGAAGGAAACTATGTAAAAATATAAGCAAATGCTTTTTCTATTCTTATCCCACCCTGTGAGCATAAAGCAACATTTCTGGAAATTGATTATTAACTAGAAAGGAATGAAAGGAGGCCGCCTGCTCATTACCACTCAGCAAAGAACTAGTTTTTAAAATTAAAAACTAAAGCAAGGCATTCCAAAAAGTGGTTGCAAAAGAAATTCTGTAAAGTTTCAAACTAACCTAATGACAGTTGAGAAAACAAACTGTCACCAGCACTCAAGTCCTTCAGCAGAGCACCCCATACTTTGTTTGCCAAACAAAATATCACGAAATGTGGGGAAACACAGGAAGATATCTTATCATTTAACTCAGGCTCCTTTAACAGATTATGAAATCAAAGACCAGATAAGTTTCTTTGTTTTTCTTTAAAAACTGCTCTGTGACCAGCCTTATGAACAGGTGGAATAAATAGGGTGCGATTTTAGAGGCACAAGGAGATCACCCTGCCTTTGCAATTTCTTGACCAGCCTAGAGGGTATCTGGAATAGTGCCATTAGACTTATTCTACTGGACTGTGCATTATATCTAAGACTGAAAGTGGGAAGAGCATTTATAGATCATTAGTCCAAACTCATTCAAGGTGCATATCTGAATTACGCATAGGTAAAGATCTCTTACGGAAATGACTGGGTCTCCATAACCCCAGAGCCTAGCAGATGGTAATAATGCAAATTAATTGTAGTGTTGGTGAAAATGGCCAAAGAATCAGATGACTCAGATAAGTGCTGATATGGAATCCTTTGGGAATAAGACTCAGAAAGAGGTAAGTTTTGAATAAGAGGAGGGGGAAGAAGGGGGAGGGGGAGGGCGAGGGGGAGGAGGGTAAATGTCACTATCCTATCTTAACACGTGTAAGTCAATGCAAGATGACTGACAAATTTTTCAACTATTTTGAAAAATTACCAAAGACTTTTTTTTTTTTTTTTCTTTTGCGGTACACAGGCCTCTCACTGTTGTGGTCTCTCCCGTTGCGGAGCACAGGCTCCGGACGCGCAGGCTCAGCGGCCATGGCTCACGGGCCCAGCCGCTCCGCGGCATGTGGGATCTTCCCGGACTGGGGCACGAACCCGTGTCCCCTGCATTGGCAGGCGGACTCTCAACCACTGCGCCATCAGGGAAGCCCCAAAGATGTTTTAATTCTTAAAATCTTGTTAGCTAGGTTAGTAAAATCACAGCAGTTTAATGTGATAGCTAGGGGGAAAAAATCACCATACTAGCTCATGACTTTTTTTTCCTTCTCCTAGGAAGTTGTAAGTTATATAGGTCCTATATTTGTCCTTCTTTTTAAATGGGCACAAAGCAGAGAAAATAAAAGTATGACATGTTTTATTTTTGTGTTAGCTATTCAGCCTGGGGCTATTTTTCTTTCTTTCCCTTTCCCAAACAATGTACCTTTTAGATCTGACACCAGAGACAGAAGGGGGAAAGAAAAAAAGGAACATTGAGCTCCATCAAGCAAATTTTTACTTCTGACAAAAACACTGGACCAGATGGATTGCAGAGACTTGCCAAGAGCACAGTTAAATGTTCGCAGGAGGACTGCTAACATAAGCATGGAACTTGCTAGTTCTTCTATCTCTGTTTTTGTTTTATTCCAACAGCCAATGGCTAAGAAATGCCAAGGAAATGATCCCCAGGCAGATTCAGTCTTTTGCTTTGCACATTACCTAAGTGTTAACACCTTAGATGCACTGGTCTCTAAGACAAACAATTACAGAAATAAATCTCCCAGGAGGCAGAATTTCTCCAGAGGTATTTCAAAAATTGTTAAGATACTTTCAAAAAGAACACCACAAAGGCTCTGACACAGTCTGGGTCAGGGCTGGGAGGAGAGCATCAACAACAAATGACGGGAAACAGCAGCCCCCATAACGATGCTCCGCTAAAGTACTGCCTGATCCCCGTGCAGAACAGAGCTACCTGTGCCCTTCAGCTGTTAGGACATGACGACAACACTCCCCAGAGGACTGCTTCTCTCGCTGATTTTGTTCTTGTTGTTTTAAGACTCTAATTGGGAAAATCAGTTTGTGATTCTGTTTTATGACCTGAAGAGATGAATGGCCTTTTTAAGAAAGGTTTTCCCAAAAAACCCCACAAAATCCATCCAAAGATGGCCCCCACTCATCCGGAGGCAAGAGAAGCAGGAAGTACCTCCGGAATCTTGGCCCAGGGCCAGACCCCATTCTAGACAGAGGCTCCCACCAGCCAGTTAACTCCTTGGCACCTGCCTCACTCTTGAACATGAGGCTCTCTGCCATCCACCTCAGCTATGAAACCACCTGGATGACAACCCAAGAGGGCAATGCTGGAATCTGTGTCCACTTCAGCAATCTAGGCAGAGCTTTATCATTTCCTAGGCCCACAGCGGATGGAGGTAGGAAAGGCTGGGTTCAAACAAAACTGAACTGGGAGAAACATAATCGTCACTGAAAATGTTTCTCTGCCACTTCAGTGTTGTTTGGGGGGAGGTATCCAGGGATGATGACCAGGGCACCCACAGAGCTGAATTCTGCTGACACTGGTTGTTTTAAAAAGTGGACTAATGCCCCCTCAGTTGGCAAATGCTGCTGTGCCCATATCCCCAAAGGAATCCCTTGCAGCTCCTCCTTTCCCTGGGGCCACCTCAGGCCTCCCCACCATCCAGCAACTAAAGAGGACATCAATACCAAGCCTTCAGCCAGCGTCTCATCAGGGGCTGCCCATTCCATGCCACGGTGTTAGGTAATCTGATGACTGCCCCTGGGAAACTTTTGGGCACAGATGATGGAGATTGGGTTGGGCAAACCTTCTCTTGTTTTCTGCCCAGTCTAATAAAATGAAAAAAATAAAATGAGGAGGATGGGCTTTGGCCACTTAGAAAAATATAATGAATTGGAACCAAGTATGGGAATCAGCTTTAATTTGTAAAATCTCAGTGTTAGAAAAGGTTGGAAGGGGGCCTTCCATAGGTGCCCTATCCAAGCTCCAAGCTTTACAGACGAGTTAAGAGACTTACAGTCACCTGCTGGTCAATGCCTTGGCCTCAGTCTCTCCCCTGGCTCACTTTGCTTCTCCTGAGTTGTTTTGTTTGTTTGTTTGTTTGAAGACAAACTATTTGTGTTACAGTCAAGTGTACCAGAGACTGGGCTAGGAGGTGAACAATATGAGATGTTTTTCCATTAAAATACAAGAAGGATCTCTAATCAGCATGCAATGGATCAGTGAACACCTAGAAGTTCCTGACATCTGCAAAATGAATTGGTTCCTTTAAGTTAAACATTCCCCTTGTCATATTAATTACACTACTCACCTAATTAATAAAATCATCCCTAAACTGCATAAAGACAAACTTCCCCACAGACCTTGCCAATGATCTCTGTGCCCAACTGTTGCAATGCCATTAATGAGATTTGACTCTACTGAAAAATTAAAATTTTAACCAGGGCCACAGGAAAATCTCATGAGCCAGATAAAGATAGAAAATAGAGAGGTTAAATTTCAGGTTTCAAGACACCTCTCCAAACACACAACATAGAATAGAAAAATAACCTTGGAAATGTCATTTAAAAAAAACAAAAAGGAAGAGGAGAGAAAAAGAAAACATGAGTCACTGATAAACAATCTGTTGACAACTTTGTTTAAAACTATACTAAGTGTTTTGGGGTATTAACAATTGCCCATTATTTCCCCTTGGAATTGCAGAAAAGCTGGCTCTGATGGCAAAGACAGATGGCCCAGCCCCTTAACTGAGTCATCCCTGGTTATAGTTTCAAAACGCTTCCTGGCATCATGGCAGCTGCACTGAATGAATGTCATACAAAATGTGAGCAAGGCCTCCACTGGGAAAGTCCCATGGCATTCACTCCACTTCTAAGATGTTCTCAAGGGCTCCAGAAATCAGGTCCTCTGAACTGTCCTCAGTTCACAGATTCTCAGAGCAGGGGGGTCTTACACATCATCCACCTGCCTATTATACAAGACAGAGGGGGAGTGGAGCCCCAACGACTTAACTAGGGTCACAGTTCGTGGCAGAGCAGGGAACAGCACCCGGGTATTTGCACTCCTGGCTCAGTGCCCTTCCGTCTTTATATCACTGCCTAATCTTTCCAGTTTTAGTGAAAACTGAAATTTCTCACGACTCAGTTGTTTTCACAAGGAGACTCATGCTTCATGACTGTGTTTCTTTTTAATCTAGAGATCTAAGTAGCGGACGTAAATGAGATATTTGTGTCCCATGGATTCTTCCTTGTTTTAAGGTGACATGAAAAATGGCAGATCCTACACTTTCCACTTCACCAAAGATGGCCTAGGGACACGTGTCTCAGCCTCCCCAGATATCTCGTTCCCTGCCTGCTAACTACTGTGAAGGAACAAAGGCAAGGTGAGCTGAGTCGCTGAGCAAGCCACGCACCTAAAGTGAGATGTACTGGAGGAGAGGACTGGTTTCCTGGGTCTGCGTCACATTCAAAATACCCGCAAAGCTTCTCACCATGCCCAAGCTGGAATCACGGAGGAAATAAAACTGTGCCTCCGTGTCTCCTATCAGACTTGGGGCTTATGGAGACTGTGAACAGTTCTGCCCACCTTGCAGATGACCCGACAGCCTTTGATGACGCCACCAGGGAGGGGGCCAAGATCTAGGGCATCTGGATCAAGTCTAAACTCAAACCCATCAGGGGAACCAAAGCTCTTACGATTAAGTTCTAATTTAAATCCCTGGGGTCCTTTCCTAGTCATTGTTTTCATCTTTCGTACATAGCTATACAAACAGGGGGGAAATGAACTTATTTTCAACCCAGCTGGTTCACTAACGCGCGGAGGCCCGCAGAGCTAGATTCAGGCACGTCTCTTGGAGGTGCTGGGGTGCAGCGGGATGCTCGGCTCACAGCACTGCAAGTGCTGAGAGTGGAGGGGTTTGTTCATGACCTCACCCCATCCCCAAAGAAGCCTCGCTGGGCCAGCGTGTTGGGCACACCTACTCTTGAGGCCTGCAGGCCCAGAATAACGCCAGAACCCAGGCTGCTCACCTCTTGGAGCCCCTGCACCGCCTTCCCCTGATGCCTCTCCCTCCCTGCGCGCAGGGAAGCGCACTTTGGGGAAGAGGTGGAGAGCAGAGTCCTGGCAGCCATCCCGGGAAAGGGGAGCTTTTCTGCTGCTCTGTCCTTGACTGCTCCAACAGCTGTGAACCCTTTCCTTCGTTTATTTTCAAGCAATTAAAACTACAGCTTGATATCATTATTGTAATCCCTCCACATCGTATTTAGGGGGATTTTTCGTTATTAAAGACCTCGTGTATCCATCCTGAAGAGAGATAACGGTCTAGAGGCACCGCAGACCCTCAGCAGAATCACCTGATTGGTTCTCATGCCCGAGAAAGCCAAACCCTTGGAAATCAGTAGTTGAAAACATACATGTGGCCACATTTTTCCTCTCCTTTGCTTCCATGCCCACTTGGAAAAGAAGAAGAAAAACTGGAGATATTTGCAAAGGTTTTATGAAATATGAGCTTTGGCTAAGCAAATGTTTTTGAAAATATCTGGACCATCCAAATAGAACAGATGTTTTTACAAAATTTTCCACCGTCCAGTGGCTGTAGTGCTATGTGATTCTGGCCCAATGTTCAGCCCCCAGGCAGGCTGTCAGTGGTCAGAAGAAAGGGCCCCAAGTCATACAGCCCCTCTGATCCTTTAGAACAAATTCTTTTCCTTCTCCTAACCCATTTTTTTTCCCTACCTGCTAAAAGGAGTCTCTGGCATTTGAACAGCATGGAGGTCCAGAAGCAGAGTGTGAAGGCGGCAGGAAGGTACCAAATTCCCTCCATAACATTCATCAACAAAGCCTAAAATGTCACAAGTACAAGACTTATTTCTTACTACGTCCTGAAGCATGAAGGTCATCTAAAATCCCCTGTTAAAACGTGAGCTCCTGGAGGGCACAGACTTGTTTTTATTCATCTTTGCGTTTAGCATAGTGCACACACAGAGCAGACAATAAATTTGATTGACTTGAATTAAAGCTACAAATACCTTTGTGGGAACAGGGCCATGACCAGCAGGCATCTTAACTAGAACTGGTTGCCAGGTAAAAGCAAGATAAACAGAGTATTCTTCCAGGGTGAATGCAGCTGCCTAATAGGGAATGGGGTTGGTTTTCCCACCCTATGAAAAGCCAGCCTCCCCGTATGTAGGGAAGCATCCGAAATGTCAGCAGGTAATGCGATGTGATACAAAAGGCTCCACACTAGATGCAGCCCGGAACTGGCGCATGGGAAAGGTCTGGCACCAAAAGAGACCCTGTGGGTTTTACAGGGTCCAGGAAAGCCCCCCAAAATGTTCAGAGAAGAGTTCAGATCACAGCATGTTTCTTTGCAGCTTTTATCCACTGGCCTGAAGATGTAATACCTTTAGCTGAGACACCTCCGTCAATCACACATCAGGAAAGCGTTACAACTTAATTGCTAAATTCACATTCTTCTGAAACATCCTGCCTAGACTGTCCTCAAAAACATCTTTAATCCTCCTCCCAAACAAATGTTTACAATGAAACTTTCACTTCTTTTCTTTCTCATGGGGCCATTTGGAAAGGTTTTGATTTTTCAATAAATATATTAATACACAAGTGTTATTACTTTCTGTAAAAGTATTTTTAACCCAACTCCTAACCTGCCAATATTTCTGCTGAACCTTCCACTTACCATTTGCCACCCACATACAGACCCACAGACGGACCTTCCACCCAGTGACAGCACTTACAGCTGATTAAAGGGTTTGGAGGTGATGACAAAAATATGCTTGGTTTACAAAAGCAGGCAACATGGAAGGGCACATCTGTGACCAGAAAAAGCACAGATTTGCAGAGGAAGCTGCTTTTGATTTGCATTCTGATTGCCCGGGTTCAGAAAGAGAATGGCCGGTCCAGATGCTTACATGGCACAGTGTCCTGAGGGATCTCATACTTAATATCTTCCTGGTCTTCCTTATTCCAAAACTATGGAACAAAACTACGACTAATGAAAAGGAGCTGATTTGGGCTTTTTCTTCTTATCAGAAGATGGAAAATGCTAAAGAAGAAACTAGTGATCCTGTAGGTTTAACATAACCATCTGAAATCTATGAGAAAACTCAACATTTGCATTAAACCTGTCTTCCATTCTAAAATATGCCAAAATGAAGAACTTCCAAGAAGATGCATGAAGGAAATACAGGCTGCTTGTATAAACTGGATTCCACTACAAATAGGATGGATATACTTCAAACACAGTTTGCACCTTAACCCTGCATCTGTTATAACTGCCCTGGAGCACTAGGCCAGCTCTTTCATTTCAGTGAGAAAGTGTGATAATGTTGTCAGCCCAGGGTGTAAAACTGACTTGAAACAAACTGCTATAATCAACTTCCCCCAGACCAACTGAACTGTATGCATGGTAGTATGTAATAAATAATTAATGCAATTAAAGAAATGGTGTGTGTGCACTATAGAATTTAATATGTTCAAGCTGAAGGATAAAGCTCATTTAAAATAATGGTTACCATATTTACCTATAGATATGACTACATACAACTCCATGCTTAAATAGCAAAAAAAAAGTCCTCCAGTCAGGTCTTTAATGTAAACTGGCATTGCTTCACCTTTGAAAGAAATATCCCCAGACATACAAATTCTTGTATAAAACTTAAAAAAAAAAAAAAAGCCTAGAAATAATTGCAGAAATTAGAAAAAAGAAAAAATATATAAATCACCTATAATTCGGCTCCCTTCCATCCCTCAAAAAACCTACAACTAACATTTTAGAAGTAAAGCTATAAACACTTAATAGTGGCTGGTTCAAAAAGTTGGGGTGGGGTTAGAGCATCAGGGGAGGATGAACTTATCATTTAAATTTTTTATCATGTGCATGTAACATGATTTTAATTTAAAAAAACTAGTTTATACACATGTACACACCTTCCAGACTTTTCTCTGGGTACATATTGAGATTACATTGTGTGAATGACAGAAAAACAGAAAGACAACCTCTCTCACCTTGTTCCCCTCTCCTTCCCAACCACGGGGTGGGGTGGGGTGGGGTGGGGCGGGGGGCGGGGGGAGAAACTAGCTTTGCCCTCTTCCAGGGCTATATGACTTTTATAGTTGGCACTATCTGTAGGTGTGTGCAGGGAGGAAAATGTGACCCACAATCTTTCTTTCACATGAAATACAAGACTACTGTTTTCTAGATTTCACCCATTTGAATCTCCTAAGTTTTTAAATGAGCAACCAGTGCCTAGAAAGTTACACACACAGAGCTCGCACTGCCAGAGCCTGGCTGGAGACCCGCTCTCCGACTTCCCACCCACCCCAACCACGGCTGCTCTCAGAAGGGCTATTTCACATCTGCCGTTGCACTGCCCCGTTGCAGGATCAGCCCTCAGACCTGTCCCCCCGGGGGGTGACTTCAGGCTGCCCACCAGCCCTCAACACAGGAATGCTCACAGTTTGCAAATCAAGTCATGACCACCGGACTCTTTGAGCCTCAATCTCTGCATCTTGCTGTACTTTTCATTTTTAAACCAAAGCAGTTTTTCTCTTAATGGTCTGGCCTAAAATGGTCTCCCTTCCACCACCCATAATTTTACCTGGTGCACTTAAAACCACCAAGGTGTACTCCCCTTAGAGGAATACTGAGTCCTCACCCCTCGTCACGCTGAAGCTACCTGTTTATGTCCCTGACGTCTGCATCCTTCTCCCTGCCTGGGGGGATGCTGGCTGCCACCTCAGGAGGGATAACCACTCTTCTGTGGTCAGTTTCAAAGTAACTAACCTTCCGTATGCCCGAAACCCCTGGATTTGTGAATTCTTTGCTGCAGAGGGAGAGCAGGTTCAAAGAAAACCTCATGACTACATGGTCAAATGGGTTGATAAGAAGTAAAATATAATAATATAAAATAATCATAACTGGAAAGAAATCATATATGAAAAAGGAACCCAAATGCCACATAAACACAATCACTTAAGTTGAAATAGATGCTGAAAAAGAATAGTTTTCTTTAGTTAAAAAATCAGAGGTGGGGCTTCCCTGGTGGTGCAGTGGTTGAGAGTCCGCCTGCCGATGCAGGGGACACGGGTTCGTTTCCCGGTCCGGGAAGATCCCACAATGCCGTGGAGCGGCTGGGCCCGTGAGCCATGGCCACTGAGCCTGCGCGTCCGGAGCCTGTGCTCCGCAATGGGAGAGGCCACAACAGCGAGGTGCCCGCGTACCGCAAAAAAACCCCAAAAAACAAAAAAAAAACAGAGGTGAGGCTTTCCCTGTGCAATTTATTCTATCACTTTCTTATTCTTTATAAAGATACAGCTAAGTAACAGCATTATAAAGGAGTCACGGCAAAATTTCAAAGCGCCTCACACTTACCTATGCAATGCTGTTTTTTCAGGGTGTGGGAGAAGATGTTGAAATTATTTGGCCCCAATACATTACTTTGCCCCAGATAAGTTAACAAGTCAGTGTCATAATGTCAGAAGAGGGACCATTAAACATTCATTCAGGTCACTGAATGAGGTGCGCTCGTGGCTAAATATAGTAATTTTTAAAATTTTTAAATTGTGGTAAAATACACATAACATAAAATTTACCATATTAACCATTATAAGTGTACAGTTCAGTGATATTAAATATATTCACAATGTTGTGCAACCGTCACCACCATCCGTCTCCAGAACTCTTTTCATCTTGTAAACTAAAACTCTACAGCCATTAAACAATAACACCCTTCCACCTGCTCACCCCTCCATCCCACCATGCCCCCCACCCCTGCCCAGCCCCTGGCAACGCCCGGTCTACTTTCTGTCTCTGAGTAATTGTTTCTTTTATAGGAATATTTCCAAAGTTTGAGTCATGGAATAGAGCTGAAACCGGAAATGGGATTTTAATATTATGCACAACACCTTAAAAGGCCAACAGGAAAGGAATATCCCATATGAAGCAGAAATCCAAGGTAAAGAAGATCTGAGAAACAAAGAAATTTGTAGGGCTTAAAAAACAGAAATACGTATATGTGTATATATCTACACACAGAGAGAGATTTCCAGTCTATGGGATAAGCTTCATATTTTTATGGAAGAAAAAAGATTCATGGCTTATTAAATAATAAATATGGTAGAAGAAAGCTGAGTAAGCTACTATTCAGTAATCTGGAGTTTATAAAAGAATACTTTCATAATTATTGTGATCTTTACATTTTGCGTAATATTTCTTACTAATGAGAACATCCCCCACCCTCCCCACTGTGTGAAATTATTTGTTTTTCAATTGAAATTGAATTGACATTATTATACACAGCCTCATTTTGGGACAAAGGCTACCCCACTCACTGGAGGATCTACTGTGAATCCCACGGGCCCAAAATGAGACTTTCTGATGCCTGGCTGAATCGTTCATAAGAAATGTCATTAACAGTAATAACAACTACTCCTGATTTATGTCCTTATTTTCTGGAAAGAAATCCAGGATGAAAGGATAACATGAGCCTGAAAATAAAATCTGCTTTTAATGAAATCTACTCAGACACCAAGCAGGGTGGAGAGAGGGGGTTAAGGGCATAGTCTTTGGAGCCAAGCGGATCTGGGTTTAAATCCTGATACCTCACTTCAAACCTGTGACCTGGCAGGGGCTTCCCTGGTGGCGCAGTGGTTGAGAGTCCGCCTGCCGATGTGGGGGACACAGGTTCGTGCCCCGGTCCGGGAAGATCCCACATGCCGCGGAGCGGCTGGGGCCCGTGAGCCATGGCCGCTGAGCCTGCGCGTCCGGAGCCTGTGGTCCACAACGGGAGAGGCCACAACGGTGAGAGGCCCGCGTACCACAAAAGAAAAACAGCAACAAAAAAACCCTGTGACCTGGCAAATCACTGAACCTCTCCACACCTGTGTGTCCCCAGGTATCAGTGAGTATCTGTGGAGTCAGGCTGTTGGAAGGATTGTCTGAAATGACAAAGGCAAGCTCTCACTCGGCAGCAAACTTCTCTCATTACTATACCCCAGCATCTCCGGTAGTAACAGAAGTGAGACTTCCTCTCCACTACTGCTGCTCCAGAGAAACCATTAATTGACTTACAATAAGCCATTGGCTTGATAGTGAGCTGACCTACTCCAAGAAAATAAAAAATTATTGGTTAAATAAATGAGAAAATAAAAAGTACATATATGTATAGAGAAGATAAAACCTACTCCTATCCCCACTTTCCCTTATTTTTTACCTTTAACGGTTTCACGTGTGTTATTCCAAACCTCCTCTATGCACTTATAAGTGTATATTGTAGTTGGTTGGTTCCCCCCTGCCGCCAAAATAGGTTCATACTGTACATAACTGTTCTGCAGAGTTGCTTTACTCAACAATAGAGTAAAACATTACCCTTTTTAACGGTTTCCTAGAGTGAATATACTTTAAGCATTCCCCATATTAATGGATATTTCCATGAATCCATTTTTTTTTTTGCTAGTAAAAAAAAAAGTTGAGCTAAGTGGTCTTGCTAAGTACTTGACTGATTTGAAACAATTTTACACTAGCTATCTTGATCACAGTGACATCAGATCATAAATAAGGTCAAAATAACATAACAAGAGAGATGAGAAGGCAAGAGAACTTCCATTGGCATTTGGAGCATTTTTTCACTTTTGACTCAAAACATAACCATTGTGGAGGCATGCCTTCTCCCCGTTCTCAGGGCAGAGACAAAGCTCACATGCTTAGAAGTATGTGTTTAGGATTCTAGACTTGGTTTCACTAAAATGGCCTTGATTGGATGGGGTCCCTCCTAGCATTAAAACTGCTCTAATTGCATTCTTCAAGCCAGCTGAAGGCTGACAGCTTCCGCTCCGGGCTCATTATCAGGGCACTTCAAGGGGCTCCATTATGAGCAGAGCACCTGGTCCAAATTTATTTCAACGGCCCAGGGCAAAATGGGAAGGTTCTTAATGTTCAACCACAATGGTGACATTTTTACGAGATATCCAAGGTTCAGAAACAAATAAATGAAAGGTTTGAAAGGAGCACGAACAGAAACTGTGACAATAAAAATTCAACATTAATATATCAATTTAAAACCATATACCACCCATACACTTGGGGTAAGGCCAAAGGTTCAGTGCAGGCTAAACAGAAAGAAAAAGGAGGATAAAAAGCCAGTACCCAACTCCTCCCCTGACAGGCTTTGCTAAAAAGACAGATCAAATGTTTAATTTCAGGATAACAGAATGAGAGGCAGATACTGAATGCTAGTTAGGATAACAGAAAATTCAGCCAGAATTCAGAGTGTCAGTTTTAAATGTACTATGTCCACACCTTTTCTCTGGTTTGCTTACACCATTGCTGTCTCTCTGACTTTTAAAAGTACTCTTTTGGAAATGAGTAAGTTAAAATGCCTTACACAGATGTTTCCATGAGAAAACATTGGGCAAATATGTATTTAGAGCTTTTTAATAAATGTATAATAGGAAAAATTTCCCAGGTAGATCACAGCAGGTCCAAAGTAAACATTACAACCCATTGCATAAATCTACCTAGAAACTTCTTGTCAAGTGGGATTTTGCTCTCTGTGGCTGAGTATTTGGAGAGGACTTAGTATGCAGACAACAACCAATTTTAAAGCCCAAAACCCAGCTGCAGAGCATTAGTGAGCTCTACCCTCCACCAAGAATCTGTTTAAAGAAACGTTTAAAATAAATATTTGTATTCTTTTACTAAACACAACAATGACACTCACAGGTTGGAATCTAAGAAAATGATGAATGAAAAATTATCACACAGGCACTTTACAATGGGAATGCTGACTAAACTGGAGCTATAGGGATTTACTAAATGTTTAGTCTCTTAAGAGAAAAAGAGGAAGCTAATTAATCAACTGCACTTGGACATTTTTTTCAACTATTAGTTGCTTTCGGTATTGTAATTTTATCTTTCCCAAGCATTTTCCTATTAAGCCGGCCATACAGATGTGCAAACATTAATTGGCCAGACCATAAGGGCTTTAATTATTTTACTGATTTTAAAAGGCAATTAGGCAGCACCTATTTTTCACATATTGATTGTACCTACTCTGGTTTTCAATCTGAATTCATGAATCATTGGGCAACTGGTATAACCACAGGCTGCTACTTTAGCCTTTTATTCTGTTTTTTCTAACAGACGAATAAAAGCACTTAAAATTAATTACCTGATAGACTCACCCTAACTAAGAAAAAAACAAACAAAAAAAAAGCGTGGCAAAATCCCTTTAGAATAAATTCTGTATGTAAGTCACCCAGCAAAGTGACCACTTGTGTGACGGCGGGCAGGCCCTCCAGTGCTAGGTCTTAGAATTTGGGAACTTGATCTGGGTGTTCAATAGGGTTTTTGGTCCTGTTCTGAGTCAGCCTTGCTTGTGCCTCTACTGTGTTCTGCAGTCTCCTTTGAAACTACTTAAAGGGGTGGAGCTCTGGGAGTCCACAGGGAATTTCCAAGTTCACCATGGAAACTGAAGTAGTCATTTGGATTCTGTACATCCAGTTCCGGTTTCTCCTTCACTTCAACATCTCTCATTATCCTCCCCTCCTTATATATATATATAAGACCCACTATATAAGATAGATCAAAATAACAGACTGCAGTGACGGCTATTCACAGTGGTACTTATGAGGCAAACATCCCCAGCCTTCCCACCTTTCTGGAACAGAAGGACACGGAGGGGTGTGGAACAATTTCACAAGATGCCATATCGCATGAAAAAATTTGAGAACCGTTGGTATACAACAGATGGTTTTCTAGCTTTCGTACACCGTCCCAGCTCTGCTTTAGGAGGCCACTGGAATGATGATAATGCACCATTTATGGGCAAGGTGATGCGGTAGAAAGAGACATAGATTCGGGTAAGAAGACCTGGCTGGATCCAAGCACTGGATGGCACTGAATAGCTGTGCAACTGTATGCAAGTCATCTTTAAGCCTTTTTAGCTTCTCCATCTATAAAATGGTAATAATTATGCCTGTTTTACGTATAACAGAGGACCGCTGAGTCCATCACACATGCATATGAAAACACCTTGTAAATTGGAAACGAGCGTTACAAACGACAAACATTTCTATAGAAGCCATTTCCTTCATTCAATCACCTGTGCTGCCCTCTTGTGGTGAGCAGGCTGCAATGCTACTCAAAAGGCCAAGTTATTTTGTGAATTGCAGATTCTATTACTACCAGATTATTTTTATGCAACTAACCCTTGATTGTTAGGCTAGTGGAGAGAGGGACACTTGACATGGAATATACAATGAAAAGGATCTACTTGGTTTTTTGTTTTTTTTTAATCTTGATGACACAGCAGAACCTGAATTTCAGTGACAGAACAGAAAGGAAGTTTAAGGAAGGAATCCTAAATTTTTGAACAGTGACTCCAGACACTATACTCCTACTCATTTTTTTGCACCACTAGACAAGGATAAAAAATTGTTTGGGAAGTGTAAAATAAAGTACTAGACGAAAAGAGAACTTGTCTCAGGAGATCAGCTGAGGAATGGTGGGAAGTCTTGCCCTCCATCCTACTCTGCACAAAGATATTCAAGCCAGTGGAATTATTGACGAATTGTAGGAACAAAAAGCCATCGATACATCTGCCTCTAGAACTAGGACAACAGACCTTTAGAACGGCTAGGGACCTGAGATATCATGTTGTTCCACTTCCTTTCTTTACGGTTGAGAAATCTAAGATGGAGATAATTGAAAAGACCCGACTAACTGGGGCTGAATCCCATCAGAGCACACACCGTCACACCCAGCAGCCTCCTGCTTCCCATCTTATCATGTCTCAACTCACTGCTCAAAATACAACTTCATCCCCATTTCTCTGTGACACTGGTATACAGCAATGAGAAATACTGAAAACTACTGAAAAACTAAGGGGAACAAAATAAAATATTGATATTATCATTATGAGAAATCATGGAAGTAGCAAGTCCCCCCCCCAAAAAAAACTTGACAGTTTATCCCTGGGTTAGCAAATATTAAAATAATACCAACAACAGTTAGTTCACAAGCAAATCAATAAAGGCTTGTTGGTGGACTGAGTGAGCACTCAAGAACTTGGCGCCTCTCTCAAATGTTTAATTAAGAAATATTTAATTATACTCACTATGCAGCCGGCTCTGTTTTAAATGCTTTCTTTGCTACTTATAACCTCATCACGATCAGCCGTGCTGTTAACAACCTTTATTGACTACATCAGTTTACAAACCACAGTGAGCACAATAGATCAGACAAGTGATCTATTAATGAGGCGGGGGTGGGGGGGTGGGGGGTGGTATCAAGGTTCCTTAGAAGAAATTGAGTAAGTTGGTAAATCTGGGGGAAGGGCAAGAAAACCCAATGTAAAACAGCACCGGGAGAAGCGGCTGTCGGAGCCAGAGCGTGCTTTGCATTCCTCTGCCCCCAGGGCAGCAGAGAACACAGTTGGAATGTGACCAAGTCATGTTAAGGTTTTGGGGACTAAGCTGAGTGTTCCCCCCTTATGATAATAACATTATGATGAGAGAAAACACATGCAGACAAATGGCACCTTGGAAGACAGAACAAGCCTGTTCAGCTCCAGCTTGGAGAAAGGTCCCGGGAGGAGTGTGGGAGGGGTCTATATCCACAGAGGATGAGCATGGGGGGCAAGAGTCAAGAGCCTCCAGGTATCAGTTCGCAAGGTTTGGTCATGATCAGTGCCAGTAAGGCAAGTAACTGCCACATCCACTAGCTTGTTCTACCTGTAAGGCCAACTGGCCCGAGGCAGGGGAACACAATCAGATTCACAGGTTGCATCAGAACGAAATTCTCCAGACCACCCAGTTCCAGAAACTGCCCTGGAGACATTCCGGACCACCCAGTTCCAGGAACTGACCTGGGGACTTTGAAACCAGCCCAGCCTTCCCGGCTTTCGAGGGGCGGGACTAACGGTCCCCCAGGATACCCGAAAAGACCACCAAATAAGGAACACCCTGCGCCCTCCCAGATTCACCACACCCCTTTCCCTTCTTCCCCTATAAAATCTTGCCCAACCCTCGCCCGGACGCGACTTCTCTGGCTCCCTTTCTCTCGGACCGGTGAACCTCGCCCGGGAGCGCTCCCTAAAGCTCACTTGAAGCTTTCCTGTTTCGCGGTGCCGTTTGTTAAGATCCGACCTTACACTACCCATTCGCTCTGGCTTAGAGTGGTTGGTCTCAGGGACTTAAAAGGGACCTGGGTCTACAGAAGGCAGCATCCCTGCTCCTGGGTGAACTAGCCGGGCCCGGAGCCTGATACTACCTACAGAGGGATGCGGGACAAGAGCTGAGGCAACAATGACAAGCAGGAACTTAGTGAAATGTAAAGGCCAACAAGTGTGAGGTGCTCAAAACCTCATGAAGAATGACTCGATATGCCTTTATTTTTTGTGTTTCCATCTTCCCAAATAGGAAAAAAAAAAATTAACACAGACTGAACTTCTATTTTTATATATTCACGTATTATGACATTCTCTAACAAAACTCTGCACTCTTATACCCTCTTGATAAGATCAATAAAGTAAAGCTATTAATCTACACATCTAACTGATGATAGTTTAATAAGTGTTTATTGAAGAAATCAATGACAAGGTAATATTAAGGGGCTAGATAAATTATCTCAAAAGTTACTTTCAACCTAAAAATGGTACGTTTTGAGATAGCAAATATGCTTATTATTGAAAAGTCCCTATGCTAGTTTAGAATAGAGTATGTTTGATCATTATGAGAAAGTATAAAACTTTCCTTAGACAGATGTCCTCTGACAAAAGGAAGTGAGATTGGATGGGATTTTTCAGAAAAAAATCGTGCCAGAGCATCACCTCCTTGGAGACCAAGAGCATGTGTCTCCCCGTGGGAGGGAGACAGACGTCATGCTCCTCTGCAGTCCGCGTAAACCCGGCTTCTCTGCAGCACTCAGATGCACCGGCCAGCCTCCCTCATGGAAACTGTCTTCTTGGCTTCATTTGTCTTAGCCCATTCAGGCTACTCCAACAAAACACCACAAACTGGGTGACTTGTGAACAACAGAAATTTGTTTCTCATCATTCTTTAAGCTGGGAAGTCTAAGATCAAGGTGTCAGCAGATTTGGTGTCTGGTGAGAACCCACTTCCTGGTTCATAGATGGCCCTCACATGTGGAAGGGGCAAGGGAGCTCTGTGGGCACCCTTTTATAAGGGCACTAATCTTACTCATGAGGGCTCCAACCTGGTGACCTAATCACCTCCTAAATAATACCATCCTCTTGGGGGTTAAGATTTCAACATATGAATTTGGGGAGACATAAGCACTCAGGCCATAGCATCACTGCTCTCCCACTTCTGGCCATTCCTTTTGCTCTTATGCAGGCTCCCTTTGTCTAACTTTGGAGTGTCCTTGTCCTAGAGCATCTTCCTGTGTGCTCTTCTCACTCCACATGTTACTTCCTTCCCCATGGCCTTAGTTAATATCTGTACAGTAACGGCTCTCAAATTTCCTTCTCTGGCTTCACCTGCCCATCAGATGTGTACACTTGGTGACTCCCCAGGTTCCAGCATGTTCAAGATCAGAAGCATCACTTGCTCCTTCCTCTGCATCTGGTCACCGTCCTCTGATCCTCTCCTGGGTGAAAGGCACATCTGTTCACGCAGCCGCCCATCAAGACCCCTCCCTGAGGCCTACCCCTCACTCCCAAATCACAGCATCCATTCTGGCTCCCAGACATGGCAACTATGCCTGGAACTTTGGCTCCGGCGCCCCCAAATCTACTCCCTGCTCCACAAGGCAGCCAGGGCCAGCTTCTTAAATGCTAACGTGATCACCTCATCCCAGCTCAAAACCCTCCAATGCCTTCCATGGTCCTGAAGAAAACCAAAACTCCTTGAACTCTGTTCAAAGGCCCCCCAGTCCTGGCCATTGCCCAGGGCTCCAGACTCTCCCGACTTAAGTACTTGTCTCCCCTACTTTGCATCTGCTGTACTCCCACGTTAAAAGGCTTTCCCTTAGCCGTTTGCCTCACCCTACCCGCGATGATCCCTTCCACCTGAGGCCATTCCCTCCTTCAGCTTTTCAGCTTCTGGGGAGTTTTGCCTGAACCCTTAAATCTAGATCTGGCAACCTGTCCAGGTGCTCCCTTTGGGTCTCTTCATGTCCCTCAGGTTAACCCTTATGTCTAGTCTACAATTTCCTGTTTACTTTCTAGTACCCCCCCCATTTGTTTGTAAATTGTTGAAGGCTATAAATTCTTAAAGGCTGTTTTGTTCAAATTGTGACCCTGGAACCCAGCACGAGCCATATCACATGACAGGTGCTCAATAAATGTTTACTGATGAATTAATGAATAATTATTACTACTTTACTCATGAGTACTCGAGCTCTGAGTTGTTAATACAAAGTGGGAACACCACGGGTTTTAGAACAAGACAGGCCTGGGTTCCCATTCAGTTCCACAGCTCACAAGCTCTGTGATCTTAGAACATGTAAGGAAGCCTTCTAAAGCTCAGTAACCAAAGCTGTGGCGGGGGGGGGGGGGGGGGGGGGTGGGGAGGGGAGGGCAGAATAAACCAACTTCACAGGCTTGTCACGAGGATTAAAATACATAGGACATAAAGCACCAATGTACCTTGTATTATTTTTCATTTTTCAAAATTCAGTGCTACAAAGTTGTTTACTGCAGTACTAATTAACGCTATTGCTACCTTAAACTTCAGGCCATCCGGGATGTTTCTGAAGTTCTTTATGTGAGCAGTTATTCAAAGAAATAAGCCTTGCTCACTGGCCCAGCACCTTCATTCAGGGCCCTGCATTATTACTCAAGCAAATTGGTCAGTCTCATGCCTGTCAACCTAAGAATTATAGGTACTGCTCCTACAATTTACATTTTATGGTAACAAGTGTAACAGTATAAAGAAAATAGTTTGTTCTTTCCCCAGGATGGTTGAAGGAGGGTAGAGAACAACTGTGAGTGTATTTTGATAAACATTTCAGTACAAAGAGTACTGAAATATACGCCAGTCTTGTAACCATCGTACTGCAACCCTTCCTGCCTGCTGAAGATTCTGGAAGAGCTCCCCTACTTTTTTTTTCCTTTTAATGGTTACTGCTGCCTTTAAGGGAATATCTTATTTTTCAATGCAAGCAAAGTAGGGAGAGATGGCTGGAGAAAGGGAGGGAGCGAAGGAGGATGAGGAGATGGGAGAAAAGGAGGAAGAAAACTTAAAACTTGCCCACCATTGTGGATTTAACAGAATCTTGCTTTACTGATTTTACAGGACAACTAAGCCTCCCCATCCCTTCAAAAGGCAAAAACTGTAAAAAACAAAAACAAAACAAAAAAAACCCCGAAACACAAACACAAAAAACCCTTTTGGTCAGGCTAACTAGTGGCTTTGGAACCAATTACAAAGCACTGTGAGATGACTTTTTAAATTAAAACTCTTAAGCTATCCAACAAGTCAAGTAACTTGTGGCAGCTTCAATACCCACTTCAAAGGTCTGGGTTCTGACCACAGCCTTCCATCCAACCCCCCACAAATTCCAACAGAGTTAATCCTTGCTTCCTGGCCTTTGCACTCACAAACTAGAAGAGAAGTACTGCAGACCAAAAACCGTAAGAGTTCCTTTAGTCCTTTCCAGACATGACATAAGAAATCCCCAAGTCAGGGTGACCCTATCTCCCCACTCCCACGATGTTGGGTAAGCATCATTCTGCAAGGTTCATGCCTCATGAGGTGGAAAAGAGCTGGCCTCTCGCTTCAGAACAAGAGAAAATCTATGCTCTAATTCAGAAAGGATGTTTGTCCTCTTACCCACGGTGGCCCACTTCATATTATGCTCTCCAAGCCTTGCATATTTCAAGCTTTGTCCTAGAATTCTTACGGATTTTGACCTAAAACATGAATTGATGTGGCTAACTGGCATAAAATCCCAAAGACATTAATACTGAAGGATTCTTAAAACGTCTTCTGATATGTATCGTAACCACATTTAAAATGTTCCCTTCTGGCTTAAAATAAATGATCCAACACCTAAGTATAGATTATTTCCTAAGGAAAAAAAACTGCACAAAATGAGCAATAAGAAACCCTCTTTATTATTTAAATATTTTCTCTTTAAAGTATATACGACAAATTTTTTTAAAAGCAGCTTAGGCCTTCATAAAACTACAAATAGGCAAATGGAACACTTAAATCTATACCTTTGAATATCTTCATCCCCCAAGACTAAGACCTCATATTCACAGTATCATCCCAAGTGACTTTTTATGGCCAAGTTATAAACCCCTCCAAATACAGGGTTTACAGTGGAAGTGTTGACATCGTGTTAACTGTTGCTCTGCAAACAGGGCCCAGGAATCAAGGCACACTACATTTATGAGGCAGGTAAAAGTCTGTACCCATTCATCACAGAGCCATAGTGACAGACCCTAAGTTTGAGGTCCAGCCTCATTGGTCCAGCCAAATTAATGTACCCCATTTCTCACATCATTGAGACCAAGAAAAAAATTTGCAGGCATTTTAATAATTGTAAGGCTTTGACATTTTTTCAGAAATCATGGCAACAGCCTTGCTAAAGCATTTCATTTATTTACACCTGCTATAGCCCATTTTTGCACATCTGCAAGCTACTAGAGAAAATTGTTCTTTCCCATAGATAATTCATGAGAATGACATGCATCTGCACCAACACAGCCTTTAATGGAGGCACGTTACAATCATGAATTCCATGTAGCCACTCACCTAACCGACGCTGAGGCCATACCAAATTGTGATTAATTACCAAAGGAATATTCCACTCCTAAATTATAATTCAACATTCCTATATAAAACAATCTAAAATGTCAGCACTCTGCCTTTACGACATCATGCTATCCCAATAATACTGTTTTACAAGTAAATTCCTATTATGTATTAATAAGGGCTGTTGGTGGCTAAACATCTTGCCTCCCTAGTAATGACTTGGTTGAAGGCAATTAGGGGAGCCAGGTGCAGCTGAGTTGGGTACTCATAAAAGTTTTTAAATTTTACTATTTCCGTTTGATTTTGAGGGAGCGCATTCCAACCTTTCCAAATTAAAGAGGAAGCTATGTCCATATTTTCAGCTGTTGTGTGTTCTGACCATTACTGATAACCCCCTTTAATATCTGTTAGCTCCTTAGAAGCCAATGATCTGAGGAGTTCAAGTTTCACCCTGAACATCAATATTTCACAGCCTGTCAGTGGCTACACACACACACACACACACACACACACACACACACACAGTCCCCAGGGTAACAGAGCAGCACCTTCATTTATGACTTTCTGGGGCAGCACTGAGTAGTAAAATTGATGCATGAAAGAAAGAACTTTACTCACTTTGTTAATATGTTTTTGTTGTAGTTAGCTTGGGTCAGTGGAGGAGACATCAAATTAAAGTTTTATGTCATAATAGGAGCAATGATTTTCCCATTACAAGAAAATCAATTTCCTTCTACTAACTACAAACACTACATAAAAGAATTAATAAGTGTAAAGACTTAACACATCTGAAGCAAGAGAAAAGGTTACCTCTGATGATGACAAATATCCTCAGAAGTAGAATTTTTAAGAGTTAACAACTTATCCACAGTAGTATGAGAAGGGCAATGTACTCTGGGAAATTTTCCTACAAGAATGATGTGCAGAAAACACAGATTCCTTTATTTAACTTATTTTGTTTTTCTTCTCTTTATAACTCACACTAGTCAGTTTGATTTAATTCATTTTTTGTAAAACAGTTGAATGTTATAAACAATCAGTTTTATGATATCAAATGATTGATCCAAAGAGTTTTGTGTTTTGTTTTTCAACAAGTTATATGGATATTCTATATATTAGCGATCAAATAGACAAAAGTATGTACCAACTGCTAATCCAAGGGCCAATATCATTCCGAAAAGCTACCTAAATCCTGTTGCTGACGATGAGTCAGGACCTCATTTTGATTTCAAGAACACACTAGCCGGAACCATCCTAGGAAGTAAACCTGGAGGGGTGACTTGGTCCAAAGCCCCTTTTCAAAGTGAAAAATAATATGCCGTTTAATTTCAGAGAGTAAAATGAATATGATCACATCTGAACGAGAATAGTTTTCAAAGTGATCCCTAATTTTTTTTCTTGGCTGTCTGGGGATTTTCCCTTTCATTTGCTTTTATTTCTTTAAGGAAAACCTATATCTACCAGAACAGTACTACTTCAGAAAATAACATGGTTCAGAAATGCACCATTAGTTTGCATGAAAAACTCATCTCCCCATTTTCTGAGGAAAAAGTCACAAAAAACGAAGACCCTCCGCATACAGTTAACCAACACTTGCTTCTTAGAGAAAATTTTATTGAGGACTTGTCTATTTAGAACATTAAGCTTCAGAACGTAACCACTGTACACATGGTTTTTCAAACTTACCGAGAGAAAAGACCATGTGTTTACATGAAATGAGTATGAAAATCTAATCTTGTCTTTGTCATGTTTCCTTTTCTTTTCCTTGACAAATGACTGTTCTCCTATGAAGAACTTTTTTAAAATGCCAGTTTTGGGGCTTCCCTGGTGGCGCAGTGGTTGAGAGTCCGCCTGCTGATGCAGGGGACGCGGGTTCGTGCCCCGGTCCAGGAAGATCCCACATGCCACGGAGCGGCTGGGCCCGTGAGCCATGGCCGCTGAGCCCGCGCGTCCGGAGCCTGTGCTCTGCAACGGGAGAGGCCACAACAGTGAGAGGCCCGCGTACCGCAAAAAAAAAAAAAAAAAGCCAGTTTTCAAAGGGAAAAAATGATCACCATCAGTATACTCATATACTCTTTCTCCTCCCCGATTTGTTCCTAATGGAAATGAAGGAGGTAAGGAGAGGGGTTTGACAAAGGGTCTTTATTTCTTCCCAAGCAATTACCCAGACAAGCCCGTTTCCCAGTGGATATCTCCCTGCCAACTTCTGAACTACATCCAGAGCCCCTCATGCAGATTAGACGCCCAATGTTGACAGATAGAGACTGGAAAACTGGGGGGAGGTGGGGGGGGTCTGAAGACAGGCTCCTTCATAGAGCTTAAGGGCTATGTAGAGTTAACATCCACTTGGCTACAACTTGCTGGGAAAGGGGCAGTGAAACAGGAGCATGGCAGCTAAGAGCACCTCTGCCTGAAATGGTGCTCCTGAAATTTCATCACCTTTTACAGTCTAATTCTTCATTTTTCTACAAATCTCCCTTCCATATTGCTAAATCTTTTTGTTGTTGTTGACTTGGAGACATTTTCTCGTTAGGAGCTAGTTTGCCAACAGGCTTCCAGTGTCTTAGAAAAGAAATTCAGCAATTCATTATAAATGCTGTTGGTGGCTCACTTCTTGCCATCAAGGTACAACTAGGTTGCAGGTATTTAGACCTGGAGGCTCCACGGTGGAACACGTTTTTCAATTTCCTACTTACACAAGAAAACCTCAGTAAGTTCCCATTTTATAGGAGTGCCGCCTACCGCGAAGATCAAAGTCAGAGGTGAGTGTGATGAAGTCTGGCCAGACTTGTTCAGTGTCTCCTCTTCCTTCTGCTTCCAAACCCTGCCCTACCATCCCCCAAAAGGAAGGGGGCCTGTCTCCATTTCTGGGGAGCGGTCCTCTGATCCTCCTCTGCTGGAATACTGTTATTTTCACCTGCCAAACCATCATTATTCCACTAAATCACTATTTGCATTTTGTTGCCTCACGCATTTCTTTTTTTAGTGGAGATGGGTGTTTATGTGAGTTTATATAATCCTTCTCAGGATGAATTCATTCTTAAACTACTAAAGGACTTGATTTCCATGTTAATTCCTTTTTCCTAGGTCATTTTAAATGATCATCTCTGAGGTAGGAAACTGGTCAAATTATTAGCACTGCATATACTCATCATATTGTCAACCACCATCGATTTTCAACAAGAAGGAAAATGCTCTCCATGCCATGGTCCCCCATTTGGATACTCCTTGTCATCAGATTACATTCCAGTGAGCAACAGAGGGGAAAAAGTACGGAGACTAAAGCAGTAATAGTATTGGATATCTAGGAAAACAAAATAAATTTAAGCAGTTACAACCTCTTCCTTACATATATACTGATGATAGTCTGTCAAAACTATGCTTCTATAACTAAAAAAAAAGAACAGGTAAGAGAAACAAGAAATTCAATGGTAGAAATATACTATTCAGACTGAAAATGTCATGTTAAATTTGGGTCCCCAAGAATATAACCCTAAGCACCCCCAAATCCACCATGGTGCCAATGTCCATCAAGAGTAGGGCTCCAGAGTCAGCCAGGGCTCTGACCCCAACATCCACCGTGGATACTGGGCTATTACTTAACCCCTCTAAACCAAGGTTTCCTCAACTGTCAGTTTAATGGTTGAACCTTCCTCATCGGGCCACAGTGAGGATTAAATCAGACCTTGCCTATGTAGCGCTTACAGTGCCTGGCACTTATGAACCCAATGCATGTCAACCGGCATCATCATCTTCATCATGATCAAGAACCCACCTCTCTGCTGATCAAAGATGCAGATGTCCAGTAAGAATGCAATTTGAATATCGGGTTTCTTCCAATTTCTTCTACAACTGTGTTTAACTTGCCCATTCTTTATATCTAATTTGTTAGAACTTTAAACATTACCAAATCAAGGCATAAGAATCTACAGTTAACTTTTAACATAAATTTTAGGCCAATATATGTGCCAATGGGAGAGATTATTTTAGGGTTACAATGCTAAAACATTTTCTATTCCATCTAGACAAAGAGTTAATAGCTAACTCACTCTATATTTGAATCCTCTCATCTGAGCATCACAATACCCTCTCAAACAGGTACTATTACTCCCATTTCATAGAGAAGAATGAGACTTAACCTACAAGGCCACAAGGCTAATAGCTGAAGGAGTCCAGAATGAAGGTAAATTATCTGACTTTTAACCATGCCTCCTCATCCCCTTGTCTTCCTCTTTTCCTATTCAAATCATTTTTTTTCCTATCCCATGGATTTTTTTTGTTTTAGATATTTTATTTAAAAATCAATTAGAATTATCATTTTTCTAATTCTATCAGATGAAATAGCATTATTATTTTTATAGACTTTTGAGAGCTGTACTTTATCACCCTGAACTTCAAGTTTTCAATGTCTCAAATAGAAGTCCACATTTTCTTGAATATTTAATGTTTCCCTCTAATGGTCATATTATTTTTCACAATTATTAAAAACTGCAGTTGTTAAACTAGGTATTTATGAGGCATTTTCCCTTACTCCCAATATGCTACCATAACAATTTTCACCACTAAGAACATTCTTAAAATAGTTTAGATTTTTAAATTTAGGTATTATTCCCATTAAATCCACTTTTAGACAAAAGAGAAAAAGGTTTTCATTTCTAATATGCTCTTAAAGTCAATATTAACTTGAAAAAAATGAATCCTGAATGAAGATCTCTCTGTAAATTTAAATACATAATAAGATCAAAGGGGAATTCATTTAATATAAAATTTGTTCATTACTTTTGGGTTTTAAAATTCAGAAATATACTTCGACAGCCATATCTCCATCAGAATAGTCAGTGTGTATGTGGCCCAACCAAGAAAATATTCTTTTACTTAAATTACATATAAGGGTCCTTAAATCCCACTTGATAGAAATCAAAGGACTCAGCTTTTATCTTAGCATGCCCATAGGTCAAAACCTTGTAAAATCAATTTAGCAGTAACACTTCATACAGTTCAAGTGTTCTTACTGCGAGAAAAAATTTTGTGCTGGAATGGCTTAATTACACAAGTATACATGGCAACATTCAACCTCCGGTTAAAAGAGGTTAAGATTTTGGGAACCTCTTCGATATTTTGTCCTCTCCTTGGGGGCACATTTGGAGTGTTACAGATGACCCCATGTATATAAATAAACATTGTGTTCACATATATATAAAGGGCACCCAAAGGATAGGAGTTAATATTTAAACTATCAACTTCAATTAGTTTCAATTTAGTTTTTAAAATCTGGCAGCAATAATCTAATTATAACATCCCATTTTAGGGAAAAGAAAGCAGAGAGTCATATCAAGCATTGCCAAAGTAGAAAAAGAAGGAAATAAAAAGATCTCATTTTCAGAAATGACACCTCCTTAATTTTGGCTTTCACTTAAAATACAGAGCTGGACTCATCTTTGCTTTTATACCATGTGTTCAGAAAGTGCTAAAAAAATTATAAGTGGGGGCACCGTTTAAACTACTTCATAGATCTGTTTCTAGAAATTTCTATCTAGAAATTTCCATCCATAGGCAAATAATCAATGTTAGTTCATATCATTTTAATCCCTTTATTAAAACATGTCCCCTGTACATTTTCTACAGAGTGTTCTAGTTCTAGTTACTATGTGTATTTGAAGTACATCAAAGGCCTCATCTTTTTAAAAACAGTCAATGGTGATGTTTCAATATGTGACTTAACACCCCCATCTTCCACCATTAGTTAGAATAGGTGCATTTGGTGTTGCACACAAAAAAGTGCTGACTGAATGATTTCGAACTAAATTCTCTGAGAAATCAGAGTGTTGATCTATTACCACTTAGATATCTTCTCAATTTTTAAAAATTTCTCCTGGTATGTATGACTATTTCACAGGGCTAAAATCCATCCAGGTCTACCAGGCCGTGAACTTGCTGGTCTGTTTTGTTTTTGTTTTTGTTTTTTTAACATCTTTATTGGAGTATAATTGCTTTACAATGGCGTGTTAGTTTCTGCTTTATAACAAAGTGAATCAGTTATATATATACATATGCTCCCATATCTCTTCCCTCCGCTGGTCTGTTTTGCTGATAAGGTGCCAAGTCAGGAGGACACAGCCCATCACAGAGCCCAGAGCACACCCCAGATGACAGGTGCTGCCCCCTTCAAGTGCTGTAGCGCCCCCCTGTGGCAATGCCCACAAACAAGCCAATAACACGGATGCCTTTTAGGATGTGTCACTGACAAGAGAGTAAGGGGTGAGTTGACAGCAGAAGCAGAGGAGCAAAGAATGAATTCAGCGCTCAGTAAAACTTGGTCCTTCCCCTTCACTCTCCCACACCCCCACTCACAAATATTTAGCAAGTGCCATGAGCACATGAGAAACATGGAAACACCTGTGAGACAGACCATAGTTCTGGCCCTCATGGAACTTATATTCTCACACAGTGAAAGCAAGAGACACACAATAACCATGTAAATACGGAAATAAGGTCATGTCAGATAGTGACATATGCCCCCAGGTCTCAGAGGTGGGAAGAAGTGTAAATGTCCAAAATGTGGTAGACTATGAAACAGGAGAGCACACAAGTATTAGTAACGTAATCCTTTGAAACAGAAGTCAAAGTTCTGTTTGTGGCAACAGACATCTGTAATTTTTTTAACCAAGAAGTGATCTAAAAACAAAAAACTGTCTGCCAACCCAATACGCATCCTTTCCTTTTTCCATGGACACATATTCCTAATGTTCACCCCGAATAAAGGCTACGTTTGTCGGCCTCAAGTTCTGCTCCACAGCTGGCAAGTGGAAGGGCAGAAACTGAAGAGCTAGCTCACCCAACACTAGAGGTCACGACCTTTCCAGGCCCCATCTCTCGGCGCTGCCCTGCTCTGCCAGTCATCTAAAGGCCAACAGTAAGCAGCCTGAAAGCCCTGAAGAGGCTCGGACTGGCCTGGGCTTCTGTCTTAGAAACATAAGCTAATGTGTTTGTGACCCTACACATGTTAGTAAGCTTTGTTTCTAGATTACCATCTGCTGAAAAGCAGCCACCTGTCTTATAGGAATGCCACCAGGAAAGAATGAACCATTAGGCACAGAGCACTTGGAAATTTCTAGAAGAAGGAAATAGGGACAAATAGACCCAAAGCCTGCCCCACCCACACTTGCTTCATTTTTCTGTTCTTGGTCTTTAACGATGCCCTCTTTCCTCCACTGCTCTGGGCTTTCCCACCCAAGCACCTTAGTGAGGCAGAAGAGAATAAATACCCAGAAATATATCTGAAGTCCCATCCAGAGAGAAGCCCTGCACAGAAAAACTGGCACCCCAGAGAGGCGCACAGTCCTTATTCTGTGGTTTGGCTAAGCCCTGACATCCACGTGCTCCCAAGAGTTTGGCATCCCCCCGCTTTGAGAAGCTCCCCACAGCATCAAGGCCAAACTACTCTGGCTAACTTTCAAGGCTTCACCAAATTCACCCCATCTATCCTCACAATTCTTCACTTTCGTCCAAGTCCATCTCTTCATGCTCCGTCAAAGGCACCAGTCATTTCATGCGCTCACTCATTCTTCTAGATCTCCTAGGCCAGACCACACCTCAAGCCTCTGCTAAGCTGCAGCCTACCTGGTCTCCAGCAAAGCCTCTGCTACCTTCCAACATGCAGTGATGGTCCCCTTCTCTGAACTTGGGACCTTCATAGATACTAAGAGGGTGTCTTACTTCCCACTGCCATAACAAAATACCATAGACTAGGTGCCCTAAGCAGCAGACATTTATATTCTCACAGTTCTGGAGGCTAGAAGTCCCAGATCAAGGTGCCAGCCAGTTCGGATTCTGGTGAGAGCCCTCTGCCTGGCTTGCAGACAGCCACCTTCTCCTGCAGCGTCACATGGCAGAGAGAGCTCTGACATCTCTTCCTTCTTTAAGGGCATCAGCCCTATTGGATTGGGTCCCCACCCTTATGGCCTCATTTAACCTTAACACCTCCTCACAAGCCCTATCTCCAAATACAGTCACATTGGGCGTTAGGGCTTCAACATATGAGTTTGGTGGGGGGGCACAAACATTCAGTCCATAACAGAGGGAGTATGGTGTGAGATGTAAGACACAAAAAGGGAGAGGTCAGCAGAACTTGTAGAGACACTGCTTTAGAGAGAGAAGTGAGAAGGCAGGGACTGTGTCTGGTTTTGTTGGAGAAAACAGGAGTAAGGGGAATGACAGAACCATGAGGTTTTTTGGTTTTTTTTTTTTGCGGTACGCAGGCCTCTCACTGTTGTGGCCTCTCCCGTTGCGGAGCACAGGCTCCGGACGCGCAGGCTCAGCGGCCATGACTCACGGGCCCAGCCGCTCCACGGCATGTGGGATCCTCCCGGACCAGGGCACGAACCCACGTCCCCTGCATCAGCATGTGGACTCTCAACCACTGCGCCACCAGGGAAGCCCACCATGAGGTTTTGTGATGAGGAAAAACTTATGTGTACAAGGCAACCCTGTTATGAGCACAACAGTATATAAGAAAAGGCCATCCTTGGTGTTACTCTCTGAAGGTCGCTGACACTTGACCACATAAATTCGAAAATGACCTTTACTACCTTTTCATAAAAACAACGGAAATCCCTCATAGACATGATATTGAAAACCATTAGTAACTGAGCTGAGAAAAAACACCTCTCATCAAATTAAATATTATGTCTTTTAAGAGCATTAATGAAAAGATTTATAGAAGGACTGCATCTTTCACCCAGTCATGCATATTGGTTGATGGAGAAATCAGGGAAAAATTCAATTTATAAAACTGCAGCCCTGTTCTGGACATTTTATTTTCTTACTAGAAGACAGTCAACAAAGGATTTTCAAAACCTTCTTATTGTCAATTAATTTTTAAAAAAAATCCTCAAATCGTGGCTTCCCTGGTGGCGCAGTGGTTAAGAATCTGCCTGCCAATGCAGGGGACACAGGTTCGATCCCTGGCCCGGGAAGATCCCACATGCCGTGGAGCAACTAAGCCCATGCGCCACAACTACTGAAGCCCATGTGCCTAGAGCCCGTGCTCCACAGCAAGAGAAGCCACCGCAGTGAGAAGCCTGCGCACCGCAACAAAGAGTAGCCCCCGCTCTCTGCAACTAGAGAAAGCCCACGCGCAGCAACGAAGACCCAAAACAGCCAGGATAAAAAAAAAAAATCTCAAATCACATCTCTCTCCTGTTTGGAAACCCAAAGGTGGAAAGCCGACTGCCAACAAAACACTGACTTACACTGCCCTCTGCTGGTTCATTGGCCACATGTCAAGTTCCTTAGTTTACAAAGTTGCCAAAAGTCAAGTCCAGTATTTTGAACCAGCAAATTCAAGCCTAATTACTAAAAACAGGTTGTGGAAAATATTACTAAGTGGCTTAAATACCATCTGCATCACATCAGGCACACACTCCTAATGAAAAGGGCACATGTGTGGGAAGAGGTGGTGCCGGATCACATTTGCTAACCTAATAGGGTTTTTAAACTCTTTAAAATGTGCTTTAAATTCACAATAACGCCTTTAAATTGCCCCCTTTCACACCTAACCCTTGCCATGCCAACCAACTTTTCAGAAAACAAACAAATATAATAAAAAAAATTAAATCTTGGTTCTACTACTGCATTTCAGCCTCTGGTTAAATCAGCTTAGCTATAAATAACTGCATATTACTGCAGTTAACAAAATTCATTTTCTAAGTATAGACTTTTTTTTTAATTTAGAAGCTGCTAATTTGCCAGAATGTTGCTGGAAAATATGCCATTTGTTTCAACATGCACACATCAGCTTCCATTAAAATGATTACGGCATCATTTGAAAGTCTAAAGCATTTATTAGGTGTCTCCAATTCCACAGAGCGTTTTACTAAGCCCTGTAGTAATGAGTTAAGCCAAACCCTCACCTCTGAGCTTGTTTCCTTAAACAGATGAAGTAACACACAATTGACACAATGGAACAAACAGCACAGGTGTATTAACTCAGGTAACTGTACCTGTATTTTGTTCTGGCAAAAAGTGGGAGCACACTATGAGCTGGATGTTTATGAAGAGCAGAGTGGGAGGAAATCACAGTTGTCTAAAATTCAAATAGGGATGCCTTTGGAAGGAGGTGGGACTCCAGGTAGCTAAATGAATGGAGAAGGCTTGGGAACCCCAGAACAAAGGAGGCAGCCACAGGCTGGGAGGTCTTCCTGGACAGATGAGTGGGACAATGACAAGAAAGCAGTAAATCTTAGAAATGCCACGGCTCCCAAAGCCCACACGGCAACCTTCCTTACCGAAGTCCAGGGCACCATGTGCTTCTGCACAGGCATGATGTGCTCCGGGCTGCCAGTCTGCCACTGGCTCAGAGGCATTCAGAGAGTTCCAGATGCAGGTGCAAAGTCAGCTCCACATCACTGGCCTGCCTTAGTCACTGGCCTGCTTTCCGGGCCATCTTTGGAGTGTACACCTTCCTTCATGTAGATGGGCAATCCCTGAAGTTCTCCCACAGCTCTTTGGTACATTTATTCATTTTAATCAATGAACACCTCACCATAGCCCAAGCCTCATTACAAATATTAACACATTAAATTCTCATAACCATTCCATAATATAGGCACTATTATTAAATTCCCAATTTAACATATGAGGAAACTGAGGCACACAAAAGTCAACACTTTTCTCAAGTTCACACAACTAGTAAGTGGCAGAGACGGGAATCAAGCCGAGGCATTCTGATTCCGAGTTTGTGCTCTTAACTGATACGCTGTGTCAGAAAACATAACGCATGTTACAATCTCCAAGTAGAAAAAAGAACACTGTATAGTAAGGATAGGATAAGTTTTGCTGAGGAAACAACCAACCTCCAAATCCACCAGATTTATTTCTTGCTCGCACTACTTGCCCATTGAGAGCTGTCAGTCACCACGCAACAGGGACAAGGGGGCCCCAGAGAACCTCACATCAGCAATTACATGCTCTTGCCCAGATGTGCCACATCACTCATTTCCTACTTGGAACTCACTGGCTGGAATCAATCATAGGGACCAGCCAATCTGATTCACCAATCACATAACTCATCCCCAGCCAAGGGTCTGGAAAGTGTGCCCTTACTCTGTGCCCGGAAGGAGGTAGAAGTGGAAATATTGGACAAACCACCAGGAAAGACTACCACAGAACAATACAGTGACAACTGCGGTAGTAATGTCACACTTTTGGTAAACAAAGATGACATCACTGGCCCACTCACATACGTCATGTGTTTTTTCCACTTGCAGTAATGGATTTGCAGGCATCTAATCAAGCAGCACTGGTTCATTCATGCATTCACTCATCCAAAGCACTTAGTGAGTTGCCGCTTTCAAACTAGTTGGGGAAGCCCACGTTTCCACATGCGCAAAACTTGATAAAAGTGGCAAATGAATATACAAGGATACTAACTGGACACAACAGACGCACTCAGGTGGGAAAAAAAATCAGTAATCTGAGAAGTGATATGCATTTTGAAGGAAATAAATCTTTATGTGGCTTTATGATGGAAGCCCAGAGACACAGACAAACAGACTGAGCAGGTGGAGGGAGGCCGGCTGCCTGGAGCAGGGGATGTGTTCTGGACAGAGCGCTGCTCAGAAATGGTGCTCTGTAGCTGGGGAAGCAAGAAGCCGACCCGTGAGTGCTCCTTGGTTTTCAGTAGAGTGACATCAGTGAGACGTGAACACGTGCTGCCTGAAAATGAAACTTTCACAATATAATTTTGTCAATTCCCAAAAATAGGTTGGGCACTTGAATGGGAAATAATATCACATTGTCTCAGAATGGTAATTTTTTTCCTCTGCTTCCTTCTGAAAGGTGAATGTGAAATCTGAATTAACTAGAAAACATACTGGGAAAGCACACACACTGGACAGTTCAGATTTGGGGAAACGTTTATATTTGAGCAGTACTCAAAAACGGGTTTCTGGACATTTAAGTCCCTAAGCTATTGTATAAATTGAAAAAATTTTAGAACTAAGAAAATATAAACCAAAATTCTAGTCCAGGCACTGCATTTTATAGGAAGAGTTTGAAACACGAAGAGGCGCAAGGCCACACAACTCATTTGGATCCACGAGGGGATGTGCACACTGCTTCCCCACCCAGTTATCAGCTCTGTCCTGCTTCCACAATTACACAACTACTCCTAAAGAAAAATATGTGTAGTGCCAAATGGTGGCAGTAGTGTAAACGTTAATAACCATATGACCCAGCTGAATTCAAAAGTGTTGACAAACCTAGATTTTACATATGAGTGGGGATGGTGACTGCTCTGTTTCTTATATTAAATCCCCTGGTGTCTGAAAACACAAGTTTTCTATTGTGTCATTTAACAAGGGCAAGGCAGTGTTTTTCAAATTCTGGGTCAATCCAGTTAGCGGATCACACCAGGATTTTTTTTTTTTTCTTTTTCAATGAAGCAAAATACATATCTAACTTGGGCTGTATTTTCATTTGCCCAATATAAAGACAGATTAATTTTTCTTGTTCTTGCCTTCGCCCAAGATGCATAGGCCATGAACAACTTTTTTTTTTTTTTTTTTTTTACTGTTTAAGTAAAACCTGGTTTTAAGGGTAAACAAGCTGTGAAAAGATTCGGTTAAGAGAGGCCGGTAAGAAGTACACGTGGTGTTGCCCCTGCTGACTTGCCTCATTGGTGACCACACTCCCACACCCCGCTCCGAGGCTGGAGAGAGAGGCAGGGACAGAGCAACAGGACTCTGACGTGCTGAGTTTGGAATCCCATCCTGGAGATGGGATACCACCTGGTATGGGCCTGGGATGACGCTTTTGAGAGAAGACCAAGGTCAAGGCAAGCCAGTGAGTCATAGCTCACCCCACAGAAGGTCCCAAGGCAGGGAGGAAACATGTGGGGAGGATGGAGATGAGAACCAAAGAGGAACAGCTGGTTCCAGTTCTAGTCGGGAGTTACAGCTGGGACAGAAGATCTTTAAAAAGGAAAAACAAAAACCATGACATGATACCAGCAAAGGGGAAGGAATGGTGACGTATGTAAACAAGAAGCTGCCCTAAAGGAGCAAAATTTAGGGGCACACACTCAGACACTTCTATCCCTATATATACTTCTTCTCCAAGTGGGTACCAGGTCCCCTACCTGAAACATTTCCTCTGTACTATGGGACACTCAGCTCTTTAGATTCTGAATAGGGGATGGCAGGAAAGGTTCCCTAGAGGAGTATTTAAGAATCTCCAGGAAAGGCGGGCCAGTAGTTTTATTTATTTAGTTTTTGAATTTTTGAATTTTATTTTTTTATAAAGCAGGTTCTTATTAGTTATCTATTTTATACATATTAGTGTATACATGTCAATCCCAATCTCCCAATTCATCCCACCAGCACCCCAACCCCCCACTGCTTCCCCCCTTGGTGTCCATACATTTATTCTCTGCATCTGTGTCTCAATTTCTGCCCTGCAAACCAGTTCATCTGTACCATTTTCCTAGGTTCCACATGTAAGTGTTAATATACGATATTTGTTTTGCTCTTTCTGACTTACTTCTGTATAACAGAAGTATACAGACTGTATACAGACTCTGTATGACAGTCTCTAGATTCATCCATGTCTCTACAAATGACCCAATTTAGTTCCTTTTTATGGCTGAGTAATATTCCATTGTGTATATTATTATTATTTTTGTGGTACATGGGCCTCTCACTGCTGTGGCCTTTCCCGTTGTGGAGCACAGGCTTTGGACGCACAGGCTCAGTGGCCATGGCTCACGGGCCCAGCCACTCCGCGGCATGTGGGATCTTCCCAAATCAGGGCACGAACCCATGTTCCCTGCATCGGCAGGCGGACTCTCAACCACTGCGCCACCAGGGAAGCCCCACTGTATACATATACCACATTTTCTTTATCCATTCGTCTGTTGATGGGCATTTACGTTGCTTCCATGACCTGGCCATTGTAAACAGTGCTGCAATGAACATTGGGGTGCATGTGCCTTTTTGAATTATGGTTTTCTCTGGGTATATGCCCAGTAGTGGGATTGCTGGGTCATATGGTAATTCTATTTTTAATTTTTTAAGGAACCTCCATACTGTTCTCCATAGTGGCTGTATCAATTTACATTCCCACCAACAGTGCAAGAGGGTTCCCTTTTCTCCACACCCTCTCCAGCATTTGTTGTTTGTAGATTTTCTGATGATGCCCATTCTAACTGGTGTGAGGTGATACCTCATTGTAGTTTTGATTTTCATTTCTCTAATAATTAGTGATGTTGAGCAGCTTTTCATGTGCTTCTCGGCCATCTGTATGTTCTCTTTGGAGAAATGTCTATTTAGGTCTTCTGCCCATTTTTGGATTGGTTTGTTTTCTCAATATTGAGCTGCATGAGCTGTTTATATATTTTGGAGATTAATCCTTTGTCCGCTGATTCGTTTGCAAATATTTTCTCCCATTCTGAGGGTTGTCTTTTCGTCTTGTTTGTAGTTTCCTTTGCTGTGCAAAAGCTTTTAAGTTTCATTAGGTCCCATTTGTTTACCTTTGTTTTTATTTCCATTACTCTACGAGGTGGATCAAAAAAGATCTTGCTGTGATTTATGTCAAAGAATGTTCTTCCTATGTTTTCCTCTAAGAGTTTTATATTGTCTGGTCTTACATTTAGGTCTCTAGTCCATTTTGAGTTTATTTTTGTGTATGGTGTTAGGGAGTGGCCTAATTTCATTCTTTTACATGTAGCTGTCCAGTTTTCCCAGCACCACTTATTGAAGAGACTGTCTTTTCTCCATTGTATATCCTTGCTTCCTTTGTCATAGATTAGTTGACCACAGGTGCATGGGTTTATCTCTGGACTTTCTATCCTGTTCCATTGATCTATATTTCTGTTTTTGTGCCAGTACCATATTGTCTTGATTACTGTAGCTTTGTAGTATAGTCTGAAGCCAGGGAGTCTGATTCCTCCAGCTCCATTTTTCTTTCTCAAGATTGCTTTGGCTATTCAGGGTCTTTTGTGTCTCCATACAAATTTTAATATTTTTTTGTTCTAGTTCTGTAAAAAATGCCACTGGTAATTTGATAGGGATTGCATTGAATCTGTAGATTGCTTTGGGTAGTATAGTCATTTTCATAATATTGATTCTTCCAATCCAAGAACATGGTATATCTCTCCATCTATTTGTATCACTTTTAATTTCTTTCATCAGTTTCTAATAGTTTTCTGCATACAGGTCTCTTGTCTCCTTAGGTAGGCTTATTCCTAGGTATTTTATTCTTTTTGCTGCAATGGTAAATGGGAGTGTTTCGTTAATTTCTCTTTCAGATTTTTCATCATTAGTGTATAGGAATGCAAGAGATTTCTGTGCATAAATTTTGTACCCTGCAACTTTACCAAATTCATTGATTAGCTCTAGTAGTTTTCTGGTGGCATCTTTAGGATTATCTATGTATAGTATCAGGTCATCTGCAAACAGTGACAGTTTTACTTCTTCTTTTCCAATTTGTATTCCTTTTATTTCTTTTTCTTCTATAATTGCCGTGGCTAGGACTTCCAAAACTATGTAGACTAATAGTGGTGAGAGTGGATATCCTTGTCTTGTTCCTGATCTTAGAGGAAATGCTTTCAATTTTTCACCATTGAGAATGATGTTTGCTGTGGGTTTGTCATATACGGCCTCCACTATGTTGAGGTAGGTTCCCTCTATGCCCACTTTCTGGAGAGTTTTTACCATAAATGGGTGTTGAATTTTGTCGAAAGCTTTTTCTGCATCTACTGAGATGATCATATGGTTTTTATTCTTCAGTTTGTTAATATGGGGTATCACATAGATTGATTTGCATACACTGAAGAATCCTGCATCCCTGGGATAAATTCCACTTGATCATAGTGTATGATTCTTTTATAGTGTTGTTGGATTCTGTTTGCCAGTATTTTGCTGAGGATTTTTGCATCTATATTCATCAGTGATATTGGTCTGTAATTTTCTTTTTTTGTAGTATCTCTGTCTGCTTTTGGTATCAGGGTGATGGTGGTCTCGTAGAATGAGTTTGGGAGTGTTCCTTCCTCTGCAATTTTTTGGAAGAGTTGGAGAAGGATGGGTGTTATCTCTTCTCTAAATGTTTGATAGAATTCACCTGTGAAGCCATCTGGTCCTGGACTTTTGTTGGAAGATTTTTAATCACAGTTTCAATTTCATTACTTGTGATTGGTCTGTTCATATTTTCTATTTCTTCCTCGTTCAGTATTGGAAGGTTATACGTTTCTAAGAATTTGTCCATTTCTTCCAGTTTGTCCATTTTATTGCCATAGAGTTGCTTTAGTAGTCTCTTAGGATGTTTTGTATTTCTGCGGTGTCTGTTGTAACTTCTCCTTTTTCAATTCTAATTTTATGGATTTGAGTCCTCTCCCTCTTTTTCTTAATGAGTCTGGTTAATGGTTTATCAATTTTGTTTATCTTCTCAAAGAACCAGCTTTTAGTTTGACTGATCTTTGCTATTGTTTCGTTTCTATTTCATTTATTTCTGCTCTGATCTTTATGATTTCTTCCCTTCTGCTAACTTTGGGTTTTGCTTCTTCTTCTTTCTCTAGTTCCTTTACGTGTAAGGTTACATTGTTTATTTGAGAGTTTTCTTGCTTCTTGAGGTAGGCTTGTATTGCTATAAACTTCCCTCTTAGAACTGCTTTTGCTACATCGCATAGGTTTTGTATCATTGTGTTTTCATTGTCATTTGTCTCTAGGTATTTTTTGATTTCCTCTTTGATTTCTTCAGTGATCTCTTGGTTATTTAGTAATGTACTGTTTAGCCTCCATGTATCTGTGTTTTTTATGTTTTTTTCCGTGTAATTCATTTCTAATTCTCATAGTGTTGTGGTCAGAAAAGATGCTTGGTATGATTTCAATTTTCTTAAATTTACTGAGGCTTGATTTGTGACCCAAGATGTGATCTATTCTGGAGAATGTTCTGTGCGCACTTGAGAAGGAAGTGTAATCTGCTGTTTCTGGATGGAATGTCCTATAAATATCAATTAAATCTATCTGGTCTACTGTGTCATTTAAAGCTTGTGTTTCCTTATTAATTTTCTGTTTGGATGTTCTGTCCATTGGTGTAAGTGAGGTGTTAAAGTCCCCCACTATTATGGTGTTACTGTCAATTTCCTCTTTTATAGCTGTTAGCAGTTGCCTGATGTACTGATATGCTCCTATGTTGGGTGCATACATATTTATAATTGGGTTTTTTTGGTTTTGTTTTGTTTTTATTTTTTGTCTGTTTTATGGAAAATTTTTAATATTTCTCAAAAAGAAAGTATCTGGTATGAGTCAAAATGATTACAGACTGTGCTTGCCTCAGAGTAGGAAATCTGGGGTTCACTCCCAATTGTGCTGTAAACTAGCCAAAGGACCTAAGGAAAGTCCTTTACCCTCCCTACAGGTCTCTTTATTTTATTATTTTTTTATTTTTCATTTTAACATCTTTATTGGAGTATAATTGCTTTACAGTGGTGTGTTAGTTTCTGCTTTATAACAAAGTGAATCAGTTATACATATACATATGTTCCCATATCTCTTCCCTCTTGCGTCTCCCTCCCTCCCACCCTCCCTATCCCAGCCCTCCAGGCAGTCACAAAGCACCGAGCTGATCTCCCTGTGCTATGCAGCTGCTTCCCACTAGCTATCTACCTTACCTTTGGTAGTGTATATATGTCCATGCCTCTCTCTCACTTTGTCACAGTTTACCCTTCCCCCTCCCCATAGCCTCAAGTCCATTCTCTAGTAAGTCTGTGTCTTTATTCCTGTTTCACCTCTAGGTTTTTCATGACATTTTTTTTCTTAAATTCCATATATATGTGTTAGCATACGGTATTTGTCTCTCTCTTTCTGACTTACTTCACTCTGTATGACAGACTCTAGGTCTATCCACCTCATTACAAATAGCTCAATTTCGTTTCTTTTTATGGCTGAGTAATATTCCATTGTATATATGTGCCACATCTTCTTTATCCATTCATCCGATGATGGACACTTAGGTTGTTTCCATCTCTGGGCTATTGTAAATAGAGCTGCAATGAACATTTTGGTACATGACTCTTTTTGAATTATGGTTTTCTCAGGGTATATGCCCAGTAGTGGTTATATCTTCTTCTTGGATTGATCCCTTGATCATTATGTAGTGTCCTTCCTTGTCTCTTGTAACATTCTTTATTTTAAAGTTTATTTTATCTGATATGACTATTGCTACTCCAGCTTTCTTTTGATTTCCATTTGCATGGAATATCTTTTTCCATCCCCTCACTTTCAGTCTGTATGTGTCCTTAGGTCTGAAGTGGGTCTCCTGTAGTCAGCATATATATGGGTCTCGTGTTTGTATCCATTCAGCGAGCCTGTGTCTTTTGGTTGGAGCATTTAATCCATTCACGTTTAAGGTAATTATTGATATGTATATTCCTATTGTCATTTTCTTAATTGTTTTGGGTTTGTTTTTGTAGGTCCTTTTCTTCTCTTGTGTTTCCCACTTAGAGAAGTTGCTTTAGCATTTGTTGTAGAGCTGGTTTGGTCATGCTGAATTCTCTTAGCTTTTGCTTGTCTGTAAAGCTTTTGAATTCGCCATCAAATGTGAATGAGATCCTTGCTGGGTAGAGTAATCTTGGTTGTAGGTTCTTCACTTTCATCACTTTAAATATGTCATGTCACTCCCTTCTGGCTTGTAGAGTTTCTGCTGAGAAATCAGCTGTTAACCTTATGCGAGTTCCCTTGTATGTTATTTGTTGATTTCCCCTTGTTGCTTTCAATAATTTTTTTTTATTTTTAATATTTGCCAATTTGATTACTATGTGTCTCGGTGTGTTTCTCCTTGGGTTTATCCTGTATGGGACTCTCTGCACTTCCTGGACTTGGGTGGCTATTTCCTTTCCCATGTTAGGGAATTTTTTGACTATAATGTCTTCAAATATTTTCTCAGGTCCTTCCTCTCTCTTCTCCTTCTGGGATCCCTATAATGCGAATGTTTTTGTGTTTAATGTTGCCCCAGAGGTCTCTCAGGCTGTCTTCATTCTTTTTTCTTTATTGTGTTCCACAGCAGTGAATTCCACCATTCTGTCTTCCAGGTCCCTTATTCATTCTTCTGCCTCTGTTATTCTGCTATTGATTCCTTCTAGTGTAGTTTTCATTTCAGTTATTGTATTGTTCATCTCTGTTTGTTTGTTCTTTAATTCTTCTAGGTCTTTGTTAAACATTTCTTGCATCTTCTCGATCTTTGCCTCCATTCTTTTTCCGAGGTCCTGGATCATTCTTCACTATCATTATTCTGAATTATTTTTCTGGAAGGTTTCCTATCTCCACTTCATTTAGTTGTTTTTTTGGGGTTTTATCCTGTTCCTTCATTTGGTACATAGCCCTCTGCCATTTCATCTTGTCTATCTTTCTGTGAATGTGGTTTTTGTTCCACAGGCTGCAGGATTGTAGTTCTTCTTGCTTCTGCTGTCTGCCCTCTGGTGGATGAGGCTATCTAAGAGGCTTGTGCAAGTTTCCTGATGGGAGGGACTGGTGGTGGGTAGAGCTGGGTGTTGCTCTGGTGGGCAGAGCCCAATAAAACTTTAATCTGTTTGTCTGCTGATGGGTGGGGCTGGGTTCCCTCCCCGTTGGTTGTTTGGCCTGAGGTGACCCAACACTGGAGCCTACCTGGGCTCTTTGGTGGGGCTAATGGCGGACTCTGGGAGGGCTCACGCCAAGGAGTACTTCCCAGAACTTCTGCTGCCAGTGTCCTTGTCCCCACAGTGAGCCACAGCCACCCCCACCCCCCGCCTCTGCAGGAGACCCTCTAACACTTCCAGGTAGGTCTGGTTCAGTCTCCCCCAGGGTCAGTGCTCCTTCCCCTTGGTCCCGATGCATACACTACTTTGTGTGTGCCCTCCAAGAGTGGAGTCTCTGTTTCCCCCCGTCCTGTCGAAGTCCTGCAATCGAATCCCACTAGCCTTCAAAGTCTGATTCTCTGGGGATTCCTCCTCCTGTTGCTGGACCCCCAGGTTGGGAAGCCTGACGTGGGGCTCAGAACCTTCATTCCAGTGGGTGGACTTCTGTAGTACAAGTGTTCTCCAGTTTGTGAGTCACCCACTCAGCAGTTATGGGATTTGATTTTATTATGACTGTGCCCCTCACTACCGTCTCATTGTGGCTTCTCCTTTGTCTTTGGATGTGGGGTATCTTTTTTGGTGAGTTCCAGTGTCTTCCTGTTGATGGCTGTTCAGCAGTTAGTTATGATTCCGGTGCTCTCACAAGACAGAGTGAGAGCACGTCCTTCTACTCCGCCATCTTGAACCAATCTCTGGGCCAGTAGTTTTAAAAAGCATTTTCAATAAATCTGGATTTTTCTGTTTGTTATGATTTGAATAATAGAAATTATAGAAAATAAAGTTCAACAATATCTTATCGGCTGGTGAGAACCTCAAGGTTTCAAAGGGTTGACACATCAATCACTCTACTTTAGTATAAACCAGCTCCATCAGGCTGCCTTCCTCGTAGTAACACTGTCCACATCCCCCCACCACTCCTTCCCATTTCTCAACAGTAGGTATTGGCAATCCCTCCCACCCTCAAAAATCTGACCTCTCCACCTCTCTCCTCATTTTCAGCAGAGGACTGACCTTGCCTCCAAACACCATAAAGAATAAGCCACTAGATGTCAATCCCTTAGATTGTCACCCCCGCACCTGCAATGCTCCAGCATCTACACCCTACCTTCCTCCCTCCCTCCCATGAGGTTCTTTAGATTCCCATCCCCTTTCACCTCCTCAGAGGCCTCACTCGCCCATCAGCATCTTTTCCAATAAGCATTTAAACTGCCTACTTGTCTGTCTTTAAATTAACAAAGCAAAACCTCCAATCTCTCTACTTTCTAGCCCTGATTCTGTCTCCACAGCTGTCTCTATAGCTGCCTTCCACCCCTCACCTCCCAGCCCCTCCCAGACCCACAGCAATTTTGACTTCATTCTCCCCAGTCCACTGAACTGGCCCTAGCTGAAGTCACCGAATGGCCTCATGTTTACTAGATCCAATGGACCCCCTCAATCTTCCTAAACCTCTTGACAAAGTGCAGTACACGAGAGCCTGTCAACTAAACCCCACTCCCCCTCAGCTCCCGTGCACATACTCTCTGCCGCTTGTCCTCAGTCTCCTTTGGGGTTCTCTTCTTCCCAGTTTTCAAATGTTGGCTTTATTCTCTTCTGGGCCCTCCGTCCTTCTAAGAGTACAGATTCTCCTTTGGGGCAAGTTTCTCTGTTCCTACGGTTTCAATGACCACCTATGTGATGATGCTGCCAAAATCTATACTTGAATCCTACTGGAAAGGCACTCATCAAGCATGTCCAGAACCCATCTCTCATCATCATCAGTCACAAGACTGCCCCCATTTCATGCATCTCCCACTTCAGTCAGGGCCACCACCAGCTGACTGGATGCCCAAACCAGAATTCTACCAGGCGTCACCTTGGCTCATCGGCAACCCTCAAGTCAAGATAATCAAGTGCTAACCATTCTACTATCTAAATGTGTCCTGAATCTAATCACTTACGCCCGGTGGTCAAGAACAGCCTGCCTGAGTTCAAACCCTAGCCCTGCCATTTACAACTCTGTGACTGGGCAAGTCCTGGCCTTCAGTTTCCTCACCTATCCAAAGGAAATGTCAGTAGTGTATACAAACTATCTTTGGAGGATTAAATGAGTTAATATCAATGAGGCACTCAGAGCAGTGGCTGGCACAGTAAGCACTGTGTCGGATAGATGGTCCCCTCGTGGTTATCATGCTCATCATTCATCACTACCTGATCCAGGCCCTCAGCACCTCTTGCCTGGACAACTCAAACCTCCTTCTAACTGGTCTCCCTGTCTCCAATTTGCCTCCCTCTAGTCTAGCCTCCACAGCATGGCCAAAGTGACCTTTCTGAAATGCAAACCTAATCATGTCTCTCCCCTGCTTCCAGCTGTTTCCAGTCCCTTCTCCTCACCAAGGCTTGCAGGCTCCTGCCTTCCCTCCCCTCCTCACACCTGACCTTGCATTCCAGCCATAATGAGGTCCTTTAAGTTCCTCTAGTGCATCATGCTTTCTCCACTGTCCCTGTTCTCTCCTCACTCCTGCTCCCTCCTTCAGGTCCCAGCTGAAATGTCCCTTTCCCCAGCAAGCTCTCCCTGACTCTCCAAGTCTGCATTTAAACACCCTCAATAGGCACCAAAGAGAATGCTGTACCTTGCAGTTATTCAGCCATTGCAACTACCAAATGATGTGAGTAAATAACTCCTACTCAACCACAGCCTCCCTCATAAGAATGTAAATTCTGGTTAGTCATGGAACGGGGTTCACTTTTTATTTCAGCGCCCCCTTTCACTAAAGCATACCTAGATTCTAGTTCCATTGAACACAGGGAGGCCTCTCAGTATGTCTCACTGGGGATAAGGGAATGTGAGGATTCTCCAATCAGCATTTGAGGCGGCAGATGGTTTAAAATAATGGTGAAAATGGCAACAGCTAACACTCACTGTACACTTGCAACATGTCAGGCACTGCACTGAGTAAACCACACACCGTAGTCATCTCACCATCAGCCAAGTCTGAGGACAGCACTTATCCCCACCGTACCTGTAAGATCCCGAAAGGCAAGTCCACTAATCATGCCCAAATTCCTCTTCTCAAACTGTTCACAAAACAAAGCTAAATGTTCTTAATTAAATGTCCTCTCTCTCTCTCTCTCTCTCTCTCTCGGACATGGTAGGCAGCCATGAGCTACTCTAACTTTTCCTATAAGCAGCAGAGCAAAGTTAGGACCAGGACTGAGGGCTGCCAGCCCCTCATTCCTGACTTTCTGTTATTTCTGACAACTTGGCCAACTTGACTTAGAATACTGCGGCAATTATTTGCATTAATGGAACTGAAACTGGTCTCTTCAAAGAGTATAGTGTACTTTGTCCAAATGTCCAATATCCTTTCTCTTATCCTATAATCAGCCAACACAGCCCCATCCCCAAATTTCAATGCTAAAGGGGTTGGGGACTTTATTCTTTTTAACTTGTATTCAGACTGACTGAAAAAAATTCTATGAAGTTTTCACTGTCTATTCACAACTTCCAGTAAGGCTAAAAAGCACTTTTTACAGCTAATAAATTCCAGTTTAGAAAGGTTAAATCTACCAAGCTTTGGAACCTCACCAAAATGGAGGGAGGGGGAGTGTATAACATGGATCAGTCTGTTAATGTATTCTCAAAAGCTACCCAGTGACAAAACCAGAACGGATGAACAAGAAGAGGGTCTTCACTTTCCTACAAAGCGAGTGGCCTTTTCATCTCTAAGATTTTGGTGCTTAGAGCTACACTTGGCCGGCCTCAATACCGGGAACTGCCAAGAGAAGTTTCTGTGCTCGCTGAGGGAGGAGAGGCACACTAACATCCTGTTCTTTTTAACAGTTCTGATGATATATATCCAAGTACTTAAAGTCAAAGTTTTGAAAGATGCTTGCTTTATTCTGTTAATTAGCCTGAAACCCAATGTTGGAAGGAAGAGAAGTGAACGGTATGTTCCATACTCTATACAATTTACTAAAAGGGAGAAAGAGACAAGTTTGAAGAGAGGATGAGGGGAGAAACCCATTGGCTTTAGTAAATGAGTCATAGTTCTATTCATAAATCACGTTCAGAACAAACTATAAACCAGGATTTATAAAAAAAAAAACACATAAGAGCATTTTTATAAACCACAGTCCTTACATGAACTCAGGGTTTTAGATGAGCATCTCTGGGCTTGCCTAAAACTTCTGTAAAGTAAACCACTACCAATCCACATGAAAAATGGTTTCTTTCTGAAACTATTGACTGTTCGGGTAGAACTTAAGTATTCATAACTAACAAGATAAAATTCTTCGTGGAATGAGGAGCTTTCCAGCTTAGGAACAGGGATGGGTACTTTCAGAGGTATGGATGTCAGGACTCAGACAGCATCCAAATGCTAAGGATGATCCTGCAAGTTTAATTTACTGTCCTGTTTTTTAGAGACAGCATGTAAAGGCTCCATAAGCAGCATTACTGGTTTCCTAGGAAAGAGCTCAGTTGAAGTTTAACCCACCACAGAAGTGCCTTTATTTTCTGATCACCCTACATGCAAAGCTAAGGGAGGATGAGGATGGAAAAGAAAACAGAATCACAAGATCACCACCGGTAGGCACTGCTTTTAAAAACTCGTGCCAATATTCTGAACAGCATAGGTCTGCCTGGAAGCGCAGAATAACGAGAACAGCTGGACCAATTCGGTGGAAAGTGATCGTAGGACCACCAAGAAGTAGTTTTGGGCATTTGTGTGGAAACACTGTGCTCTGTGTTGGGCTAAAAACCTTAAGCATCACGTATCTACTTTTGGATGAAGATAAGGCTTTTACTTAATCTAACATTGATCTGGTGGTAGTAGTTAAAGATTATGTAACCTGAGCACCTACAAGGAGAATAATACTGAAGTGATTTGTATGGAAGTTTGCATTTTCAGTACTGCTTTGAAGCATGATGTTTAGTGACTTAATGAAGTAAGCAGTCAATTCCAACAGCTTTACAGGTAAAAACAGGGGCGTCTTAATAAGGAGTTCCCTTTTTATTCTCACTGGGCCACATTAATTTTACAAATATAACCACTATTATTTCAAACGCAATTCATCTGATATGTCTGCCACTCCAGCGTGTCAACATTTTAACTATTGCTGTGTGCTACATATAAGTACATCTCTATCGCAGACACCAGTTATATGCTATATACTTTACATTACTTATTTACACTACTACACGTTATATAGTATGTTTATTCCACCCTGAGGATATCTAACAAAACTAAGATTCACAGAAGGTTTGAAAAAGGAATCACAAAAGGAACTGACAGTTAACGTTTAAACCCACTCAAAGTGGGTGCCTGGTGTATTTGAGAATCTGTACAAAAAAAAATAATACATATCTAACTAATGGGTTGAAATGTCACTTTTTTTTAAGACTGAAGGGATTAGTATGACCTGGGATCCTTTTAGGTATAGAACTTTCTGTTTTTAACAGAGGAGACTTCGAGGAGTAAAACCCTAATTTTCTACCTGAACCACAGATGAATAGAGGCACCTCATCAAACATGTGTCAGTGACTGGGGCGGGAAGAGAGCCCAGCACATGCTCTCATCCCCATCCTGCCTGCTCAGCTCCCCCACGAAGGCAATGGGGAGGGAGAAGCTGATGGGACAGTGAGTACTGGGTCAAATATGCAAGTACAGTGAGAGATACGAGATGGAAAGCGGAGAATGCTCTGGGCCCTGGCTGGAGCTGGACTGACTGGGTCCAAATCCATCCCAGCTCCAACTCTGGCTGCATTGTAACCATAAGCAGATGTCCCTGTCTTTATCTCTTGGGGTCTCAACTACGAACATGAAGATAATAACAGTACCTACCTCAGAGAATTGTTGGGAGAATTAAATGACATACTACAAATAAAATGCTTGGCAACAATGCCTAGAACATGGTAGGGCTCAATGAATATAAACTTTTCCCATTATCATCACTGTTATTTCTTGGTTAATTCCCACAGGTGATCCCTATATTACTTCTTATCACAATGACCTTGACAAACTATACTATAGATATCCAAGTACTGTTTGTTTGTTTATTTTTTTTAAGATATAAAACAATATGGAGGGCTTCCCTGGTGGCACAGTGGTTAAGAATCCGCCTGCCAATGCAGGGGACACGGATTCGAGCCCTGGTCCGGGAAGATCTCACATGCCACGGAGCAACTAAGCCTGTGTGACACAACTACAGAGCCTGCATTCTAGAGCCCGTGAGCCACAACTACTGAGCCCACGTGCCACAACTACGGAAGCCCGTGTGCCTAGAGCCCGTGCCCCCCAACAAGAAAAGCCACCACAATGAGAAGCCTGCGCACCGTGACGAAGAGTAGCCCCGGCTCACCGCAACTAGAGAAAGCCCACGTGCAGCAACGAAGACCCAACAGAGCCAAAAAGAAATAAATAAAAAATTAATTAATTAATTTTTAAAAAACAAAACAATATGGACACCATGACGGACACTCACTGCTATTGGTTCAGAAGGTTATAAAAAAGGTTATATAACTATTACATTATATATTTAGTACAGAATCATCTTTTGAAAAGAATATGTATGTCCAGATATATGGCTGGAAAAAAGACTAGGACATATACTATCAATCTGTGAGCATGGTCATCTGAGTGGTACAATTATCATTAATGATTCTAATTTTGTCCCCTTTTGCTCATCCATTTTTCTAATTTTCTACAATGAACACACATTCCATATTTATACAAAAGATATGAGAGACCAAAATTCTCATACAAACTAAAAAACAAAAGCACGGGAGACTGCTGCTGAAATTGTGCAGACATGTGCAATACCACCTCCAATGCAAGAAGCATGTGATGACATAAAAGGGCACACAAAGGTCAAGTAAGGCCAGAGGACACTCCTGGCAGAAAGAAAGTGAACTTGGCTTTGAGCCCTCATCCAGCTATTTCCCAGCCATGTACCCTGGTGAGTCATTTATCACGGCCTCAGTTTATGACCAGTTGATGGAATCAGTTTTGACCTCCTGCAACAGGCCAGAGATAACCACTCTCTCTGCCCTGAGAACTTAGATTTGGCTTCCAGCCCACGTCCATCCTAGCTCTCCTCCCGGCTCCGTCTCTGTCTCCGCTGGTTCCTCTATGCCTCTTAGCTGCTCATCGTCCCAGTGCCCAGGATTCAACCCTTGACCTCTGCTCCACTCTGTCCACTCTCAGCCAGTCTATGGCTTCAATTCCACTGATAACCCAACTATTCCTAAGTATCCATCTTCAGTTCTGACCTCTTCCTTGAATTCCAGGCTCGAATATCAAAAATTGCCCACTGGAGGGACTTCCCTGGTGGTGCAGTGGTTGAGAGTCCGCCTGCCGATGCAGGGGACACAGGCTCGTGCCCCGGTCCGGGAAGATCCCACATGCCGCAGAGCAGCTGGGCCCGTGAGCCATGGCCACTGAGCCTGCGTGTCCGGAGCCTGTGCTCCGCGACAGGAGAGGCCACAGCAGTGAGAGGCCCGCGTACCGCAAAAAGAAAAAGAGAGAGTTTGCACAGAAATCTACCCTGGGTGAGACATGGTTGTCATCAGGGTTCTGATACACAATAAAGGGAGATCAGGCACTCTCTGGACTCTTAAGTGATCACACTTAATCTTTTAATCTCTCCTTCTGTCGTTCCATATTTTTCTCCAAGGGAAGACAAAAATCCCAATTTGTGATTAAGATAATCATTTGTAGGGTTAGACATTGAGTGGATCTATGAACCTAATAATCCTTTACAGAATCCTAGTGTTGTGGGAATTTCCCATCACCACCTTTGTACTGAAACAGGTAGGTTAAAAGGGAGGTGGGGAATCGTAGTTCAAGTTTCAAGCATGACTAATTCAGGCCATATCTGGCAAGATTTGGGACATATCTTCAATATAATAGAAATGATAATAACAACATCCACATATTGATCTAAGTGTCAAGTTATTCAGTAGTTACTTTCACATTCCTGATTTTCATGCGTTCCTTACGTAACTCTGAGAGAGGTAAGGACAGGTACCTTTTAATCCTATTTATTTATTCAGTAAATATTTATTCAGTGCCTGCTATGTGCCAGGCTCTGTTCTAGGTACTAGGTCAGGAGCAAAACCATAAAAAATTGCTGCTTTTGTGGAACTTACATATTAGCTGTGGGGAGATAGACCATAAATAAATGAAGCGAGTGAAGTACAAGTTATGTTGGGTAGTGAAACTGCTATGAAGAGAAAGAAGACAAGGAAAGGAGACAGGGGGTGTGTCTGGCATAGAGGACAGGCTCCGGACGCGCAGGCCCAGTGGCCATGGCTCACGGGCCCAGCCGCTCCGCAGCATGTGGGATCCTCCCGGACCCGGGCACGAACCCGTGTCCCCTGCATCGGCAGGCTGACTCTCAACCACTGCACCACCAGGGAAGCCCTTTCTGTGCAAACTCTCAACCGACAGAAGCTTGGGTTCTGTTCAATGATCTCCATCCGGAAACTAAGAGTATACAAAATACTCTATTAACACCAGGAGATACAGAAAACAGCATGTTTCATGATGATACACCCAGAATTACTTTAGGAGGCACCAAACAGAAATGACATGGAGTTAGAACCCTCTTCTCAATGCAGATGCCACACAGCCAAGTAGGAAACTCAGTTGGAAGACATTTACTAACCTAGATTCCATCTTGGCTGGAATGACTGTTTAAAGCTCCTCTTTATGAGTTGCAAAAAAACCATAGCCCTTTAGAGGCCAATAATAGTAGCTTTTACTTGCAAAACTAACATTTACTCACTGCAGCTAAACTGCAAAGCATTGTGAATCCTGGAGAGCAAGGTAATTAATCTAATTAAGCTGAACACATAAGGGTTTTCAAGTGGATAAAACTGCATCGTGGGACACCTGAGCCCAGCAGCAGTGCCCGCTCCATTCACGGAGCAGGCAGAGGTGAGAGCAAGCCAGTCCTACAGAGCTCAGCCTTGAGTTTTCCAAGACGATTCCCTTCATCAGACCCTCCAGCCCCTTTAGAAAAAAGCAACTTATAAAATTATATCCTATTAAAGACCCTAACATCAAAGTCAGAAAACTGACCGATTTAAGACTTAATCCGCTTAATTGTGAGATTCTGCTTGTCAGCAACATACCAAGCCTGTCTTGTTCCTTTCACATCATGATGTGGAGGCTTCATTACTCAAGAAGCGGAGGAAGGAGAGAATCAATCAGAAAGAATTACACAAGTTGCTACAGAGAAAGCTTTCAGTTTTCACTTTATGTCAGTGACTCACTCCGTGAGAATACTGCAACTCATCCTCATCAAACTCAGCGTCTTTTTCCTTTATTAAAAACAAAACAAACGGGACTTCCCTGGTAGTGCAGTGGTTAAGACTCCATGCTCCCAAGGCAGGAGGCCCGAGTTCAATCCCTGGTCAGGGAACTAGATCCCACATGCATGCCGCACCTAAGAGTTCACATGCAACTAAGGAGCCCGCCTGCTGCAACTAAGACCTGGCCCAACCAAATAAATAAATAAAATGTTAGAAAACCAAAACAAACAACAACAAAATAACCCAAATTATTTTGTATCTGGACTCTCTTCTGGAAGTAACAACGCAGTCCCAAGAAGGATCAGATGGAAGGGGGAACTGTTTTAAGGATGACACACAGGCTTGCTCATGATTCATTCTGCTAGGACCCAATCCAAGCACACTTGGAGGTTTTCAGCAGGTATCAAGAATAATCTTGCCTGTGGATGGTGTCTTACATCTTACACTTTACTTCGGCGTATAACATGCTTTACATATTCTAGCGAAACTAGAGAAAAATAAGTGAATCCATATCAGGGACTTCTCTGGTGGCATAGTCGTTAAGAATCCACCTGCCAGCACAGGGGACACGGGTTCGAGCCCTGGTCCGGGAAGATCCCACATGCCGCAAAGCAACTAAGCCCATGTGCCACAACTACTGAGCCTGCACTCTAGAGCCCCACGAGCCACAACTACTGAGCCCACGTGCTACAACTACTGAAGCCCATGTGCCTAGAGCCTGTGCTCCGCAATGAGAGAAGCCAAGGCAATGAGAAGCCCGCGCACCAAAACGAAGAGTAGCCCCCGCTCACTGCAACCGGAGAAAGCCCGCGTGCAGCAACAAAGACCCAACACAGCCAGCAATAAATAAATTTCTAAAAAAAAAAAATGAATCCATATCAGACCCAAGGATTACAAACACAGAAATTCCCTAGTATTGCTGATGTGACATTTTTTTCTTTCAAAGAGCAATGATTTTTTTTTTTCACTTGCTCTTGACTCCATACTGGGTTTGATATTTTTATCACATACAAGTGAGGAAATCTGGAGTTAATGTTCCAATAGGCACTCCTTCCATCAGCTTCTCACAGAGCCTTGCACCTGGCTTGGTGCGCATCAATGCTCCCATTACGACATGTCGTCATTTCAATAAATAGAACTCAAGTGTTACAAGATAACCCCAGGTTCTTGGGAGACATGAGATCTGACACATGTGAGTACCTCATTATACATCCAGGTCTTCTGCCAAGCAGAAGGAACAGAGGGATCACCTTCTAACATAAATGTTACAGGTCTCTCCTGCTCTAAGGATCAAGTCCAGTATATTTATTTCATTTACCACATGGGTCATTTTCCCTCCACTGTAAAGGAGAATCAGTGAATAAAAGCTATGTTAGTACAGCACAATGCTAGAGAATTTTAAACAAATCAGTGAGGCAAATCACTTATGGTTTTCATACCAAGCATACCTCCGACAGGCTCCACATAAATATTACTTTCAGCTCAGAACACCATACATAATACCACTTTGAAATACTGTACTCCAGATGACCAAGAGACAAAATTCCACTGCCTTAGGAAATATAGGCTCACATGTTTACACTTTCATCTTCCATGCAGGCCCCATGGTCTAGGGGGATAACACAGGCCTGGGATTGGAGAAATCTGTGGGGTTACAGGACTTCCTCAGTTGCTAACAGCTTTCAAGTTGGGGAAAGTTATTTAAATTATATCCCAGTTGCTTTATCTCAGAAAGAGGGAACAAAGGTGACTACCAATTTCTAACTGCAGCAGAAGCAGCTAAACTTTGGGCAATTCCAAATGACTCAAACTACAAACATCAAGTTAATCTGTCACCTAAATCTCCCAGTCTTACAGGTGTGCCTTATAATTTGTCCCTCAAGTACCAACCAACCCACACACCTTCCACAAGAGCAGGTTTCCAGCTCTTGTTGAGTGAAGTGTCTGGAGGCATTTCTCATCATGTGCAGTGTTCTACAACCAGTCTCTTGAAGCACTTCTGTATACTCAAAAACCACATCCAAAGTAGGCAAAGGTTAAACCACAGAGGAGCTGAGCTAAGTAGCCTGCAGAAAACGGAAGCAGGAGTCATGCTCGCCTCTGTGCCAGGTGACCTAGAGGAAAAAAACAAAGGGCTTTGGAGGGCAGAGGATCTTCTGATACCTGTAGTCACTGTGCTCTGCACACCACAGTGATGAAACCTCAGCTGGGGATGTGTTTCATGATATACAGCATGAAAGAGCCAGGAACATAGGATCTAATGTTTCAATTGTCCTCATGAGCCAAAAATGACACTGCATCTGTGAAAGCCAGAGACCACGACCACCCACAGCAGACCAGCAGAGACCAGACAAGATACAAGATTAACTAAAATGTCATCAAGGTACACAAACAAAGGAGGAATAAAGGACACAGTGACTCCACAGGTTACAATATTAACAGAACAAAATGCCATTCTATAGTGGTTCAAAGGAAAGAATACACGGAGTCACTGTTACCATCACTGGACACACACATCTAACTTAGTTTACTCCACTTTCCAGATCCTAAAATAGAACTAAAACAATTTCATAGGGATCATTTATTAAACTAGCAGTGACCTTCAAATTAAAACACAGGAGAGGGTTTCCCTGGTGGCGCAGTGGTTGAGAGTCCGCCTGCCGATGCAGGGGACACAGGTTCGTGCCCCGGTCCGGGAGGATCCCACGTGCCGCGGAGCGGCTGGGCCCGTGAGCCATGGCCGCTGAGCCTGCGCGTCCGGAGCCTGTGCCCCGCAACGGGAGAGGCCACAACGGTGAGAGGCCCGCGTACCGCAAACAAACAAAAAAAACCATAGGAGACATAAGACTAAAGGCTTTTACATCACATCTTACCAGGCACATCTCACTTCCCTGCGCTAGACAAACACATACTCTTGTGGGGGGGGGGGGGCGGTGTTAAACCATGCCCTCCCCAGGCTGCAGAGGTTCACTTGGGTGGGATGCAACGACTCTCTTCTTCAGAGGACAGGCTTTTTCAAGGCAGAGTGATAGTTAACCTGAGCTCACTTCTGCAACTGGTTATCTACATCATTTCTATTGCAGCCATTTATCAATTCAACAAACATTTATTCAACGCCTCCTCTGAGCCAGGTCCTGTGCTCTCAGCATGGCTTCTTCCTAGCAGACAGAGGTGTACCCAGGTCCAATTAATTTCTTGGCTGGATTAACTTTCCAAACTCTTTGTGTTTACCTGTCCAGCAATGCCAAATTCATTCAGTGCCTAAGGTCACCAGCATCCTAGTTTCGTTATGCTCCTTTAATTACATTTTGGTGGCAAGAGAGCCCATTCCCTTGGTTTCCAAGCTCATCTCTCTAGATAATCCAACCAGCTCATGTTCTTTGTCTTCCCTCTTCCCTGCCAGTTCTATCCGTTCCTCTGATATTCACTTACTCAGTACCTCGTTGATCTAATAATCCCATGATGAGGTGCCTTGATCTATAAGGGCTCATCCCTTTCCTTATTCAGGCAACTCTGATATCCTACCTTCCCTACATAATTCATCTGAAAATAATCTAATCTCTATCTGTATCAATCACCTCCCCATGAAAAAGTGTCAATAATAATAGCACTGACCACTTCGTAAAACACTTCCAATTACACCATCTCAACTAAGCCTCACCAACACTGTGAAATAGCCAGTACTTCACTCATTTTACACATGAGGAAACCAAATAGAGAGAAGCAACCAAGTCCAAAGAGACAGGAATTTGAGGCCTGGAATCTTAAAATGCCCTAAGGGAATTTAAAAGAGTAGGATTCAGCAAGGAGTTGTCAGGAAAGAGCCTGGAATGAAGCTGCAGAGGTTAAATTACAACGTATACGAGGTATTTCTTAAGGAACACTTGCACATCACACATGTTAATCAGTAAAAAAGGAAAACATCCATTTGGCTCTTCAAGAGTTAGAATTTTAAAAGAAGCATGATCCAGAGGGGAGAAAAACTGACTACAAAGAATTATAAAGCTTAAAAAAAAGAGAGAGCAAGGATTCCAGGATTCTCAGACAAAGAAAGTGGAGTTCTGTCAACAAGGTGAGAGAAGAACCTATTTTTCTGCCCCAATGTCCCAAAAGATTAAGACCTGGTGGGTGACGTGCCCACATGCTGACCACAGAGGTGGCCAAACTTTCAGTTACCTGAACTCACGCTCATACCCACGAGCCTCATTCGATTCCACCCAAAAGTTTTCTCCTTGTGAGGAGCAGAGTAGAAAACACAATTGTTAAGAAAATTTTTTAAAAAGTAGAGCGGGATAATTTCCTGTGACCCACTCAACAAGATGGACCAATGCTCTGATCTTCCTGCCTACAGCTTCCCAAAGGCCCTACTGCAATGGACAGCTACATCTGGTTGAAGAAAGTAGGGAACTGATAGTCAACCTCAGCCTAGTTTGTATTTGATAACAATCTGTGTATCAAAGTATTCATAGATAAAGGGATCTTCTGTTGTTTTTCTATTTAGCTAAAAAATGCCATGCTTTTACTATCTGACTACAGGAGATACTTCCCTTTAGGGTTTTGTTGTGTCAGGATTTTGTTTTGTTTTGTTTGTTTCTTCATTTGTTCATTTCATTCATTCATTCATCAAGCTTTTCATTGAAGTAGAATGTGCAATACAGGATTATCATACATGCAGTACAGGTTTTGTGATAAAATGTAAAACTAGGCCTTTATAAAATACCATTCCTTCCTACCAGGTGACAGCTATATACCTTTGAATAAGTCACAATACTTCTTTGAAGAGGTTCCTCATTAGGAAAGAGGGATAATAGAATCTACCAATTCCATGTTAAAAGTGGTTTTCTGAAAGCCAAAACCAAATGATCAATCTGAAAGTATGTTGTAAGTATTACAGCATGGATCTCTATGGATCAGGAAACCTAGTAGAAAAAGTGTAGCTACCTTCAAGAAACTTCCTAGGAATGTGTGTGTGCATGGCATGTTATGTGCCTGTGCGTGTTTTTATCGGCAGCCATAGTGGGAATGGCTTTGTGTCCTCCAAGCAGCATTATCAGTACCCAGGTGCAACTATATCTCTGCAAGCATCCGAGTTCAAGGTAGAAACAGAACTTGGAGACAGTGTCTAGGTACCTGACCTCAGATAGTATGGATATTATGTTGCTGCCATACCAACATCTGTCTCTAGCGTTCTGACTCTAGACCTCTTTTTTCACTCTGCTCTTGATCCAACAGCTTGAATGGAGGAGAAGATACCTGAAATGTCCCAAGCCCGTGATTTTGTGATCAGGGATTTATCATCATCTCCACCCTGCTGGTGACCAAAAGCTGTCTGAGAGTCACTTAAAACAAGTACCACTAGGAAAGAACTTTCGAAAGGAAACCCTAGTGGCTTCCAAATTGGCAACTTAAAGGAACCAAAAGTTAGTGAAGTCACATAACAACTAAGGGCAATTTTATTAGCCTCGTTCAATGAAGCAAAACTTGGACAAAAAAACCTCATTATTCAAACCAGATGCTGATTTTGTAACATTTACTTCAATGGTGAACTGTTTCAATTTTCTCTTATTTTGAATATGTAATATAAAGCAGGCAAATCACTACATTAATAAAGGCACACCTGAAATTTATAAAGTCAGTTTGAAAAAGAACTGAATGTAGGAAACCCGTTTTCAAAAGTTTATTGCCAGGAGCATTTTTTTCGTTTTTAATCATGTGACAAAAGAAGTGCAATAATGGGTTTAAGACAAGATCAATTATGGGCAGCAATGAAATTACCCTTTAATGATGATTAGCCCCAAATCTTGATTACTGTCAGCTCCAATTATCTGGTCACAAGGCACACAAAGTGCTGTGTCCCTCCATCTCAAACAAGAATGAAGGATGGGCCCTCAAGGTGAGGGGTCACATAAGACAAGGAGGCAGAGGAGGCTGACCACAGACTCCAAGTGCCTAAGAGAAAGCAAAATGTTTATAAGAATGTTTACTAAGCACCAAAGTTACTTTTTAAGAAAGCCTGATAATCTCCCTCTTTAAAATGATGAGTCTCTCTCTCTTTTCCGAAGAATGAGGAGGAAACAGATCTCAACTCCAGAAAAAAAGTGAGTATCTCTGGTGACAGATGCAGCTGGGTGGGTCCTGGGAGAATGTGCAAGCTGACCATGGGGAGCCCAGAAAGAAGACTATTGCCTTGGGACATAATCCCAAAGGGAAACGGGGACACTCCTTGGATTTGGGGCTATTCAGAGGTGGCAGAGCCAGCTGTGCAGTTTCCAGGTTCTCAGAGTTGGGCGCAGTGAAATGCTACCCTGCGAACAACGCAGCCCAACCACCAGGGGACACTTCCGCTGTTTTCTGGAGACAGAACTAGAGCATTTTAGAGATGGGAAAGATCAACACCTTCATTTTACAAACCAGGAGACTCAGGACCAAGGAGGTAGAATGAATGGGACTAACTAACGGTAAAGCCAGTTCTCCAGCCAGGCATCCTGACCCCTAACCCCCTACCCCCGCTCAGATGACCGTGAGGCTCTGAAGAGCAGTTTGTAAGGATTGCCACTGTCCAGCAATCACTGCAGTCCATCACAATTATGAAAGGACACACTCCTCTTCTGCCTTGGGTGTGCTCATTTGGCGATTCAACACCAGACAGCTGCAAAAGACAATCTACATTCGCATTGGAGCTATAAATACTATTTATCAAAACCCACCATGGTCCAGGAGCCATATTAGCACCAGTGTTCATTCTCCTTGCAATGCTCACAACCCAGGAGGTGTTTATAACCTCATGTTACTGAAAAATGAGGCTCAGAGAGGTGGCGTAACTTGTTTACGCTCACACCACTAGGCAAGTGGCAATCCTGGCTTCAGACCAGTTCTTCTAGCCCCCTGAAAACACTGTGCTTCCTACTACACCACCAGCCCTCCAAGTTTTGCAAAAGAAAGCATTCCCCATCCAACTGATTATGACCGTGGCACAAGAAGCTTTGCCTAGTGACAATATCTGAATTGTAATATAAGAAACAAATGGATCCTGAACAATGGTAAGAAAGCTTCTAAAATCTGGATGTAAACATGAGTCTTTTGGTGACTTAACTAAGGAGAGCAGTTTCCCGCAAAATTCCAAGTTTTTCCTTCCTAAAATCTTTGTTCCACCAACCCTGGATATTCTGTTTATTACTCTTATTTCCTCTTTCAAGCAAAAGCTTAAGACCCCACAAGCAGATGAGGACGACGGGAATTTTAAAAAGCAGGTAAGACGGTCACCGAAGTAAGATCGACAAGACCATGGAATAATGGAGAACTTCATTATTATTCTAACTCATAGCCTTCTTGTGGCCGGCCAGCCTCCACCCATGCTTTCACCTTCTGGCAACTACCTGCCACCTTCACCTTCTACAAACACGGGCACTCGGCCAGCATGGAGATTTCTGTTCTCTGACTGAACAAACACCTCTCACCTTCCAGTCAGAACACAACCCTGAAACCACGACTCATGGTGGGTTTGGTGCTACTGACATCTTCGCAGTTTGTAGTCTTCTGCCTGTAAGAAGGCTGGCCTGTTTAAAGCTAGAACATTCCAAAGAGGTCTATTCTTTTTTTTTTTTAATTGAAGTATAGTTGATTTACAATGTTGTGTTAGTTTCAGGTGTACAGCAAAGTGATTCAGTTATACATATGTATATATCTATTCTTTTTCAGATTTTTTTCCATTATAGGTTATTACAGGATACTGAATATAGTTCCCTGTGCTATATAGTAAGTCCTTATTATTTACCCATTTTATATACAGTAGTGTGTATATGTTAATCCCAACCTCCTAATTTATCCTTTCCCCCCCACTTCCCCCTTTGGTAACAATAAGTTTGTTTGCTATGCAAAGAGGTTTATCTTTAACCAAGCGAAGACCTGCAGGGTTTGAGCCTGCTTTCCTCAATACACAGGCCAGGCAGGTAAATGGGTGTGCTCTCAACGAAACACAACCAACCTCATTTTCCTAGTGACTTTTTGGAGTTTATTTACTGGCAGTTTCAGGTTCTGGAAACACAAAAACAATTGGCTCTGCCCTCCAGGAGCTCACAGTCTGGTGAGGGTGACAAAACCCTTGAAAAGATGAATGGTGGTATCAGATGATGAGCGTGAGAACACGCAGGTATACCAAATACTATAAAGAAATAGGACAGAAGAACCAGGGAAGCGTCATCAAAGAAGGGGCCACATGAATTGGGTTTATAAGACAAGTAGGAGTTTTCAAGGCAAAGAAATGGAGGTTCAGGACCACTGCAAGCAGAAGGGACTGTACATTCAAAGGTTCATATTTACGAAGAGGCCTGCAGTCTGGGGAGTGAAGAGAAGCAGTGTTTATTCACGAGGGAGGTAGGGAACGGGTAAAGGAAGCATCTCAGACTATTACAAAGGGTCTCTATAGGCTTGTAAGAGTCAGCGAAGGTTTTAAAGCATGCTTAGCCTTTTTTTTTTTTTTTAAAGAAAGTAATTCTGGCAGACATGGCCAAGTGTGGACAGGACTCTAAATCAGTGCTGTACAAAAAAAACTAAATGCGAGCCACAGAGCCAAGCCACATATGTAATTTTAAATTTTCTGGGAGCCACATTTAAGGTAAGAAAAAACAAGGGAAATTAATTTAATAATATATTTTAACTCCCTTAATCCAAACTGTTATCATTCACTATAATCTGTCAATATTTTGAAAATTATTAATGTGATAGTGAGATAGTTTACATTCTTCTTTTCTCATGCTAAGTCTTTAAATCTGGCCCACTTACAGCTCATCTCAATTTGGAAGAGCCGCATTTCAAGCGCTCAAAAGCCAGATGTGGTGAGTGGTTACCATACTAGACAGCACAGCTCCAGATAAATTACATACAAGACCCACTGAGCAGGCTGTAGCCAAGAGTCCAAACAAGAGATGATAAATGTCTGGGGAGCTATTTCCAGCCCTTGGACATATGCTAAAGTGCCACTGAAATGCAATTTTACAAACATGTAACTTATTTTTTGTTTTGAATAGATAATAATTCACATGGTTCACAAATAAAAATAATACAACAGACAGTGCTACCCTCACCCTTTTTCTGTCCACCCCCCCACCCTCTCATTAAAGAGAACCATTTTATTAAGTTTCTTTTTTCTGTCTGCTTATCCTTTCAGTATTTCTTCATGCAGATATGAATGTAGACTCCTTTCTACACCAAAGGTAGCACACTACCTACTCTGTTCTACACCTTGCTTTTTTTCATTTTAATAGTATATCTTGGAGATCTTTCCATATCACTGCATGAAGAGTTTCCATGTTCTCTTTAAATGCTACACAATATTCAATTGTATGGAGGATTCACAGTTTATTTCACTGGTCTCCTACTAATGGATATTTGAATTGTTTCCAATCTTTTCTATTATAAACAATGGACTAATGAAAAACCTCCTACATACGTCACTTTATATGTATTCAAGGGGTACCTGCAGGGAAAAAGTACCAGAGCCAGATTGCTGGGTCAAAGGGTAACTGCATTTGTAATCTTGACACAGCTAAATTGGCCTGCATAAGGGTTGTGCAATTCTGTACTCTCAGGAGTACGGTGCACATCTGGTCAACAATGTACGATTATCACATTTCAGAATTTTTGCCAGTCCAATGAAGTAAAAAGTGCTACTTAGTTTAAATTTGCATTTCTCTTACTATGTCTGAGTCTGAAGATCTTTTATTTGGTTTAGAGACAATCTATATTTCTTGTTCTGTGAATCATATGTTTGTGTCCTTTGCCTATTTTTCTACTGGTTTGCCAGTCATTTTCTTATTCATTTGTAGGAGCTCTTTATATATAGAGATTAGCCCTTTGTCCACTGTAAATTTCTTCCCTCAACTGTTATTTGTCTTTTGAATTTACTTATTGTGTTTTTTACCAGGTAACATTTTTTAATCTGAATTTAGTCTAATTTATCAATTTTTTTCTTTTCTGGTTTCTGAATTTTGAGTCATAGTTTAAAAGGCTTAACTTTTAACTTCAAAGTCAAAAGGAATTTACACGTTTCTTCCAGTCCTTTCATTTTAAGCAGATATGAATATATATTCATATTTTGAAATCCTTGTTAAAAATATCATTTTCACTTTTTCCAAATGAAGTAGACCAGACCATTTTATGAATGCCTTCCTGATTTCTCCCTCCTTTCTTTTCATAATTCTTTTGAAGATCACACTGATCATATAAATTGAACTGGTCAAGATGGAATTTATTTGAACGGTATGAGATACAGAAACAACTTCATCTTTCTCCAGATAGCTACCCACTTGGTCCAAGACCATACACTAAAAATTTCATCACTACCCCACTGGAACCATAATTTTAAAATACTTTTCTATTTTTATAGACAGCAACCTGGATTTTTATAAACTCATGGTTCTTATTCTCTAGTCTAGACATTACAGAGGTAAATACAAGTTATGATCTTCACTTATTTACAGGAACTGCCAAGTTTTTTGGTAAAAACTGCATTCATACAGCGGTATCTTTACTCCCGCGTCATCCTCAATAGCTTTTCAGCAGACGCTTGACCTGAAAGAGATATACAGACACAAAGTGCCGCTGAGAAATTTACAATTGCGAGGCTGCCAAATTGTTTTTCGCGAGTCATTTGTTTAAAAGGCAAGCAGCACACCACAAGGAAAGTTTGTCAAAACTCTCATCAGTGACAAAATTCTGGCTTATCCAAGTTCATTTTAGGTAATCACCAGTGTGATATTCAAAAGATTTATGAAAAACAAAGAAAGGAGGGAGAAAAGAGAGGGCGGTTCAGAAGATATCTGGTCCACCTGAGTTGGAAAAGTGAAAACTGATTTTTTTTTTTGAGTTTTCATAAAGATACATAAATGCTTCATGAAGTTGTGTGTCATCCTTGCACAGGGAATGCTAACCTCCTCTGTATCATTCCATTTTAGTATATGTGCTGCCGAAATGAGCGTGGAAAATATTCTTTAACAAGGATTTAAAATTCCCAATTAATTCTATTCAGAAGTTTCTAGTAAACCAGAACTTTTAAAGTAAAAATGAGAAAGGTATAGTATTCTATAGGTATTCTATGTCCTTTTGTTCCAATATGAATTCACATCTGCTATATTAGCGTCTGTCAAGTTGTATTCAATAAATGCATACTGTATATTGTCATTTGAGGTTGTGAAATTAGTCCTTATAGCTCAGTTTCTAAGAGAGATTTAGACACACACACAGAGTTTTGAGCAGTATACCCTTCGAAAATAGAAAGGAGATCAGTTCCTATAGAGGATGCTCATGTATTTGACACAAATTATAGAGTTTCACATAGGGGATAATAGTACCAGAAAAATAACAATGGCAACAGAATGCTCCAACATAAGTAATAGAGGAAATGCTGGGGAAGTGGGCCAGGAGAAGAATCCTGAGAAGTCAAAACTCCCCAGACGAGAATAGAACATAGCTTCCAGGATGTCTGTGATGTTTCTAAAAGAAAGAGTCGGGGTAGAAGCCACCAGTCCTGTGAACAGAGGCCATGGCGGTGCTCCCCCAGGGGTGGCCTCCCTGTCTCCCCATCACCCCCACCCCCCACCCACCCCACATCCCCTGAGCCGCTGCTTCTCAAGTCAATGACTCACAAACCTGATCTCCAGCCCTGAGACGACGCTCTTGAATTGCAACCTTTTTTCAACTTGCGAGCACCTCATGGAGGCGATTCACCCCCACGCGCTACCTAAGTGCCCCTCTCCTCCAGCTAAACCCTACCTGCTCCCCTTTATGTCATCTTCCTCTTCTCCTAGACACCTTCACACCTTCCATTTTAGGCATCTTTGACTCTCTTCACACCCCACAACAGCCAATCCCGCATCCTGCTCTCCCCTCTTGTTTCCAGTGCCCCTCATATTTCAGACCCACCTCATGACCCTGTGCTTACTTCCTAATCTCCTAACTGGTTTCCTTGTTTCCTCACTCCCCCATTTACAATCAATTCTTTCCTAAATGGTACTTTCTCCAAAACCTCCAATGTTCCCCATTTACTTACCTGACAGTCTGAAGTCATGTCATTGATCATTTCATTCATTTAATTAATATTTGCTGAGTACCCACTAGGTACCAGGCACTATTCTAGGCATTTGGGACACAGCAATAAACAGACAATAAATTCCTGCTTAACTTGTCTTAGCCTGTTTTTTCCCTGCCCTTCACCCCACTAGTCCCCTAGATAACTGTATCTATAAATAAATCTAGACCAGAAGTTATATTCTGGTATATTTACATATTCAAGGATGCCTAACAAGCCTCTACTAAGTGTTGGATCCAAGACTGAGCAAGACAGATGTCTTTTCCATTTGTCCCACTCTGGCCTTCCCTTCCCTTCCTGCTCTGCATGCCTTCTCCTTTCCTCGCCCTCTAAACCCTGCCCATCCTGAAATACACAGTCCAAACCCTCCAAACTCTGTAAAGACTCTCCTGGGCACTCCGGCCCGTGGCAGGGGCCATCAGCTCCTTTCTGTCTTATGACACCGTTTACCTTGTGAAAGTGCTTAAAGTTTTCATGCTGCTTTGTTTTGTTTTATTCTTCATTAGTTTAATGAAACTTCCTAGCTGGAGTAGAGGTCTTTCAGGACCGGATGCATCTTTCCTAGCAGAATTCCACAATCACAGAACATAACAGCCAAGGAAACCCTCTGACTCCAGTTCATCAAACCCATCTTGCTTCTTGAGGAAACTTAGGCAGGGAGAGGTTAAGTCACAGTATCAAGCGCTAAAAAATAAAGTGAATAAATATGAATGGCAGATGAGCGGGCATACTGCCCTTTGTCCCACAGGGTAGAAGATGTCTGAACTGCTCGTTGCAAGCAGTTCTTTTCCCCTGGAATCCATGCATGTGTTCCCAAGTTGTCTGACAATTTTCCGACAGCCACTGCTGAGCTGAGGCCCAACTAACCCAGAAAAGCCACCCCAAGTGATGGATTTGCCCAGTTCTACACTGTTGCCCTCTTTCCAGTTCCCCACTGCCTGCAGACTGCTTGAGACCTCAATGATGCTAAACAACTAAACTCTAAGGCATACATTTTCCAGATGCCAGACCGCTCGCCCCTCACTGCCCCTGTGAAATCCGGGGCTTCCCTTATCTTGCTGTATCAATGCTGCATTCTCTGCTCTGGCCTGGGAGCTGCCCCTACAGGAAGCCAGAGAGCACCCTGAAGGAGGTGGCTGGTACCAGCAGGAGCACCCAGGCAAGGTAACGTGGAACTGCAATTAAAAGTATCTACAAGTTCAAAATAAGAATAACCCTGTGAAAAGTATTCTTTGGAACAGGCTGGTAGAATCCAGAAGTCATCTATAAAGCCATGAGATGCAGCATGATGTGCAAATGCCAGGATTTTTATCATGAGCTCCGTGTCTATTTCCCTGTATTCATGTTGATCTGCTCCCCACTCTTCACACGAAACCCAAGAGGGGATGTGGGATGTTTTCATCCCACTCCTTGTGCCTACTGAAATGGCAATGGGCACTCAGTAATGTTTCCTGAATCTCCTCAAAGTCAAAGACCAGTTATTCTTTGCTTGAGCTGAAAACAAGTCAAATTTAACAGAAGCACAGTCATGCACATGTGGCCAATGTAGATAAGGGTGTCTCCTGTTTGTACATTTCTCTGTGGGGCCCAGAAGAACTGATAGTCTTAATTGGCCACAGATTATAAAGCCCACATTCATCAAAGTAGACTGGAGGTAATTGCCCTTCAGATGTTATTTTAGGCAGCTGTTCCGTTACTCACAAGTAAATCTGTGCCCTCAATTTACAATAATCCTTCGATGTCGTGGTCTTTCGGTATAGCTGAATCCCAAGACCTTGGAAACTACCAGTAGCTCTCACTCAAGCCACCTTTGAGGACTGTTTGGTGGCAATATTCACAAGGGAAGAAAAATTTTGGTTTTCAAGATCAAAGAATACTCCTTACATTTAGGAAAACCTTTGAAATAGAGAGACTTCCTACCTAACAGCAGCTAGCAAGTGGCCTTGTTTATGTCTATTTAAGTAAATGAATTATTAAAAGCAGAAAAAAATATTCTAAGCTCCAATTTTAAATCTTCTTTTATCTGATTTTAGTTTCTTTGGGGGAAAGAAACAAAGATTCATGCCTGAGCCAAAACCAAATGACATACGAGTTCTTCCGTCAGAGATAGAGCTGTCAGTCTCTTCTGATGCAGCTTCTCCTCCCATACCTCCCCGCAGACAGACCTCTTCCAAGCAGTCTGGACTCCCACCATGTCTGGAACATGCTCTGCAGCTCAGCTTCCGTGATTATCTGAATCTCGCTCCCCAGAACTGGGCCACGGTGACCTAGGTCAGCCTTACAGTGACTGCTGACCCAGCTCTTTCTAGTCTCTCCTGCCTGGAGCTGGGAGATTGGTTTAGGCAACGAGGGTGAGGCTGGACCAGTGAGCAGGATTTAAGGGGCCCTCCCAGAACTGCAGAAGAGGAGGAGACACACGCTGGGGGACCACTGGCCTGAGATGTCAGTGCAGCCTGTCTTCTGTTAGTCCAACAGACCTGAACAGACGGATCAATAATGCATCACTGCTTCTAAGGTCAGGTCCACCCTGGAGCACCACCCACCACTGCCACCCACTCAGTAACATAGCACCCATTTGTTTATTCATTCATTCATTCATTCTCTATTTAAATGAGCCTCTGCATCGGTGTAGGCAGATACATCTCAATATGGCAAATCTAGTAAACTCCTAATTAGCTTGAACCCACTCAAGTATGAACTTCCACTAACTGGAACAATGGGATTCCTTCATATAAGGACACTTGAGCCATAATAAACACACCAAGTTATGATATTCTATCTAAAAATGCCTCTCCCCTTTCTCTACCAGAAGAAATCAGTTACATTTATACTTAAAAATACAGATGTCACTTCTCCAGAAGTCTTTTTTAACTCCCCTGGTCTTCCTAGAAGGCTTTCTAGCTGTATCTCCAACTACACCCTCCTTTACACTCTCCTCTAGCTACACTGCCCTTTTCTCAGTTCCTGCCTTGCATGTTAAGCTGCTTTCTGCCTCACGGCCTTTAAAGTCTATTTCCCCACTAGACTGTCAGCTCTATAAGAGCAGGGACCATGACTGCCTCTATTTATCATTATAGCCACAGGGACCAGCACAGTGCCACACAGTAGGCACTCAGTAGCTGAATGAATGAATGACCTTCTACAGTATTTGTGTCACTAAATTCCAATTGCCCAATAGTGTACTGGCCCCAAAGCCTGGCCTCTGCCCACTACCTCAAAGCCAAACGCTTTCCCACAATTCATTTAAAAAGGGAAGTGGACATTTGTCCCTCCCACCTACACCTGGTATATCCACATCTAGTAACAAGGAAGGATAAATATAAGGATCTTAAGAGCCTAGAGGTGATGACCCTCACGTATTACTAAGGTCAGAAAGAAGCGGTCTTAGAATATATCTGAAAAGATCAAAATAAGAACTAAAAATAAAGGGGCAGGGTAGTATTATTGAATGTTTCTGAGCAACCCTGACCTAACCAGAAAAGTCATAACCAAAGAACCCAGTCTCCTGACTCCGTTTCAGTTAGTTTCAGTTGTTCTGACCATTGAGTAGGACCCAAGCCGAGTGGAGACAGCAGTGTGCCATGTGCAGCTTCTCGGTTAGTGCCCCTTAGTGGCTGAACTGTCCCCCCCACCCCCAAATCCACATGTGGAAGCCCTGACCCTCAGGCCCTCAGAACTTGACTGTATTTGGAGATGGGGCCTTTAAGATGTGAATGAATGAAAATGGGGCCCTTAGGGTGGGCTCCAACCCAACGTGACTGGTGTCCTCATCTCAGAAGAGATTAGGACTCAGACACACAGAGGGAAGATACAGGGAGAAGAGGGCCACCTGTGAGCTTGGGAGAGAGGCCTCAGAGGAAGCCAACACAGCTGGCACCTTAAGCCTGGACTTCTGGCCTCCAAGCTGTGGGAAAATAAATGTCTGTTGTTTAAGCCTCCCAGTCCGTGGCGCTTTGTGATGGCAGCCCTAGCAAACTAATGCAGTGCCCAAGCAGCTCTTGCGGAAAAGGGAAAGAGCATTTGCCAAGTACGCACAGCCGGCCCTGCTCTTTACAATCCTAGGTGTCATCTTTTCCCCAGGGCTGACCTTTCTTCTTTATCTGACAAATGAGCACACTGAGGCACAGAGCCACAGAGGGGGCTGAGCCAGAATCTGACTCCAGGGCTGCTTCCAAATTCCATGCCCTCTTTTGTACTATACCTTCAGATCCTAAAGACCAAACTGGACTATAAAATGTGAAAGCAGATTCTAACTTGCTTTATTTTGCCCTTAGAAAATGGGCAAGATCACCATTTTAGCTTAGTTGAAGAACCAGATGCTTTTGTAGGCATCACCCAAATAAAGTGATTGAAATACTGTGAAACAGATATGAATAGAAACTAATTTTGCTTTTTAATGAGCATTCTGACCAGATCAATACTACAAAATGCTAAACTGCAAAATGTCATTACAATTTCAATGCAACTGCCCAGGTGACTGGTTCAAAGAGGCACTTATGGTAGTTTAGACTGTATTTTCTCTTCATAAGAGCAGGGGTCTATTATGTAAAATAAAGTCATGAAAATTTTAATTGCACCGCATAAAGGACAGAACCTGGCCTAGCTCACAAACCGTGGCAAACATGAGAAACAAAACGCAGATGAATGCTTAATCAGATGTCTGTCACTTTCTGAATAGTGTCTGAATAGTGACTAATATTCTAATTATTAGTCACCACACTGAGAAGGTGCAATTATGGAACAGGGAAGATTGCTTTAATTATTTTTGTTGTTACCCCACAGTCTGTGAGGCCTTTGCAAAAATATGATTTTAGTCCCCATAAGCTATAGAGGAAAAAATGATTAACAGTTAAAATTCACTTCCCTCCCAACCGAAGCATTAAAGAAGAAAGGTTTGAAGTTGTATTGACAGACATGACTAACAACTGTAATCACAGAAATAAATTTAGTAAAATGATAATTTATCTGTCACAATTTACCAAGGGAGAAAAAGTGCAGCACAAGCCGCTAAATTGTAAAGTGAAATGAAAGCAAAGATAGAACCCAGTTTTTAATGAAATGCAGAACGTTATTAATTGGTTTCCTAGCAACAGCCAGGCTAAAATTACTTAACATGTATGCTCAATCATATGCAAATATGAGTGTTATCACTTAAATGTTGATTTTAGTTGGTCTTTTCAGATGCAAATCCAATGTGTAAAATGAATGTAAATGTTGACAATGCTGATACAAAAAAATCCCCTGATTAACATCATTCTGGTGTTCAAAGCACCAGAGTTGAGGATCTTCCCTTTGGAAGGATTGCAAGCTGCCTGGGCTGCCATCTTCCTTAACCTGTCCTCCCTGTCTCCCCTCACCCCAATGCAAGCATTAGAGATAACTAACAAAATAGTACTGCTGGGCCTTGCTGAATTGCCCTACAATTATTTCTCATTAAATGATGGATGGATGATGCTTTCAGCTTAGAGTTCAATCAGATGATGCAAGGGGCTTGCCAACCCAAGACCAAGGTTGATCTCAAGTTTGATTTTCCAGACAGAACCAAACCTTTAGATGACTCCATCAAAGCCCACGCAAATTCCCTTCAAAACTGCCAAATAAGCCACTCTTCTACTCTACCCGGCCTCATCTGGCAGCTCAAGAGCAGCTGGAGAACAACCATGTTCCACAGGCAAAAGAGGCACCAAGAAGGGGTGGAAAGCGTGTAGCCCCCTCACAATCACCACCACCCTGTAACACCCACTCCAAGGAAAAGCCATGTGCTTGCTAGGCTTTCACTTATTCATGCAACAAACATTTATAGCATAATTACCACTTGTCAGGAAATGATCTAGGTGCCGGAGAGGCAGCCGTGAATAAGAAAAAAAAATCCCTATCTTCAACTATCTTAGTGCAGGAGAGAGACAAATAAATCAAGAAACACATACACAATAAAATCTCAGGTGGTGATAAAAAAAAATAGGAAGAGAAAAAGTAGCCTAAGGAGGAGAGGAGGATGGGTAGGGTTGGGTGGGCCACAGTAGATGAGGTCTCTCACAGGGTGTCTTTTGCACAGATTTAAAAAAAGAAACAAAGAAGCCAAGCACAGGTGGTGGGGGCATTAAGTATGATGAGGCACAGCGTGGGAGGGGGCGCTGATATGGGCAGGGCTGCTTTGAGCCAAGTTCCCCCACCACCTGCCAACAAGACTGCACCCCTAAGCCCCTGCCTCACGGTATTTCAGGGACACTACTGTCTCTAGGGCCACCTAGGACTATACTTCAGGACTAAAAGATGGAGCCTAAGTCTGACATATGTGGAGGAAAAAGGGGAGAGTCAGTCCCACTGAACCCTAAAAGTTCTTTCCTTTCTGGATCAAGGCTCAGTCCCCTCCTGACCTCCAAGAGTCTTCTGAGCCAACTGGAAAGTACATTCTTGGACCGATCTCCCCTAGAGGAGGTGGGGTGAGCATTTCTGGCCAAAGCCCCCTGCCTGAAGCCTCCGAGGGATGGGGATTAGACAAACAGTTTATTCCAGACACCCAGTCAAGGCTCTGGGATATTTCAGGCAGTGGTCAGCAGCTCGGGACATCTATTCCAAGTTCTGAAGCTTGCTTATGAAGAGAAGTGACAAAGATTCTATGGACAGCTCCATACCAGGCCAAGGATCCCCAGACTAACCTTATGAGTACTGGGCCAAGGGAAAATGGATAGATTCTTCTTCCAAATATCACACTCTAGCCTTGTAAGCCATGCCTTAAGTCTCCGAAGGCTTCAGAAGTTACTATTGGGCTTCCCTGGTGGCGCAGTGGTTGAGGGTCTGCCTGCCGATGGAGGGGACACGGGTTCCTGCCCCGGTCCGGGAGGTTCCCACATGCTGCGGAGCGGCTGGGCCCGTGAGCCATGGCCGCTGAGCCTGCGCGTCCGGAGCCTGTGCTCCGCAATGGGGGAGGCCACAACAGTGAGAGACCCGCGTACCGCAAAAAAAAAAAAAAAAAAAGTTACTGTTAAACACAAATGCCCTTAAGAGAGACACGTGAAACCTTAGGTGTAGCCCACCTGGGGCTGCGGTGGGGCTGGGGTTTAGCTTGGGTCATACAGATGCCAGTGATGGGACCTAATCTATCTGGTTGGCCTAGAATGAATGGTGACAATGGCACGGTCTGCAGAGCAGTTGTCATACCTGTCTGGGTGATACAAACATTTCACTAGGCTTGACTTAATTCATGCTAACCCACCCAATTAAACAGAGGATAATCCTCTATTTGCAGCATCTCATCACAGTTCAAGGAGGCTATATTGCATTTTGAGTTAAAAATCAAACAGGTTGTACATGTGGCCATAGTCTTGGTCCTGGAGATGTTTCGTTTAGGCCTGTGGTTCTCAAAGCAGCATCAGCAGTACCTGATGAGCTTATTAGAAATGCATCCTCACAAGCCCAGTCCCCACATTTACTGAATTAGAAATCTGGCAGTGGGCCCAGAAATCTGTGTTTTAACAAGCCCTCCAGGTGATTCTACGCATGCTAAATTTGAGGGCCTTCGAGGCCAATTCAGCAAGACGGTGTACCTCTGAGTTTATACTTAGCACTAACTTGCTGCAAATTATTTCAATCAACCGGAAACCAAGGATAGTTGTTCTGTACCTTCCGCACAACGGCATGCATTCAAAATAAACACACTAATCGTGTGAATTCCTGACACAGTAACTTTTTCCAAAGAATGCACCACTCAGAACACAAGATGCTGATTTACTGATTTCTTAAGATAACCAATTGTTCGACGAAGAGAGAAGTGAAAAGAAGCAAAGTTAGTTATTCTTTAGGGAACTTGAGTTTGGTGTAGCCTTCTGAGAGAACTTTGAGAACCAGTGAGTTCTCTGATCTAAGGCTATCCTCTTCTGCTGGACCCATTCCAGCACTGTCAGGGCTCCCTCCTGAACAACAGGAGCTCCCCAGGGTGGATACAGGGTCCTAGGAGGGCTAACTGTAAATACCCTGAAACCCTTGCCAAATGGATGACTCCCTCTAATTCTTATAGTTTAGAGAGAACGTTCAATCTTCAGTGTCCCTGACAATAAAATGGATGTTATACGGGCATACATTCATTAAAAACTTTGAAGATGAAAAAAGAATCTAGGAGATGCTCTAATCACTGTAAGATAAATATACATGAGGAAACCTGCAATCAGAAGGGCACATCTCAGACTGAATTGTGCATCAGAATCACCTGCGACGTCTGAGAAAAATGCAGACTCCTGGGCCTAATTACCAAACATTCTGAGTCACATGACTTGGGGGCCAGCATTTTGCCTTTTACAGAAGCATGCCCAGGTGATTTTGATGCAGGGATCTGTATTTAAATTACCAACATGATCACTTCTCCAATTTTCAAGGGATATTAATAAGGGGTTTTTTTACATAGAAAAAAACACAATCCTACAAGCAAAAGAACTACAAGTTCCTTTTTCTCTACATGTGTGCTAAAGCTGGAGAACTTTAGTTGAGAGAAAGTTTGTAATGTATCTTACATTAAAGTAACTTTTTAGTAAATAATTTTTTTCTGATTACCAAAGTTATACATGTTCATTGTAGAAAAAAAATAGCAAAAGGGAGAAAGTAAAAATACCCATAATCTCACAATCTGAGATAACTTGGTACATTATATTCTTCAGATGACTTGCAGGCTCTTTACACACACACACACACACACACACACACACACACGTGCGCACACACACTTAAAAAAAATAGTGGGATCCAAGTATATGTAGTTGTTGTAGTATATGTTTTTTACATCTAACAACATTGTCAATATCTTTTTTACCAGTCCTTGATTCTTTTAGATATAAAAGACAGACTGTCTAAACATCAACTCTCTGTTAATAAGATTTTTTTTTAAAAAATCAATGAATTAATATTCTATTCATGTGGCCAGTACATAAATACAAATATTTGTGTAATCTGTACAAGTATGCTAAAAATCTCATTATTGCTTTTATTAAGTGATTTAGCATTGATACAGTTTATTAGCAATTTTTATTAGTTCATTAGTTCATTTTAATGAATGTGCGCCCAACACTTGAAGGCCTCTAGACATATATACAATATATTATTAATACAACAAGTATTCACTTTAATGAAACTTATTAGACCAAGGTTTTTCTCATTAAATTCAAAAGGAGCCAAAAGGCTCTAATGGAACAAAATTGAGACAAAAAACTTTTTTAACATGCCCCTAGAGTCTATAAACTTTAATTCTATTCAACCAAGAAGCGGTCAAAACGTAAATGCATTTCACAGAACACATTCATCATAACTTGAAAGGTAAATTCTTTCATGTTTTATAAACGGGGCAGAAAGAATGTGAGTTTATGTGACTAGGCCACAGTCACACTCCCCTGCTCCCTGGTATCAAAGAGCTTGCAAGGGCTTCAACATTTAGCAGTCATGGGAACTTAAGTAAGCCACTTCAGCCTTCTACGCTTCAGTTTCCCAACGTGGAAAATGAGGACGCTAATAAAGAATATCCGTGGTACTGATTTCCCAAGGGTTTTCTGAGGGCCAAGTGAGATGATACACGTGAAGTTCTGAAGTACTACTCCAACGTAATCCTGAGCCTAGCTGGTATCTAGCTCTCTGAAATGGGGCTGGTTCACCATTTCTTAGTCTACTGCCCTCCCACCATAACCCGAAATCTCTTGAACACAACAGATTGGACAGAAGACAAACTGTCTGCTTGTTAGGCCAAAGAATGAGGAATAATTCAACCTTTCAATATTTGGCCCAAGAACTGCTTTACAACTGAATCAGACCCAAGGATCCCTTACTGTGATCCTGAAAAGTCAAAGTGATGTATTCTGGGAAGATCTTCATGAATAACAGTTCTCTGGGAGTGATAGACATGGTCCCACAGCAGGCTTATCATCACCACTACCTGGGGAGCTTTTAAGAAACAAAGATTCCCAGACCCCACATCAGAGATTCTGGTAAGCTTTTAAGGTAACCACATAGGAAATTTTCAGATGCCCTGACCTATCACAGTAGTTTCTAAGCTGAATTATTCCTGACATTAAAAATTGTTCATTAGATTCCATAAGACTCGGAACCCTAAGAACAATATGACTGAAGGGCATGTTAGTGATCTGTATATTCACAAAGTCAGAAGGTCCTCAAAACTGCTCTCCAGTCACTTCAACAAAAACATCTATATAAATGACTACCTGCATATGCACAATGAACTTTCCCCTTAGTACCCAAGAGTAGGGAAATAACAAAAGATTGCCACTTCCCTTCCAAAACATTTTTTATTTCACCACAACCTTCTCTGCTTACATAAATAATACCACAATATGCACTAGATGATTATAAATGGTTTAAAATATCCTCAAAATCATAATTATCATCTCCTTTTCCTTCTCTTTTTCCTATAAACAACAAGCAAAAAGGACAGACATTTGGCCCCTACAACCTGTTCTTTGCACATATTGACAAAGCTCTGGACACAACATTCTTTTATTCATTCAACAAATACCAAAATAAGCATTTCTCAGCACCAACCACAAATCCGCAGAGCATATCCTACAATTTGCATGAGGGTTCTGTTACCATTCTTTTAGACAGTCAAATGTTGCCTGATTTTCTAACCTCTGGGTTGGGAAACTGGGCTGTCATTTGCCATGGGCATTCTGTCTCCAAAGTTCCCTCTACTGTGGCAAAAGCAAGAGTACAGTTTTCAAAATACAATACTGTTATAGATATGATTCTTGACCTCCGATGGAATAAAAAAATGTCAACATACAAACTTTCAAATTTATTGTACTAAGCAATCTCACCTGGAACGTATGGGTCAGGGACTGACTACATAAAATCCTGATTTAAAAAAAACCTCTTTGATCCTACTGCCCCCATGATCAGATGTTGCTTGGCTAAAACATTTCTTAGTTGGAATCCCAGCGAGAATATCATTATATGTAATTTTCCTACTATAACTGATGAGATGGAATGTAATAAGTGCTCATTTGGAAAAAGATGTGAGTTATTGGTCACTTGGTTACCATTAGAGATTACTAATTAGGGTAAACGGTATGTGGCAGCCTTGGCCTGAAAGACAGCAGTGAATTCATTAGGAAGAAGAAAGGTCAGCAAGGCTCAGTAAATTTCTAATATTGACCACAACATGAAATCAAGTTGTGTTCCAAAACCAGAACTCATTAAAAGTGCGGGACGGCGGGTGGTTAAAGGGAGCAAAGACTGTTTTGCTTACAAGCTTGAAGACTTGTGGGAACAAATTATCAGGATACTCATAGCTTAGGGGAAACCAGGACTGCCCATAAAGATTTCAAAGGAGTGAATTTCAAGGACGAGGCAGGATTCTTAAGGGTGGTAAGAGAGGATTAGGTAGAAGTTATAAAGCGAAATTACTGCAAAGGCAATTCGAGCCACACATAAGGAAGCAATTTCCAGCCATAATTTTAATTAGGAACCCAGAATGATCTTCTGCGTAACGATGGCCCTTCATCATTACCATTATTCAGAATTACCCTGCATCCGCATGCATAAACACAGAGTGAAAATGAAACATAGATGTGGAAGAAAGGTCAACCATAATCAAATGTTTCTTATCCTCCAACTGCAGGTGAAATTTTCCAAATAAAATACCTGAATACAATGAGCTCTCAATTTATAATCCATTTACGATTGATCAACCCAGAGAGCCACCACTCTATCCCACTCTCACTCCCAACCCGTCTCTGACCCTTCACACTACTCCCAAGTATGGAACTGCCTGCTGCAAAAGAATCTTTATGGATATACGTGGAACTCTTGAGAGACTCTGTGAGCGGAGGAAAGGACGAAGCCATACAAAGCAGACACTTCTAGCCACAGAGGCAAACTCCAAGCAAGCGAGGCTGGGTCTCTCCTGTCCCAAACAGGTCATCCTCCAAGCCTCTCAAATGGCTTACTCGTCTTTAGTTTACCATCTTATTCATTAGAATAGAGGAGTCATTTGGCTTAACCAACACTCTTTTAAAAATGCAAATAATTTTATAAGCAGACCAGACCCTATTGGTTATTCACGCCATGAATCAGATTTGCTTTCCATCCGCCAGCTATAATCGACTGCCTTGAAGATATGAGAGTTTTGACTGAGAATGGTTAAAAGGGTAAGAAAGGTAAAATTAAGTTTAGAAAATGAAGTGCTGTAGGGATAGGAGGGAAGGGGTACCACAACGGGGAAATCAAATTAAAGACTCATAATGCCTGCTGCCTAGATAAAGGGATACAGATAGAGATGATGACAGACAATATGCAAATTGTATTTACTATTAAAAATCGGCCAGGAGCACCCAGGAAAGGAAATAGAATTTTTTTTTCCTCTTTTTGTTACCTAGCAGCAACTTGCTCTCAGGACCCAGAATTCAACCTAGTATGAATAGCACTAGAGTATGGCTTCAGCTTAAGATAAATGGCCTTTTGTGCACTACTCTTGACACCTACCTGCTGTAACAACTCCATATTGTGGTCTCCTAGGACCCCACCTTCCCATTCAACCTCACTCACAATGTTCCAGCCACACCAGCCTTCCTTCTGTTCAGCGAACAGGCCGACTTTTTCCAACCTCAGGGCCTTTGCACTTGCTGCTCCCTCTATCAAGAACAGTCTTCTTCCAGAGAGTCTTTCACATCACTGGTCTCAGAATAAATTTTGCCTCTTCAGATCGGCCTTCCCTGACCCTAACCAATGTTGTCCCACCTACCACCCACAAAACTCAAATGTAACTGTCCATTTTTATTGGTCCCATTGCCTATTTTATTTCCTTCCTAGCAGCTTGGGCCTATCAAAAATGTTCATTTATTTGTTTACTTGTGGATCACCTGTCTTCCTCACTAAAAGCCAAGTTTTCAGGTAAGCAGGAGTGTAATCTCTTGCTCACTGTCCTCTAATCTGTACACTGTGCACCGGCATGCAGTGAGCACTCCATGAATACTGGTTGTCCCAAAAAGAACTTTTAACAAACTTATGAGACACGACCTCTTTTAATTTAGAGATTTCACCATTATAAAAAGCATCGAGGGCATATGCAATCTCTAACTAAACATTTATGGTTTTAACATCCGGAGTTGGGTCTCTACTGTTGTTTTAAATTTACCAGTATTTGTCTTTTACTAAAGAAACAGAACACGACCCTGGTTCCTGAGGAGCACCAATCAGTCCCCAGTCTACAAGTGATTTTTTTATATACCCACATGAGGTCATTTCAGTTAGTTTCAAAACAGGATCTTATAGTGACAATACAAGCTTCAGGGTAGGGGACTTCCCAGGGATATGAGAACAGAGGATTGAAAAGTGTGTGTATGTGTGTGTGTGTGTGTGTATGTTTATAACTCCTGCAGTATATTGTCCAATCCTTTTTTTTTTTTTCTTGCGGTACGCGGGCCTCTCACTGTTGTGGCCTCTCCCGTTGCGGAGCACAGGCTCCGGACGCACAGGCTCAGCGGCCATGGCTCAGCGGCCATGGCTCACCGGCCCAGCTGCTCTGCGGCATGTGGGATCCTCCCAGACCGGGGCACGAACCCGTGTCCCCTCATCGGCAGGCGGACTCTCAACCACTGCGCCACCAGGGAAGCCCTGTCCAATCCTTTTGTATGCTATCATTTATCATATTCTATTTTGTATTACAGTTATATATCTGTATTCTCTCTTCTGGACTGTAAGCACCTTGAAGGATGGGATTCATATCTGATTCCTCCTACCTCTCAAATGCTGAGCACTGTGCTTTGTATACTATAGGTGCTCAGTAAACACCAAACAGATGCATGGATGATATTCCATTATTACTCAAAATGAAGCAAACTATTAGATACCTTGTCTGCAAAGTGGCCATTTTCCTAAGTGATAACTGAATAAGTGGGGGAACTAATATTCTCCTTATACAGTAACATCGTCAATTACTATTGAAAGACACAGACTCTTTGAAACACAAACCTGCACTACACTGCATACACACAGAGACACGGGTTTGAGTGAACATTAAGCATGGGAAGTTCTAGTCCCAATGTTTCTATTCCCGCAAACTAAAAACCCCTTTCTCCTCAACAGGCTCTATGCCTAACAAATCATGTTGCTACTACAAGCGTGAACTGAAAGGCAGACATGAGACAGAGCTTTCACCATGTGGCACAAAAATATATGGTTTAAGATGTAGGGGTTGCTGCGTGTTACATGTTTTACAATTGTCCTTATTTCAGCTAATTGCTTATAAGAGCAAACAGCATCCTGCCACGTGCTCAGGACCACATGTTCTGTGGCTGTTTTAATAAGAACTGGCTTGGATTTACAGCAAAATAACTTGAAACTCTGAGCCAAAATCTTATCTGATAAACACCCCCCCACACATGGACATCTGGGGACGGCATTTTGAGGCACTGCTCTGAGAGAACACGGAGATGTTTTCAAGGGCAAAAGAGAGCTTCAAAAGAAGCAATTACTTTTCAAGTCCGATCAATAGCATAGAGCATGAACTGTAAAAATGCCTCTTTAAAAACTCATTTCAGGCTGAGATGAAGTGACATTTACAGCAACACTAAGAAAAAAACACTTACAAACAAGCTGGTGGTATTCTGGCTAAGTAGGTGGTACCAACATAAAATTCTCTGTTTGTAGCTATGTATCTAGGTAGAAGGAGGTTATCAACAGATTCATCTCTAGTCCTCTTCCTGTATTAACGTCGTGTGCTATTGTACTGGCTCTCTTATTTTAAGCAGCTTCATGTAATGAAGTTTCTGCAAGCTGCTGAGATTGGCAGCTGGACAAATACTCTTTTCCATGTTCTGTTTTACCTCAGGCAAAAAAAATTCATTCTTCCGAAATGTATGGAGAGCATTGCCAATCTACAAGGCTGCTATGGAAGCTACAAACACAACAACAATCATAATCGTAGCAGGTATGAATCATTAAAAGTTCACTATGTGCCAGGTCCTGTGCTGAACAGTTTGCATTTATGATCTCACATAACCCTTACAACTCCATGAAGAAGACAGACTCTTCTTAGTTACAGATGAAGGAACTGGATCACGGAGAGTATAAGGTGCTTGTCTGAGGTAGTCCAGCTAAAAATAAATGGTAGAACTGGCCAAACCCAGTCTTCCTAAACCCAAGCCCTTATCCACCACACTGAACTTTTTCTTGCTCTTGTGACCTCTTGAATGGAAAGTCAGCCCTCCTTGAGAAGGGGGAAGAAAAAGGAAGTCACCTGGACACATACAACAATATGGCCTATGCTCCTCCAGCAAGGATGAATCTAGAAACCGTCATGTGTTTAGAATCGACATAGAAACAACACTTCAGTTGAGGTGGGTCTAGGCTGGGATGCCTTAAGCAGGGAGTTGAATGTGTACTATGACTGGACAGTTCAAATCCACTGATGTTTAGCGAGTAACTGCCGTACACCAGCCACTTCAATCTCCAGAATTTCAGAGGTCATAGAGTCCTTGCCTTCACGGATTTGCAGTCTAGCTGGGGAGCAAGACCAATAGGAGTAGCAATTAAAATACTGCACAATAGGGGCTTCCCTGGTGGTGTGGTGGTTAAGAACCCGCCTGCCAGTGTAGGGGACATGGGTTCGAGCCCTGGTCCAGGAAGATCCCACATGCCACGGAGCAACAAAGCCTGTGTGCCACAACTACTGAGCCTGCGCTCTAGAGCCCTCGAGCCACAACTACTGAAGCCCACACGCCACAACTACTGAAGCCCGCGTGCCTAGAGCCCGTGCCCTGCAACAAGAGAAGCCACGGCAATGAAAAGCCCACGTACTGCAACAAAGAGTAGCCCGCACTCGCCGCAACTGGAAAAAGCCCGCATGCAGCAATGAAGACCCAATGCAGCCAAAAATAAATAAATAAATAAATAAAAAATAAAAGTAAAATCCTGCATGGTAAGACCCAATAGTGACATAAGTACCACTTGCTCAGGCACAGGGCTATGTTGGGTGAGGAGGACAGAGAGACTGCCAGGAGGGCTTCCCAAGGGCACTGGATCTTGAGATGTGCCATGAGGGAGCCGGCAGAGTGAGGGGAGCAGGCAAGCTGAGGGCAGGAGGGCAGGATGGGCCGTCCACACCAGACTTCTGCAGGAGATGAGGCTGGAGGCCAGCAAATAACAATGACTAATGCTGCATGCTTACTCTGTGCCAGGCCCTGTGCAAAAGCACTCTGCTGCCCAACAACCCGCAGAGCTAGGCACCCTGATGCCATCTTAGGGCTGAGGCTGAGGCAGAGAGGAAGGCAGTGACCGGCATGAAGCTGCTCAGCAAAGTGGTGGGGCTGTTCAGGTCATCCCATCCCAAAGCCCACAGCAACCTCTGTGCTGCTTGGCCTCAGGGGCTCAGCGAGCTCCTGAGGGCAAGAAGGGGTTTACACAAGGAAGTGGCATGATAGAAAACCACCTCCCAGCTATAGGAGAAGTAAAGGGGAAGGGGTGGACTCGGGGCATGAGGCTGATCGACTGTTAAGATGCAGCATTTTCTCTGCAGCCACACTCTTCCACCTCACTGATGGCTCCTCTGTTCTGCTCCAAGTCACCTTTCACAAGGCTGTGGCATTCCAGAACAGGAGGGTGAAATCTACTTGGGACAGGTGATCCGCAGCAAACCAGAAATACCTTTTCCCCACCACTCCTCCCAGCTCATCAACAGCATTTATCACCAGTATCAGAAGTGCTTCCTTGCAAGTCCTTTTCGCCCTGTGAATGGTGAGCTCTCGGATGAATTACACATACAGTAATTCATCTTTGCATATCCCCGGGATGTGGATTGGATGGCAATGCTTTCTGAATGGTGCCTCTGCCTCTCCACCAATGATCTTTCTGAGTAGTCATCACGGGTGGTGGAGCCAGGAACTCAGATGACCAGCTTTGATCCTTTTAGACCATCTGGCCTATGGAGTGACTTGGTGATAAGCAAGAGAATATTATGTCATTACCTTGGGAATGAAGAGCAACTGAGGACTTGCAGGGATACTGTTACTCGTGTTAACTAATATTTATCGGTACTTAGAACACACTGGGCATTCTTCCAAGAACGTTAAAGGTACGAATTCATTTAATTGTCACGACAACCCTATAGGGTAGATGTACTTATTACCCATGTTCCTGATGGGGAGACTGAAGCACAGGCAGGTTATACACCTTGCCCAAGGTCACACAGCAGGTAACTGGTAGAGCCAGAATTCAAGTCCAGGTTATTTCACTCAGAGCCCACAGCCTTCATTACCCTCCGCGCCTCTTAGGAGAAAAACCAAAGAGGCGAGATCCACATTCCGGGACCACAGCTACGATGTGCTACAAAGGAAGTTGATGTAACCTCTCTGTAGGGCTCAGGTGTTTATTACAAGAGGGAGTAAGAAGCAGATAAAACAGTTTATGTTTTCAAAATCCTGATGCTGGTAGAAGTCACAACAGAAATAGGAACGAGAAACTACTCTCACTTCTGAGAACAGACCCAGCCAAGTAAGAGAGACACAGAGAACAAGTTAATAATGGCCTAAATATAAAGGCATAGCTTGAAATCAACCTACTATTAATTAATTTATGTATTGCCACTAGGGAGGAGCAGCCAGCATTAAGTTAGATTCAATTATGGAGAAGCTTCAGCATTGCTGTGACTATTTCAACAGTAATTATTACGCTGCTGTGCCCTCCCTCCCTAATAAAACCCTTTATTCTCATTCTCAGAATGCTTCGCTATTCACCTGTCGCTAGCTCCTTCTGACAGGCATGACAAGCTTTTCAGATTAGACTAAAGACATTTTTCAAAGAGAACGAGGAAATCTGATTTGTAGATCCTGACAGGCTTCTGATCCAAACTTGTGTTCTGAAGAATATTTGCCTCCAGTTTTCTCTGGGTCTCACTGCTAAGCTGAGTACGCACTGGCCGAGACCGACAGGCCCTGAAGAAACTGTGGACGTTGGGAAGAGGGAAAGGGGCACTGAATTAGGAGTCCAGAGACCTGGGCTCACTCCCAGACTTACCACTTAGGGGATATGTGAATATGTCTTCAGTTTCCCTATCTATAAAACAGAGGCCCCCAGCTAAGTACCCACCGAGCTTGGCAGGAGGCTCAAATGAGATAATATATACAAAAGCTGTCTGGAAACTGCAAACTACACAAATGTGAATTGATTAGATAACTAGTTAACTGATTAGTTAATTAACTAATTAGTTGGCTAATTAGTTAATTGATTGATTCACGAATTAGCTGATTAATTGGGTCATGGTAGACCTAAAGTGGAAGGGCTGAGTTACTACCCTGCGGCCCACTCTGATGACCTCCTGCCCCACTACGCCTGTTTCAGATCAGAGACAAACTTCCCCACTGCCTCTAGTGAGCCCTATCCTGCTTCGGATCCTGCCACAAAACACTGCTTTCGTGTGTTCCCAGCAGTGCCTGAGGACCTGAGGGGTCATCGGCCTGCCCCTGAAATGGCCAAACCTTTCAAGGAAAAGACCAAAGGAAACTCTTAGCAAGGGCCCATTCACTCCCACCCCTCTGCACCAGCCAGAGGTGCATTTGCTTTTGCAGTTGTCTTGCACTATTGAGTACAGTAAATACATTGGTACAGTATTTACTGAGGGCGCACTACGCAAGCAGGCCCTGGATGAGGAGGGATGAGGAAGACATCCTGCCCTCGAGGAGCACAAGGCGCAGCCCTGTGGACAGACACGTAAAGTGGTCGGGAAGGTCCGCTGAGAGCACACTGCGGGTGACGAGATAGAGGTCGCGGTCCTTTCAGGAAAGAGGAGGTAGGGAGGAAGACCAGGATAGGCTGAAGAGCTCCCGTAAAGGTTGAATGAAGTTACTACAAGCCCCAGGTGCCCAGAAGACAGGCAAAGTGACTGAGGTGTCAAAATGCAAGAGTACTAACAGAGACAGAAATACTCATTATGGTATGTTTACCGTGGTCTGGAAAACATATGCCTGCCCAGCCCTCACCCAACCCCCATTGAGATTCTGATTCAGTAGGTCTGGGGCAGGAGAGAACATGTATGCCCTTAGAAGGTTCTAGAGGGGATTTTAGTGTCTGGTGCACAGTGTTTTCTGTTGGTGCTTCCAACATTTTTCACATGATGGCAGAACACAGTAAATTTGATAATATTTCAACACACTGAATTAACGTAGAGGTGATTTGGCAACACCTATGTGGGGATTGGTGAAAAAAATCAATTTTCTTTCTTTGTATTACATTATTATAAGAAAAACAAAATGCTAGGAAACACATTGAACAATGGATTTTTATAAATATTCCAAATATAACCTTTTGAAATCACTGAATTTAGGAAGTTTACAAAGGAAGCCACACAAATGATGTTCAAATGTAATTTGAACTGTTGTAACTTTTTGAATGGTTGTAGGAAAGATTACATTTTAGCAGAGTCAGAAATTTACAGCCATGAATATGTGGTGGCACACGTGAAACCCACTCATGGCTCAGCTTTAGGAAGCTCTCAGTTATGTTCTCTTATCCCAGCTTTCAATTCGGGACAGAACAAAAAATTCACAGGCTCAAAAGATGCAGCCCACAGCCTGTATCCTGTTCCAGTGAAATCCTAAGCCAAATGCTAAATAGAAAGTCCATCTAGACACAACTCAGAGACATGTGACTTCTAGAAAGTTTAAGTTAACAAACAAACCGAACACATGGCTCCTGTGTAGAAAGCTGAAAACCAGAAGAGAAGGTTTAAGAAAAGGATTTTTTAAAGGCTCAGTTTTCTGAGCTCCAGAAGTGAAGCCAAAGAGCTTGCTGTATATTCTTTAGGTACACAGTGATAGAATGCCAGAAAATTCCTGTAAGGTGTTGGTAAGAGGCCAACACTACTCAAACCAGGCCAGTTCCGTCCATAAAAAGGCTGTATTTAGAGTAATGTCAAGTGAATGCCAACAAGACTCTCAATTCAACTTTTATGTTCTTATATTATCTACAGTCCTGAGATCAAACTAGACATCTTCAATAAAGCATGCCTTAAGAACTGGAAGACTTCATTATTATCAGGCATAGACTAAACTAATAACAATTCTTTTTTAAAGTCCTGGTTTTGGTATAAATGTTCATATAAAGTAAGTTCAGCTGTTACTATGGACTTACCCTCAGAAAGATAACATAAGTTTCTGATGTTTGGTGCTTGAGAGATACTTTAAATATTTATAGTTCTCTTAATCTATGGCTTTCAGACTTCTGACCACAGCCTACAGTAAGAAATAATTTTAAATTATTTCAACCACATGGAAAACTGAAAAAAAAAGTTTCACAAATATTCTTTTCTAATTTTTTTCATTTTAAAAATAATACTTAAAAATTCATGCTGGTCAAGACAAATTGATTTACAACCTATTACTGGATTTACAGTTGGAAAAACCACCACAGTCAGAAGAATACTATTAGCTAAATTATAGTGTATCTGCAGAGTGAAATACTATGCAGCCATTTAAACAATGAGGCAGTTCTACTACTGATATGGAATGATTTCCCAGTTAGATTATTAAATGAAAGAAAATTAATTTTCATATGTTAGGGTTAGCGTCCTAACGATGCTCAAACATTTTCTCCCTCTTCTTTGTCAGCAGGACATAAAAAAAAAAATCACAAAAAAAGAATGTCTCAGATGTTACTGCCCATAAAAATTATCTGGGGAGCTTGGTGAAATTCCTGGGCTTCATCTCCAGAGATGCTGATGTAGTAGGTTTAGAGTGAAGCACCCAAACCTGTATTTCTCATATGGACACCCCTTCTAACACACACACACACACACACACACACACACACACAAACACACACACACACACACACACAGACACACACACACACACGAGCAGTAAATCCTACACAGGTGCTTTGAGGACCACACTTTGAGAACCACTCGTGAAGGCTCTGTGACAGGTGCTAGACCACAGCTATAGGCCGGAGGCTTCGCAGTCTCTCAGAGTCAGGTGAGAAGCAGCATATTTCCTGAGGCTCGCAGTAGCTTGCCACTCAGGGAGCACCAATTTCCCAGGGTCAGAAATCAGTTCTAAGGGCAGTGGAAGATGCCCTTAGACTCCACACGTACTTCCCGAATACTCAGGGCCTTTCTACGGTGGGCATCTTTCCTTTTGTCCCCTTCCCCAACCCGTTTTTAGCTCCTAGCGCAGAGTAAGAGGCCAAGTAGAGAAGAAAGCACTGGTGTTGAAATGACAACATTTTCATTTCTGTATCTGCCCCTCCAAGCCAGGGGTATGTCTCAGCGGGCCACCGAGGGCCCTGCCTGCTCACTTGGCCCCGTGTGGGGCCCCTAAAGAAGTGCCTCTTCTTTTGGGTGGGAAGGTAACTCTGCACAGGATGCAGAGTGTGGCCAGCAGAGAGCAGGCTGGATTTCAGCGCCTCCACCTGCTCCCAGGCAACCGTATCAGACGCGCGATTCACCGTATAGGTCACCCATAGCCTAGGGCTCATCCTGTGTTCCAGGGATAAAAGTCACGGGCACTGCATTGGAGCCAGGAGAGCTTTCAGTCTCACCCCTGCCTCCGTTGAGCTACGTGACTGGAACAGTCACTGGGTCCCTCTGGTCTTCAATCTCCTTGGAGATCGAGTGAAGCGTTTTACCTAACCCTAGGGCTAAACTGCTGGGTATAGCCTCGTCTTCCATAACTCCACACCTCCTTCTCCATCCCCAGCTCGACTGAGACACTTCTGCCAGAAGCCTCCAGGCTTTGCTCTGTGACGCATCCGGCCTTTGTTGTGTTGTGTTCCCTGCTTGGAGAGGCCCTTCTCGCACATGTATGTTGCCAACTTGTCCATGTCCTTCAAGTTCCAGTTCGAGGCTCTCTGTTCCTCTGGTTAAGCCTTCCCTGACTCCCTCAGGTACCACTACATCTTGAACACACACACCTTCCTTACAGCAGTGTCTCACTGACTTGTAATTCTTGGCCGATGTGTCTGTCTCCCCATTACAGGTAGGAGCCACATCCTTTGAAGAGGATGTTCCACTGACCACCCAGTACAGGTGTATAACATGCTTGATATTTACTGAAAGAATCAGTGAATAGAAAGACTATTCTTCTACCCTCTAGCAATTACTGAAGTGTCCTCCTATATCAAGGAGAAGGGACATTACCCACGTCCAGTCTTCGGAACTACAAACAGATGGATCTTTTAAGTATAAGAGAAAATGATACTACCCATTAAAGGAATCTATGGTGTATTCTCATCAATGCAGCCAGAGTGGCTCGTTAAAAACAAAAGCCAGGTCTTATTTATTATTTTATTATGTGTCTTTCCTACTAAAATGTAAGCTCCACAAGGGAAGAGTCAGTTTCATTCACTGCTGAATCCCTAGCACCTAAAGCAGTGCCTGGAGCCTAGCAGGTGCTCTGTTAAAAAAAAAAAAAAATGTTGAATGAGGAAATGAATGAATGAATGTGCTAACAAATGAACCTGGGCAGGTTAAGTTGCTGGGTAGGGGGATTAAGAGAAGAGAACGAACTTGGAACAGATTTTGCACTGTTAAGCATGTTTACAAACTGCTTTATAGTCACTAATTAGCTTTACTAAACCACATCCCCTCAGATGCAGGCAGTACTATCCTCCCAATTTTAAGATAAGGGAATTCAAACCCAAGGTCACACAGCAAATCAGCTTCAGGCTCCATGCTTAGCCCCTAGCTGGTAATAACAGTAAGATTAAAGATACTGCTCATGTGTAAGAGGTTGAAATATTAGAGGAAATAAAAGAGTTGAAGGCATGGGACCAGAAAAGCTTTGTACATATTCTCAGAACACTGCATCAAAAGAAAAACAGACTGTTCTGTCTGGAATGGTAAGTTCTCGGTATGTGTACACTACATTATTCAGTCATCAATTTCCACAGCCTGGAGAGGCAGACATTTGCAGGGAACAATGAGAGCTGCAGTGTTGCTCCGGAGTCTCAGGCCTAGCCTGCCAATCAACGGTGAACCACTCTGTCACCAAGAAACTGGGGCTCGCTCACCACCAGGCCCTGCACAGGTTCTTTACGGAGAGGATATAGGGCAAAGAGGGAGGAGAATAAAACACCCACTTAAAAAAAAAAGGAAAGAGTTAAATCAAATAAACAATAGGCTGACATCAAAACTAAATATATATAATCAGTTTAATCACTGTATAATCACCAAGCAACAAATATGCTCATTTATATTACAAATGAGACTCTAAATTGTAATCCCCCAAATGAATGAAAATAGACAGATGGAAAAGAGTCCAAATCTTTCGATTTCAGGTTTTTTCAATCAAAATTTAATTTGCTGAAAAACTGTCCTTGGTTTCCCAGAATTATTACTCATAGTCCAAGAAGGGAGAGTAAAATGTAAATTTTGATGAAACTTAGAAATTAATTTTGGTTGGTCTTTTTCAATTTACTTTTAATTTGTTTAAAACAAGATCTCCTCTCTTCTGTTTTAAAAATTATTTTCCACAAAACATCCATTCAATACTGTGAGAAGGAAAAAGGTCACAGTGAGTTTGCACTGCCAAGCGGGGAATAAGCAACCAAGAGCACTAGGAAAAAAGAGAGCCCCCACCCTTGATCCCCTGTAAGCTAGATCCACATTTCCATCAAGTGGAAGGCCCAAGGAAAAGGTAACTAAAATGTCCAGGGCACTGAAAGGTCTCCAAGACAAGGCTCAAGTGCACAATCTCTGCTTCTCCAGGGCCTGAGGGTATGATACCATGACGTCATGTCTCCCAAAATACCGGAAGCAATATGAAAACACATTTGAGCACATACTGAAATGGAGACAAGGAAAATCCAAAGCTGAGGATGAATTATACCCTGACCCTGCAGCTTCATCAATCACGCGTTTAAAGTCCACCCTGAGTAATGTCAGAGGAGGCACTTTTAAACATTTAGGATGGTAGCTTATTGTGGGCATCCAACAAACCATAACAATACTGAAAATGCTCCGGCAATAATTCATCCTCAAAGGAGCATGAAAAGTGATTGGAAGCTCTCTCCATATTAACTTCTTTTTAACAGCTTTACAGAGTAAAATTCATCTATTCTTTTTTTTTGCGGTGTGCGGGCCACTCACTGTGTGGCCTCTCCTGCTGAGGAGCACAGGCTCCGGACGCGCAGGCTCAGCGGCCATGGCTCACGGGCCCAGCTGCTCCGCGGCACGTGGGATCTTCCCGGACCGGGGCACGAACCCGTGTCCCCTGCATCGGCAGGCGGACCCTCAACCACTGCGCCACCAGGGTAAGCCCAAAATTCATCTATTTTTAAGTGTACACTTTGATGAGTTTTGGCAAATGTATATAGTTGTGCAACCACCACACAATAAAAAAAAAAAAGTGCTTGTATCACCCCCAAAAAGTTCCCTGGTGCCTCTTTGTAGGCAAGGCCCTTCTCCTCAATCTCAGGTACCAGGCAACCTGATCTGGTTTCTGCCACTGTAGTTTGCCTTTTCTAGAATTTCATATGAATAAAATCACATAGTATGTAGCCTTCTGTGTCTGGCTTCTTTCAGTTAGCATGAAGGTTTGGAGATTCATGCATTGTTGCTGCGTGGATTGGGAGTCTATTCCTTTTCATTGCTGCACAGTATTCCATTTCTTCCCATCACTTTTCTATCCTCCCTAGAAGCCCTAAGGTAAGCCCTGTGCTAATGCCCCAGAAGCTATTTCTTGACCTTCCTTGATTTTGTCCCTCAAAGAAATGTCCACATGACTTTGGTCACTTGACTAGTTACAAAAACAATTGTCAGGAAGGCCACGCTGGGCAAGCCAACAAGAATTTAAGCACAGAGTTGGAAATGACTAGATGTACTTAAGAAAAGAATGAGATGAGAAGCCAACCAATATCCTGACGAAATCTCCTGACCATAAAAGAGGAGACCAGCACCACGTTAGCGAATACCATTTCCCCATTGATTGATCAGTACGTTATGTTACAAAAAAGTGATACACCTGACCAGCTGCCACCTGTCCACTGTGAGGGGCACACGACCTACCCCACTGCCCTGGAAGATTCACGATCTTCAGGTGTTTCACGTGAGTAAATTTTCAGATAACTCAAATTTATCTTACTAAGTGCCTTTAAGTACTAATTAAGTACTAAAAAGTACTAATTCCAAGCCTTATTAAACAGAGTCTACTGAACATAATTAAACATTTATTTGGTAATGCAGAATCATCATCATAAACAGTCTGACTGCTGTGCTAAGCTCTTAAACAGAGATGTTCTCGGGGGTTACCAAGTTTGGCAGACTTGTATCTCCCTATTCCAAATAGCCCAAGACTACTACCATGTTTGAATAGAAGCTCCCATCTTCCTGTAATTTTAACTAGCACTCTTGATACTGTTGCTATGTCCTTGCTGCTAAACTATTACTATTTTCCTTTTAAAAAATTAATCATAAAATAGTTCCAGGATACAGAGAAGTGTAGAGGATAAGTAGCCGAGTACTCACCTTCCAAGACTTAAGAACTGTTCATAATTGATATATTTGTTTTAGATCATTTTCCCCCTACTAGTAAAAAAAAAAAAAGCTTTTTCGTTTGGAAAACAGAGAAAAGAAATCACTCATAATCTACCATTTTAACAGCCAATATTCACATTTTGGTAAATTTCCTTCTTTTCTTTTTTCCTGTGCATCTGGGTTTCCCAAATATTTGTGGCATCTGGAATGCCACTTTCATGACAACACTTTCTCAAACATGTTTCTTTAGGTTGCTACATAACCATCATTTTTTTAGAGGCTGCATAGTACAGCAAGTAAATGTTCCAGTTATTGAACAAATTCTATGTTATCATTACTCATTTGGGATATTTCCCACTCTTTGCTATTGTGCACAGACTTCAGGGAACACCTTTATGGACATAGTCTAATCTCCTGACTTTTAATCTACTCAGAAAGCATACCTGAATGTTATCCAGCTTGAGACTGACTCCTTGGGGTCATCTGAGCAAGGTCTAAGAAATGGTTTCACTCATTAATTCATCCATCCATCTAACCATTTATTCAAAAACAACACTTCCAAGTTCCCGCTTGATGTTAGAGGTCTTTAGTAAAATAAGTTAAAAAAAGTAAAATATGGTCCCTGCCCTCCATAAGCTCACAAACTAGCAGTGGAGACAAGCTCACTGCACTTAAAACAATCAGAGAGCAACAAAGGAGCAGTCAGGGATTCACTGCTAAGCCATGCTGCCCTGATGATACGTGCAACTCAGCCTGTGGGGAAGGAAAGCCCCTCGTGCCTAATACAGCCAGACACGGGCAGGCGAAGGGGTCTTAGGACAGATAAGGTTGTCCCATCTACGTATACTGGCTTTCTCTACTATACTGCTCGGACACTAACAAAGAGATGGTCCAAATCTCTTCTCCCAATCCAAAATCAAGCACAGCAAAATGATAACTTTTTCTTTTCTGGCATTAAGCACTGTCACTGTCATTTCTGGTGAAGGAATCTAGACCTTTCTTGTGATACCAAGGAGTGTTTACCCATACGCTGGGCTGTGTTGCCCATAAACAGCCTCCTCTCCTCAGACAGCTCCAGCTCAGATTTTCACAATCAGAACCAGACAACCAAATCCTCTTTCTCGTTCTGTCAACAAACGCATGAAAGCTTCTTTTTTCCCTTAACGCCTATCAGACTGGAAATAGTGCCAAAGAGATATGTCGCCAGGGTCAGGAAAGATGTCCACGGAGAAAGGAAGGGCAGCAGTCTATTTCTTTTCCTGTGAAGATCAAACATGAACAGGCCGGCTCAAAGGTCCCCACGCCTCCCTCAGTCTCTGACATATGGGGCCTTGGCTCTATGGGCTATAGCAGGTCCTCTCTCACTGGTGAATTTCTCAGTGTCAGAATTGGGGGAAGCATCTAGCTAGTAAGAGTGTGGAAATAAAGAAGCAATGTTAGCCCTTACCCCTGGGTTCAAATATTCATACATTCCCACACAAGCAACCCATTTTTCTTCAATTTGAATCTGCGGGGAAAGAAAAGTTCACTATCTATAAACCTGGGATTTGTTTGAAACCAATGTATCTCCGGATACATGTGATACAACAATGAGCTAAATAATTACTAGATAATCAGCTTGCTCTTAACAGTCATCTTGTTTTCTTCACATTGTCTATTTTCTCATTCTACACTCTTTCCCACATTTTCCTCCTCTGATGACATAAACTCATTGTTTGTAAAAGTCTTACAACGTTGATTGGAAAGGCACCTTTGGACCGCAACCTCGGCAGTGCCGTCAGAGTAAACAGCACCCACATGGCCACGACAGGCTGTGCTGGAGGGGCCGTGCCTTTCTCTGTGCCCTTGCCCAGAGCCCCGTTCCCAGGACTCTTCAGGAAAGGTCCTCGGAACAGGACTCTGCTTCCTCAGGGAGCATCTAGACTCTTCGGGGAAGGCAGCCAGAGAATCAAGTGAGCAGAATGAGTGTTACACAAGGGGCAGATGATCATTCTAGGTGGAGAGGCAGGTCTGGAAAGCTCAGAGGGCTCTGCTTGAGGAGCCCAGACAGAATTTCCATCCTGTCAAAGGGTGGGGATGAGCATCCCAGGAAGAGTGAGCGAGGTGAGCAAAGATATGCAGGGAACGGCCAGGGAAATGCCAAACATCTGACTCAGCTGTCCTGCAAAAGAGCTGCTCGCAGACTGGGATTTCACAAAGCAGGGCTTTAAAGACAAGTGATGGGCCAAGGACGCCTAGGTACCATTATCAACTTCATTTCATAAAAGAAACAACCGCCTAGCATACACTCACCAAAGGGCATCACCTCAGCATAAAGGACGCAAATGAAACACTCAGCTTGAAGAAACGCTCACACCGTGGCTCCGTATTTTTTTTTTCTCATTTTGCTGCAGACCAGTGGACACAATGTCCTGAGCTGGTCCAGGTCTGCATGTTTACCTGCTGCAGGATTACTACAGAGCTCAGGACGGGGCTTTCCTTCTCCTAAGAGGCAAAGCAGCCTGTCAGGGCTCACAGTGGTGAGGGATTAGGAAACGCTCAGGTGGGATGTGAAGGCAGGCCGGCTTGGCTGCCAAGTGCACATGCTTCCCGTGGCCGCCAGCTCCCTGCAGTGGCCTGATGGCTGAAAGAGCGGCCCCTGACGTCCAAAATTCCACCAGCCATTTCGGTGCCTCTAGACTGAATGTGAAGTTCACTCAGGAACTATTTTAAATTATAGTGCGTGGAGTCAATCTAAGGAGCCACTAACAATTTCATGTATAAAGAATCTGCACTAGAAGTAAAAATGCTTGAGTTATAAGGTTAATGGAAAAATGCATGATATAAGTTACATATAATAATTAATGAATCACATAAACAAAGAGAGACTGAAATGCATCCAAATGTTAATAGCACTGGCCCTGGGAAGGGGGGATTATGAATGTTCCTTTATGTTCTTCTATGTCTTCTAAATTTTCTATAATTTATGTACGTATTTTTCTGTATCTTCTTCATTTTCTACAATCCATTTAAAACCAGAGGATAAAATATTTTTATTTTCAGACTCTTGAGGGTCAAAACTAAATGTTTTTTTAAATCCTGCACTTTCAAATTGTTATAGATGGCCACAATTCAATAAAGGTTTGCAAAAATACTCTTTACTAGTAAAAAAAAAAAAAAAAAAAAAAAACCAATTGTGGCTCATATTGGCATATACTTATTAATTACTTTTCTTTCTGCTTTAGGATACCTATCACATTATCATTTTACCTATAGATTTTCTAAAACAAATCAGCAGGCTCATGTCTTCATGTGGTTTCAGTCTGATGTGATGAAGTGGGAGCTTCCATTTGACTTAATTATTTCATCATGAAGAGGTGAAATCCAGACAGATCTGTTGATTAATCAGATCATCTCTTATACTTAAAAAAAAAAAAAAAAAAGGCTACAGGTCAGCTAATGATAGACAGGTTCAAAAGGACATGAATTGGGTTTGGTGGATTCGTGACACAGTTGCCAAACCTTCTCTGTGTAAGATTTTCCCATATTTGACCATATCACTCCAATGATTTCACTAAGATTCATACAAATATCTAAAAGTCCTATATTTAGTATGAAGTCCTAACAGTATGAACCCCCAAAATGGCTTGCTTTATTACTCGTGAAACCTTGAGTCTAGCTCCTGAATAAGTAAGCTGGTCCTCCAACCCACGGATACCTCATCCACCAGTTACCCCACTATCCTAACCACCTGTTAGCACATCATTTCCTCGCTCAAGCTTTACCGTATTTCTTCTAATTCTACTTAAATGTTTACCCTCTGCAAGATATATTAGTTTATTCTATCTCCCACTGACTCAGAGAGAGAGGTAAAAATCAAAGGCCACATAAGTAAAAAATAAATCTTGGTTTAGTCTTCCTTTGTAAAAGGGAAAGGCAAAAATATAAAATTCTACTCAGGACATAAAATAAGAGTAAGTGTGGTGAATTAATGAAGAATAATGGATGGAAGAGCAGGGAGGGGAGAAAGAGTTACAGACAGAAGAAGAGGAAGGCAGGAGTGTGAAAAGGGGAGACTGTGAGAAAAATGACAGAGTAAGAAAGCACAAAAAAGATGCAGATAAACAAGTACAGATATACAAAGATTATCTGAATAAAAAAGGTGTTTAGAAGTACGACTACATATTTTTAAAAATCTGTGTTGTTCCTAGTTTCGAGGCAGAATTTTTTAAATTTATAAATCATAAATGGTTTGTTGAGCTCTCTGGCTAATTTCCAACTTCCAAAGGCCAATTTCCCATTTATGACAATTTTTCTTTTTTTTTTTTGCGATACGCGGGCCTCTCACTGTTGTGGCCTCTCCTGTTGCGGAGCACAGGCTCCGGACACGCAGGCTCAGCGGCCATGGCTCACAGGCCCAGCCGCTCTGCGGCATGTGGGATCTTCCCGGACCAGGGTACGAACCCGTGACCCCTGCATCAGCAGGCGGACTCTCAACCACTGCGCCACCAGGGGAGCCCTGACAATTTTTCTTTTGATCCAGAAGTAAAGATGGAGCAAAATGTTTGGGTACAAAACAGCATGGGATTGTCTCCAATCAAACCATACAGCCCCCAGCCCAACCCAACAAAAGAGAAGGAAAACCAAACCAATGTGCAAGCCCTAGCTCGCTTCTCCTACACCTCCCTCTACAGTGTGTGCTCAGTCCCATGCAGCACCAGTCCCTGGGAGCCAAATGCTGCTGCCTGCTTTCCCACACCCCATGTCTCTGCACACAGAGTCACCTGTGTGGGAATGTCTGCCCTTCTCTGCCTTCCGACGCCTCCTCCTAGATCCTGCTTAAAGGCCACCCTTACCTTTGCCCTTTTCCCACTCCTCATCCAGCCCCTCACTCACCTCCACTGCAGCCCCATGGGCGGTGCGGGGCCACCAAGAACCCCCAAGGAGCCCCAGATATGCTCACCTATGATCACACAGTTCCCAGCACAGTATCAGCCAAGGAGTGGGCTCCTAGAAAATGCTTTGCTGAAATAAAATTAACTGCCTAGCAGCATCTGGCTTTTTGCAAACAAACCTAGACTAAGAGCATCAGTTTTACACTAAAATAATGGTAACGTTTTTGTTTGTTTGTTTTTATATAAATTTATTTATTTATTTAATTTTTGGCTACATTGGGTCTTCGCTGCTGCACGCGGGCTTTCTCTAGTTGCAGTGAGCGGGGGCTACTCTTTGTTGTGGGGTGCAGGCTTCTCATTATGGTGGCTTCTCTTGTTGCTGAGCACAGGCTCTAGGCACGTGGGCTTCAGTAGTTGTGGCACACGGGCTTCAGTAGTTGTGGCTCGCGGGCTCTAGAGCGCAGGCTCAGTAGCTGTGGTGCACGGGCTTAGTTGCTCTGCGGCATGTGGGATCTTCCCGGACCAGGGTACGAACCCGTGTCCCCTGCATTGGCAGGCGGACTCTTAATCACTGCTCCACCAGGGAAGCCCAACAATGTTTTTTTTTTAAATCTCTTTTCCTAAAGTCTGCATTCAGATCATGATTTAAAAAAAAAAAAAAAGACTTTAACTTTTCTATTGGGGAAATTTTCATTATTAATACCCATATTGCAGCTTTCCAATTATAATAAAAAAGGTAAGGACCAAAAAAAGAGGGTTTGGTCAGTTCTAGATAAAGATACCAGGAAATTCTGAGGCAAACCTGGCTCACTATAATCTCTGTTCTCCCCGCCATCTTCACTAGTCACCCTTCGCAGCAATCTCCCCATCTTCACTCTCTGCAGCCACACTGAACATATCTATTCCCTCTTCCTTGACAGATCTCCTCAAATCTGGAACTACGTTCTCCTCACCAAGCTAAGCATTACCAGTCTCTCATCTCTTCCTCATTCAAGGCTTCCAGAGCCTACATTTCTTTTCCTTAATTGATTTTTAAAAGTTATTTAAAAAATTATAGTTAATTTATAATGTGTTAGTTTCAGGTGTACAGAAAGGTGATTCATATACATATATATATAAATTTTCAGATTCTTTTCCATTGTAGATTACTAGATATTGAATATAGTTCCCTGTGCTATACAGTAGGTCCTTGTTGTTTATCTATTTTATATATAGTAGTGTGTATATGTTAACCGAACCTCCTAATTTATCTCTCCCCTGCCTCTCTGCCCCACTATCCTCTTTGGTAATCATAAGTTTGTTTCCCTTTTTTAAAAAAAATAATTAATTTATTTATTTATGGCTGCGTTGGGTCTTTGTTGCTGCGCGCGGGCTTTCTCTAGTTGCAGTGAGCGGAGGCTACTCTTCATTGTGGTGCACGGGCTTCTCACTGTGGTGGCTTCTCTTGTTGCAGAGCATGGGCTCTAGGCGCACGGGCTTCAGCAGTTTTGGCACACGGGCTTCAGTAGTTGTGACTCATCGGTTCTAGAGCGCAGGCTCAGTAGTTGTGGCACATGGGCTTAGTTGCTCCGTGGCATGTGGGATCTTCCCGGACCAGGGCTCGAACCCATGTCCCCTGCACTGGCAGGCAGATTCTTAACCACTGCACCACCGGGGAAGCCCATAGTTTGTTTTCTATGTCTGTGAGTCTATTTCTGATTTGTAAATAAGTTCATTTATACTATTTTTTAGATTCCACATGTAAGTGCTATCATATAATTGTCTTTTTCTGTCTGACTTTACTTCACTTCGTATGATAACCTCTAGATCCATCCATGTTGCTGCAAATGGTATTATTTCATTCTTTTTTATGACTAATATTCCACTGTGTATATATATGGGGTTGGCCAAAAAGACTGCTTGGGTTTTTCTGTTAAAAAAAAACCCCAAAAACCTGAATGATCTTTTTGGCCAACCCCAAATATATACACCACATCTTCTTCATCCATTCATCTGTCGAGAGCCTTCATTTCTTGACAGTCCTTTGGAGACCTATTTCATTCAACGTGACAACCAGAACGGATGGGATCTACAATGACCATGGTGGGGCTACCACTCACCGCAGCAGGGATGTGATACCTCTTTTAAGGAAGCTTTGGGAGGCCTGCAACAACGTGGGCTCATACTGAGTTTGTGAGGAGACAAAAGCCCAGAGCATTTTTACACACCAGATCACCTCTCCTGCCTCCCAAATGCCTTCCCCGTAGCTCCCCCGGAACAATTTTTATGAGAATCTAAAAGAAGTCCCCATCAAAAGTTCACTACGGAAAATCCAGGGAGAATGCTGAGAAATGCTGAGACTTCTCAGTGCCTTTCAAAATGGGATGAAGGCAGTATATAAACGCAGCCCCTAACACAAGCTTCCCAAGGTTTTCGGAACTACTCTCTTGCTTGACTTCTCTCTACCCATGACGGTATCTGGCCATATATGGGAGAATCTGCAAAGCACATCTGAGCTTTTGTTACAGTCCCACAATCAGAGCTATCCAATAACAGAATGGACCAGAATTGACCTGAAAAGAATTGATGTGCCCTTAATCATTACAATGGTTAAGCACAGCAGTGGGCCACTTGTCAGGATTCCTACAGAAGAAATGTTGGGTGGGGTTGCTGGGCAAGTTTGAGACTTCTCATGACCCTTCCAGTGCTTAAGATTTGATGATTATACAACCCCTTCAAGATCCCTGGGCAAAATTAATCTCATTTTCAAAACTCTGGTGCCCGGGAGTGAGTGCAGGACTCAAACATTCACTCAACAATCAAGCAACTAACCAAATCACGTTCATTAACTATCTCCTGGATGCCTGCCCTTGTCTGTACAGACGAAAAATGAATCCCATTCACATTCCCTATCTAACTGCACCCTGTATTATTCTGCTTGTACCTTATGAATCTGAGCAACTTTAGGATGTTGATGACAATTAATATTAAGCCATTATTTATGATTCCCTATTCCTATCTATCATTTATTAATTATGATACACAATTTCTCAGTTTCAAAATTTCTATAGCATCAATGACCACAAATACATTCCATTTTTTATTAAGGTGAAGCCTACATACTGAAATAAAAAATGGGGTTCTACGATGGAAAAGAATGGCCTTTTCCCCTCAAAGAAAATTATATTCAAAATAGATAAAACATACTAGGGAGAGCAAGAGGCAAAACATTTTTAAAAAGTAAAAGCTTAGCAGCAGATACAGCAATCCACTCGCAACTGCTATCTGCCCTTGTTCAGTAAAACCAAAAATAAAAGTGGCCTGTAGTTTACTAAATTTGGTTGCAAGTGCTTTTCCCACCAAACCACTCTGCAATCACATCAATCACTAATAAAAATGATTGGGAGGGGGATGGAAGAGAGGTTGTAGTAAGAAGATACTGTATATTTTCTGGAACGGATGATGAAACAGAAGGTTTCACTTCTTGTTGCAGCTATTTTAGGACCTTCTCATCTTACTCAACTTCAGGTTCATTAAAGGGACTGGGCAGTTGGGCCGAATACGAGGAGAACTCATTTTGAGAGAAGATTAAAACCCACCCCAGTAATAAACTGTCTTCAGTTACTGTACACATCAGTCCAAGCAAATAATTCCCTCTGGGTTTAACTCAGCCTGCGGGACTCTGGAATAACGCATCCGTCTTCTGATAGAGGCACAAATCCATTAATTACCAAAATGTGCTGCCACATACTGTCGTCATCCTTCCCCTATAAAGTGTGTTTTAGTTTTGAGGCAAGAAGAGGAATTCAGATGGGAAATGAGTAATCTGGGAACCTCTTACAGCTCTCTGGTCCTTAGAAAGTAATCCTTTCTTCCCCTTTCAGAGTCAGTCAGCAAAGGTATTGAATGCAGAAAGCAGGGCCTGTCAGCCCAGGGCCATGCGACAAGTAGAACCTCTACCCAAATTCTGAATTCTCACACTAAGAAATGACACACACAAAGGAGACCAAGAGAAACCACCACAGCCAGGCTGTGATTGCTCAGAATGTGTGTGTGTGTGCATGAGTGCGTGTGTGCGTGTGTGTGTGTGCAACCACAGCAAGCACCACTTTTACAGGTTGTGCTACATGGCCGTCAAGAGGATGGTCTGTGGAACCCAAATACCTGGGTTCAAATTCTCACCCTCCCCCTTACTAGGGTAAAAGACCTCGTGCACATCAACCTTGTAATGGCTCAGCTTTCAGTCTGTAAAGTGATCATAAGGGTACCTACCTCCTAAGCTGGCTGTGAGGTTATACAGGCTAATACAGGTAATGTCCCAAGTACAGTACTGAGTATATACAGACAGATACACCCTTGACAGACACAGTATTCATTCAACCCAAATTGCCGCACACTCCAGAAAATTGGTGTTTTGTGGCTGCCAAGAGCTATGCCACAATATACTTAAATACCAAATCACCTAAATCATTCAGCTGGAGCCACGGCTCCTTAATCGTTCTTACCTGTGAAAGGTCCTGTTTACTTTGGATGGGCATCAAGCATCTGTTTTCCTTAGAATCTGAAAGTCACTGGGTCAAGGCTGTCAAGGCCCCTTTTCACGCAGCAATCAGTCAAGGACTGAGAACGCTCTGTGTGGTGGTGGTGATGGTGGTGGTCACCTGGCCAATTTCATGGGGAGTCACGCTGTGGCTTTGGCAGAGTCTGCCACTGTCTGCTGGAATAAACCCGGAGCCAAAATATGATTTGTCTATTTTGACTTCTGTACATTTTCTGAGTACAGGAGACTATTGATAAGGAATCTAGGTAAGAGGAGAAAATGTCTGTTGATTCCCCTGAAAGCACAAAATACTCATTCAGTGAAAGCGGGGGGGCATTCATTCATTATAATTAAGGATTAAGGCTACAGCTTCTATAGTAGTGGTTCCCAAATATGCATCAGAATTGCCTGGGAGCTTGTTAAAACATAAATTGCTTGGTCCTACCCCCAAAGTTTCCGGTTTAGTAGGTCTGGGGCAAGAGGACTGGGTGCTGAGAATGTGCATTTCTAATACAGTCCCTGTAGATACTGATGTTGCAGCTCTGGGAACCACACTCTGAGAACCACTGTTCTATAACAGGAGTTATCTCCCTAGCTGTTAAGAAAGTTAAGTTCAGATCCTAAGACATAGCACACCATGAAGCAAAGAAGGAAGTAATCATTCTCATTAGATATTTGTTGGATGAGTGAATACATGAGTGAACAAGTCCTCCATCAATACCACATTTCCCGTACTACTGGACACTACATACAAATCAAGATGGCCTTCAACATCCAACCAACCACGAAGGATCTTTAAAACAGAAAAAAGACTATATAGCACACACACACACCCCTGTGATGGTCTACTAAATGTACCCAACATCTAAACTCTCCTTCTTCCTTTTAATAATAGAAGTTCCAGGGCTTCTCTGGTGGGGCAGTAGTGAAGAATCCGCCTGCCAATGCAGGGGACACGGGTTCGAGCCTGCTCTGGGAAGATCCCACATGCCGCAGAGCAACTAAGCCCATGTGCCACAACTACTGAGCCTGCGCTCTAGAGTCCGCGAGCCACAACTACTGAGCCCACGTGCCACAACTACTGAAGCCCACGTGCCTAGAGCCCATGCTCCGCAACAAGAGAAGCCACCGCAATGAGAAGCCCGCCCACCACATCGAAGAGTAGCCCCCGCTCTCTCCAACTAGAGAAAGCCCGCGCACGGCAGGAAAGACCCAACTCAGCCAAAAATAAATAAATAGATAAATAAATAAAATTTAAAAGTAAAAAAAATAATAATAATAGAAGTTCCAGAGTTGCAGCCCAGTTGCAAACTTTATTTCTCCACCTCCCCGCGGCTGTATGTGCTGAATAACGATAGGATGAAGAATAGACAAGGTGAGAGGAGGCCAGCTTCAACCATGAAATCTAAGATCACACTCTAAAGCAGAGATTGGCAAACTTCTGTAGAGGGCCAGACAGTAAATGTTTTGGCATTGTGGCTCAGACGGTCTGCGTCGCAACTATTCAACTCTGCCATTGTAGCACAAAAGCAGCCACAAACAATATGAATAGAAATGAGCGTGGCTGTGTTCCAATAAAACTTTATTTACGGGCACGAAATTCGCGTTGCATATAATTTTCAAGTTAGAAAACATTTTTCCCAACCATTAAAAAATGTAAAAACCATCCTTAGTATGTGGGCCATAGAAAAACAGGGGACAGGCCAAATTTGGTGCATGGGCCGTAATCTGCCAACCGTGCCCTAGAGGATGATGAAGCAACAAGAGAGAAAGAAGATGTTCTGAGAGAGCCTCATGGAGCAGGGGTACTACCTACCCCAAACCACAGTCTATTTCTGTTAACAACAGAGAAAGAAGCTTCTAGCTTCTTTGAGCAATTACATTTCAGGGTCGCTGTTAAAAAAGCTTAGTGTGCACCTATAGACCATGCATCTACATGTACAAAATCACATTCCGGTATGATAGTCTGAGATATTAGGACTATTTGAAAAGAACAAAAATTAAAGGAATGGAAGAGTCCTTTTTAAATAATCCCTGATGTAAGCTTAAACTCCACATTTCCTCATAACCTTCTACGGTGGCAAAACTAACAGCAGTAAACGTCTATCTCGGTGGCTGCAGCAGCGATTGCCCGACCTCTACTCTCCCCTTATTCCTTAATAACAGAACCCTGGATGATTTACTCCACAGAAGAATTCCACTTCTCAGCCTCCCCAAGCTCAGCTGCGAGCAGGGACCGTGGGCCTAAAAGGAGAAAGGAGGCCACACTGAGCGCACACGTGCGCACACACACACTTCCTGATGCTTCCCAGGACTATCCCCAAACCTAGCTCATGAGGGACCAAGAGGAGGTAAATAGGCTCCTCCCTCCCATTAAGACAGCGGTGGCCAAGCTAATATAAGCAGTAACTGTTGGGTAGGCTTCCCAGAAAGCCTTTTTGGCCGTCCTGGAAGCCTGGAAATCAGGAGCATTAACTAGAGCTCTTGGGACCACGAGGTGAAGAGAAGAAAATGGCCAAGATTTCAATTGCCATGGACCTGGCATCTGGGCCACTGAAGAAGAACAAGCTAATCTAGAATTCTTTAGCGCTCAGATGTCTGTTACTAGCAGCCGATGTGATTCTAACTCACATAGGCCCCAAATTAGATCCTATTTGCACAAATGAGCAAAGCTAATACCCACCACCGCAGAGTGCACAGCTCAGAGACAGAATTCTCATTTATAAGAGAGCACAATACACAGGGTCAAGAGGATGTCTTCTAGAATGATGCTGCGAAAGCCAAGTTTGCCCAAGGATCCTGTCACCATCGGTTTACCCTGACCCTATGACACCTCCTGACTGGTCCCCAGACTTGCAGTCCTATCACTGACTGCAGCTGAGAATTCAGTCTGACATGGATGCGGACTGGGCTTAGTATTAAGACGTTGAAAACTTGAATGGATGTCAAGGAACCTAGCTTCTCATTTTGGCTCATCTGCTAATGGCTTTTGGTCCTGGACCAGCCTTCCCTGGCTGAGAGACAGTCAGCTGGTCAGAACATCCCTATGTACCAGCCACTGCTCTGGGCCCTGGGAAACAACAGTGCACTTGGCCTTGAGTCCGCACCCTTAAGAAGCTCACATACTGGTAAGGGGAGACAAGGAAAAAGCAAATACCTCTAGTGGAATTACGTTACTTACGTAAGTCCTACGAAAAAACAGAACTGGGTAATGTGATAGAATGAGGAGGGTGTGCAGGCTGCTCTACTAGCTGAGGTGGAGAGAAAGCCTCTGAGCAGATGAAACTTGAATGATAAGTAGACAGTCATGGGAAAATCTAGAGAAGTAACTGCAGGTGGGATTGAGGGGAACTCTGTACTGTCATCACAATTTTTCTGTAAATCTAAAACTGCTCTAAAAACCATAATGCATTTTTTAAAAAATCTGAAGAGAAACCCAGGCAGAAGGAACAAAAGCAAAGAGCTTGAGGCATGAAGGATATTGGTGCGTTGAAGGGAGGGGATGGTGAGTGTGGCTGCAGCATGGTGAGTGCAGAGGAGAGAAGGACAGGGGTGGGAGGTGGTGAGACTTATAAGCATCATAAGGCGTTTGGGTTTTCTCTTGTTGGAACGGGGAGGCTGGTAAGCAAGGGGGCTTGATATGATTGACACTTTTGAAGGATCACTCTTGCTGCTGCAGAGGACAAGCTTTAGGGGGTGGAGGGAATGACACGGAGGCAGGGGGACCAGTTAGGAGTCTGCAGCATTGGATGATGGTGGCCTGGGAGTCTCCGTTGTCAGGCTCCTCCCCAATTGCAATAAGAATCAGTTACACTTAATGAATTTCATCTTTCCTAGTTTATATACAGTCTATTATATTGTATATTGCATAAGAACGGGGAGTCTATATTCTTAGACTTAACTTCTAGTGCCTAAACAATTTTAAAAATTTTTATCTAAAGCCCTGATAACTTCTCATATATAAAAACATCATTAGGAAATAAAGTGCTCTGAATTAAAAAGCTCTTTTAGCTTAGATTGTTATCTTTTAAAAGCAGCTACTTCAGTTTTGCAAAAAGGAGAACTTAACAGAACAATAGGGTGATACTGCCCCCAAGGTGGTGAAACTGGATCTGGGGTGGGGCATCTCACTCTCTCTATATAAAGCGCAGATATACATACAGTACAGAAACAAATATACAGTATATCTGCAGTATTAAAACTCCATGGGGGCTTCCCTGGTGGCGCAGTGGTTGAGAATCTGCCTGCTAATGCAGGGGACAAGGGTTCGAGCCCTGCTCTGGGAAGATCCCACATGCCGTGGAGCAACTAGGCCCGTGAGCCACAACTACTGAGCCTGCGCGTCTGGAGCCTGTGCTCCACAACAAGAGAGGCCTCGATAGTGAGAGGCCCGCGCACCACGATCAAGAGTGGCCCCTGCTTGCCGCCAACTAGAGAAAGCCCTCGCACAGCAACGAAGACCCAACACAGCCCAAAATAAATAAAACAAAACAAAACTTCATGAGTGAAGGGAATAGGAGACAATGTCTGAAATAGTCCTGTGGAGGGGCTTCATGAAAAAAGGGCTGAGAAACACTGATTCATATAAACACCCTACCTAAAGCAAAATACAGACATCACTCTCTATCCCCTCATCCTGCTTTCCTTCCCAGCACTTACCATTGCCTAACATGACATTCGCTGTGTTGTGGTCGTGGTTTATCTGGGTCCCCCCAAAAGAATGTAGGGTCCAAGAGAGCAGAGACTCTGTTCATGGCTATGTCCCCAGCACTTAGAACAGTGCAGGCACATGGTAGGTGAGGTTGAGTGTGAAAGCAGGCTGTTGGATTAGATGTTCCCAAAGGTTCCTTCTGCTGTAAGGCTCTAGGATTCTAAGATGCCTCTAATAGCACTGTTAGCCACAAAGTTTCATTTCTGATCCATCCCAGGAGGCCATTCCTTGCATACCAAAATCATCTCATAAGAATGTGGCCCCCTTTATGAACTCCCCCTGCCCAGGACCAGCTGTGTTTTAGAAAGCCTTTGGTGTATTTATCAAAGCAGCTCCTGGTCAGAAATGTCAATGTAACAGAACCTCATGCTGCATCAGGTGATGATGAACAGATTACAGGATTTCTGAAATTATCAGCAAGACACGGACCTTTATGACTCGCACTCAGCTTCTACTTGTCAAGAGGGAGGTCGTGAATTGTTTGGGAGTCTTTTCTTGGAGAAGAAAAGTTCTTGAGCTATCTGTATACCACAATAGGCATAGAACCAAAGCATTTTTTGACCTGGGAGAAACCTCAGAAATCAACCATTCCTGCAGCAAAATGCAGCTCTGGCTCGCAAAGTCCAAGTCCAAGTTTAAATTCTGGTTACTTTCTAGTGAGTGACAATGGGCAGGTTCTTTAACCACCCTGTGGCTCAGCTTCCTCATCCGTAAATTGGGAATAACACGTGCATGCCATAGGTGAATTAATCCATGCAAAGCACCTGGAGCAACAATAATGCCTAGTACCCTGTAGCATTCAACAAACATTAGCCATTCTCACTCTAATCAACTTTTTGGTTTTCACTTCTGTTAAGCTTTAAAAAAATCCTTTAAAGAAAAGTTTACCCAAAAGCCCTGTATGTAGGGGAGAAAAACCACTAGGGAGTTCTATAGAAATCCTAGAGCCCCAAGAAGAATTCCTAGAAAACCAGTGATTAAGCTCAGTGTGCATACTTTACTCCCCAATAAATGGAGACTCAAGGTTGAAGTAACTGGTCAAAGTCACACCAGGAACCCCATCTCAACCACTGACCCTCTTGTGCCCTGTGCTACCAGGTGCCTCCTCATCATGAAGGAAGGATAGAATGTGTGTGCCAATGTAACTCTCATAGGAAGGAGGAGTCACAGGTGACACGCAGAAACCAGAGTGCACGAAGCTGAGCGCTTGACCTTCATAGACAATTATGGACACTCACCATATCCTCCAGTGCAAAGCAGGAAGTCTATGGAATCCCCAGCAGAGGGCTGTACAGCCTCTACAGCCTCTGCCTGAATGTTTCCAGAGAATCCTCTGCTTTTCCTGATAGCCTTTGCTGCTGACTAGCTCCAGAAGCCAGAATTAGAAGCAGGATAGCGCTGTCCTTTATTCCTGAGGACTCTCACCATTCCCAGGGCAGTAAAGTGAAGGCTTTGGAGTCAAACTTGACAAGGTTACTTACCCTTCTTCAGGTTCAGTGTCTTGACCTATAAAATGCAGATAATAACACAACCTCCCTCACGGCCTTTCTGAGAGGGTCAAGAGATAACGCTTTCAATTGTGTTTAAGCACATCATTGGAGCTCAATAAATTGTAAATCCTATCAATTTTTATTATAACTACCCATTCATTAAAGCACTGGACTATATGTCAGCTATTCAACGGAAATGCAAAATTCTCAAAAGCAGACTTACTTGTTGGTCCAGGGCAGGAACCTGATAGCTGTTCACTCAAATTAGGCCCTCCCTTCCTCCACAGTAATAGAATTGTAGTTAGGCCCTGCTGGAGGCTACCTATGCCAGCACCTGCATAGCTGCATGGAGCAATGCAATTAAGTTCTCACCAATGAAACAGAGTAGAATGATAGGTTACCCTTGGAGGCCTGGGCCATAACACATTGTATGTGCCCAGCTCCACACTCTTTTCCTTTCCTCCAACATGAACACAAAGGGTCATTCTCAGGGAAGGACCCTAGGGAACCCAACCTGCACCAAGCAGAAGGGGAGTAGATGCTGGGAGAGCAGAGCAATAAGATGAAAGGAACTGAAGTCCTGAATGACTGCATGGAACTGAGGAGCCTGCTGGTCTACCCTGGATCCTTATGTGAAAGAGAAACTTCTTGGACATTTAATCTATGTGATGTTGGGCCTGTTTGTTATAATATCTGAAGCTTTTATCCTCAGTGACCCCACATTGGGAGCAATGACTTAGCTGAAAATTTACAATACTTTTTTTTTTCTTTAACATCTTTATTGGAGTATAACTGCTTCACAATGTTGTGTTAGTTTCTGCTGTATAACAAAGTGAATTAGCTATACGTATACATATATCCCCATATCTCCTCCCTCTTGTGTCTCCCTCCCACCCTCCCTATCTCACCCCTCTAGGTGGTCACAAAGCCCCGAGCTGATCTCCCTGTGCTATGCGACTGCTTCCCACTAGCTAGCTATTTTACATTTGGTAGTGTATATATGTCCATGCCACTCTCTCACTTCATCCCATCTTACACTTCCACCTTCCCGTGTCCTCAAGTCCACTCTCTATGTCTGTGTCTTTATTCCTGTCCTGCCCCTATGTTCATCAGAACCATTTTTTTTTTTAGATTCCATATATATGTGTTAGCATACGGTGTTCGTTTTTCTCTTTCTGACTTACTTCACTCTGTATGACAGATTCTAGGTCCATCCACCTCAATACAAATAACTCAATTTCATTTCTTTTTACGGCTGAGTAATATTCCATTGTATATATGTGCCACATCTTCTTTATCCATTCATCTGTCGATGGACACTTAGGTTGCTTCCATGTCCTGGCTATTGTAAATAGTGCTGCAATAAACATTGCGGTACATGTCTCTTTTAGCACTATGGTTTTCTCAGGGTATATGCCCAGTAGTGGGATTGCTGGGTCATATGGTAGTTCTATTTTTAGTTTTTTAAGGAAACTCCATACTGTTCTCCATAGTGGGGAATCAATTTACATTCCCAACAACAGTGCAAGAGGGTTCCCTTTTCTCCACACCCTCTCCAGCATTTTTGGATGATGGCCATTCTGACTGGTGTGAGGTGATATCTCATTGTAGTTTTGATTTGCATTTCTCTAATGATTAATGATGTTGAGCATCCTTTCATGTGCCTGTTGGCAGTCTGTATATCTATTTGGAGAAGTGTCTGTTTAGGTCTTCTGCCCATTTTTGGATTGGGTTGCTTATTTTTTTGATATTGACCTGCATGAGCTGCTTGTACAATACTTTTGAACAGGCTGATGGTAAGATCACAGACACCATCTGAGAGGCAACTCAAAGGACAGGGGTTAGAAGAATATTAGAACAAAATTTCTTTAAATGTCCTTTAAGTCTTGTAAACACACAATGAAAATTAGCGTCTGTACTTCTATCAATTCTCCTGATGTATCAATAACATAAAGCAGCCAGGGCTTCCTTGAGTTTGTAGAATGTGCCTGATTAAAGGCAAAGCATGGAACTAACTCAAAACCTTTAAATTCCTATGGCTTCAAAAGTCTTTATTTCAAGGCAAAATGTGGAAGGGAAAAAAGAATGACTAAATCTGTTTTTAGGAACAATCTAATCTGGTCCTTGGAGCTGAAGGCTTCATGGCAGAAGATACATGTCTGGATACAATTCAGTGGATATCAGTTTAAGTTCCTACATCATAAACTTAGTGCTGCTGCAGAATGGGGACCAGAGATGAAACAGTGCCACAAACCATGCCTTTTGGAGGCTCACGATTTAGTGAGGAGAAACAGAAATAACAATAATGGAATGAAATAACAATAATGGAATGCTGTCTGCAGTACCTGTCACGGCAGATAATAATAAAAGCATTATCAGCTCATATTTATTAAATGTTTAACATGTTCCAGACCCTGTGCTAGGACTTGCCACTTACTTAACCTTCCCAACAGCCCTATATGGTAGATAGCACATTTCTCACTTTGCAAATGAGAAAATTATACATTAGTAAGTTGCCCAAAATCACAGAGCTGCCCAACCAGAACCTGAGGTGTCCAATACCAGCGACAACTCCCTCAGCCACCAGAAGGTGTGATGCACAGTGGGAGAATGGGGAAGGTAGGTTCCCTACCGGCAGGTCAGCCCTTTTCCATCCTCTGTGATGTTGGCTCAGAACTGAAGGAAGAAGGGGCACAAGATCCATCCCCCAAAGCAGTCCCGAAGCTTTTCTAAAGCTCTGTGTGCCAGGAAAGGGCAGCACAGGGAGTGCTGTCAACCTTCTGAGCCTTGCCAAACAACTTAGGAACTAAGAAGACAAGCACAGAACACTGGGCCACCCAAATCAAAGCCTTTGGATTCTTAAGTTAACTTCAGAATAGAAAAGGGGTCATTGCTAACTAGAGAAGTAGATTCCCCTGTTCTTTGTGGCTAAGTAGAAATCATTTAACTGCTTTTAAATCTTAATTTCCCCATGTGAAATGCTTATTCATTCCTCACTGGGGACTCCCAAGGTGTGCTTCCCATGATCTCTGGGAGCAACTTCATGTTTATACAGTATTATGATCATTTTAGAGAAAATTTATATCTCTGTACTAACTTTCAAATGCTTTTGGATTTTTTCTATTTCTGATAAAACGTATCTGTGATAATGGATCGCCGTTCACTCACATCTCCGCCTCTTCCCCTTAGGGAGGAATATATTTCCTCGCCCTATCAGCTCTGTGCCTGGCCAAGTGACTTGATTTGACCAAAGGAATGTTATAGACATGATATGAATAGAGGCCTTTAAATGAGCTTCCCTGGTTTGGTGTGGCACTTGAAAAAAGCATATGCCCCTCGGAGCTGCTGCCCCTTCACCCTGGTCCCCAGAATGTGCACATCAGCTGACTTGTGCCTGACCTGAGTAGAACAGTGGACTGGCAGCCTGAAGCTGAGCCACCCAGCTGAATCCAGCTTCTACCAGCAGAACAGTCACCCTGTAGACCAGAGAGCATGAGAATAAGTGCTCAGTAGCTTAGCGTTAGAAGCTACTGAGTTTTGGGATAGTTTGTTATGATGCATCATTGTGGCAGTAGCTGATTAATGCTTCATCATTTTATATTCATTGGAAAGGCTAAATTACAGGTACAATACATGTATTTCTCAGTATCTCACACTCTTTGATTTTTCCCTTAAAATGTATTAACTGCACAGGCATCCTGTCACCCAAAACACACCATATCTCAATTACTTGAACAAAGATACAGGCACATTAGAATACAGAGAACAGGGTCACGTACTCTCAATAAAAACAAAAGCTCACTTTGACAGTGAAATGTTTATACTAACTTTTCCCCATAAGATGCAGAAGAGGGCTTCCCTGGTGGCGCAGTGGTTGAGAGTCCGCCTGCCGATGCAGGGGACACGGGTTCATGCCCCGGTCCGGGAAGATCCTACATGCCGCGGAGCGGCTGGGCCCGTGAACCATGGCCACTTAGCCTGCGCGTCCGGAGCCTGTGCTCTGCAACGGGAGAGGCCACAAACAGTGAGAGGCCCAAGTACCACACACACACAAAAAAATATGCAGAAGAAAAACCAGTATGTATTTTTCATGGAAGAGCTACCTAAAATACTACCTTTCAGAATAAAAAAAAAGTACTGATGGTGAAATAGTATCTTCAGGCTCATATCTTCAGGTCTACATAATCTCCCTCAGTAATTTTTCTGTCCTTCCATCAGTATGTTTTAAGTTACTGCTGTCAAGACCATTCTCTCCTCTCGTCAACCCACACCCCCCCTTTCTGCCAACGTTTATATCCACTAAAATCTATACAAGATTTCACGAAGCTCCTGAAGAAAAGTTTTAAGAAATCCATAGGTCCCCAGAGTTTGAAAACTATACCAAACATTATTTGTTTGTGCATCATGATTACTGATCATCCTTTTCACTCCCACTCCAAAATAAAACAGCAAACACTAAATGATTTATATTAGTCAAAAATCTTTATCTCAACATGGATTGCAAAATATAAATAAAGCTTTTAGGTTTAAACAAAAAGCAAACTAGATTTGAAGAGATCTTGAGGCCAATTAGGGTTTCCCAGTCTCTACAGGGCTTTGAAGGTGGAAATGGGGTCCTTGAGCTATTTGGATGTTACAAAAAGCATAGTGAAAACTATAACCATAATAAAGCTACACAACATTCCACAACATCTTTTGGGGCTGGAGTTACTTTAACTCCTTCAGGTGACACTGGCTGACACATGTTGACAGGCGGAGGTCCCTGACAACTGCTCTTATCCCACCCTCCACCCCCTCCTCCTTTTTCTCTCTGCTCCCACCACCCCAGCCTCCCTGCTGTTCCTCAAGCACACCAGACACTCCTGCTCTGGACCTGTGCCCTTGCTGGTCCCTCTGCCTGAAACATTCTTCCCCCAGATACCCGAATGGCTCATTCATCCGCTACTTCATTCAGGTCCCTTCCGAGATGCCTCCCTCTACCTTATCTCAAATAGGCCTCTTAGCCTCTCTCTCCTGACTCACTCTGTTTTTCTCCACAGCGTTATGACTGTTTGAAATTATCTTATGTATTTGTGTTTTGTCTGCTTCTCCTGTGAGCACGGACTTTGATTGCGTTGTTCGCTACAGTACCCGCATAGTTAGTACTCATAAATATGGATCAACTATATAAATTGAGAGTTTTAGATGTTGCTGCATGAAAATGCAGAAAAACAAAGCATTTAATTACTTACCAAGTCAGGTTGGTTGTTGGACAGAAATCTGTCAAGACTTAGAATCCATGGGGAGGGAGAAGGAAAATAACTAAAGGGACCCTCGGTAATTAAAGAGCTGGAAACCATTTTTAAAGTCAATTATTGATACGTCTCATAAGCCTGGACCAGCTGCTTAACTGCATCGGATCCCTGCATACTCTTTAAAGGGGATAACCAGTGGCAACATATTCTATAGGACTGAAAAGGATTTCAGTCACTGTCAGATACCATTTAGGAATAAAGTATTTTAAATACCCTCTGCAATCAGTAAAAAACTCAACTACTACCACTCAAGCCTCTAAAACAAGGCCTATCCTGGGACTTTCCTGAGAAGCTTCCAGCATTTGAGTATGTGACATTTCAAGAACTATTATTAAAGAGACGCACAGCCACTTAACGAGAACACGGCATTTTGTTAAGAGTCCTACAGTCATGTCCTTGAATTTCTTCATAAAAGTCCTATAAATCCTTTCGAATGATTCACAATAAACCATCACAAACAATTCATACAAAATCATATCCTGTTTTTCCACTGCTTAGTTGGTACAACATGAAAAAATTGTGTTTTCTGTTTATATAGTTTAATAAACCTTTCTAGACCCCTAAAATGCCTTTTCTCCCAAATAGAAAATATTTATCGAATATGGAAGTCATTTTTCTAATCACATGATCTAACGTCTCAAAAACTTAGATCTAGACAAACAATACTAAATTAAGGCTGGTATATTGTGAAACGGCAAGAATTTGTGTGTGGAATGTTTTAACAGCTCATGGATTCCGACGACCACTCAGTACGACCTATTCAAACACAAACCAAAACTCTACCAGGGAAATCGAATCTCACCAAAGATCTCAAAGTAAAAATGCTTAACAAAGAACAGAAATGTATACGGTTATTTGGATTCACCTTCTTCCATTGTATTATGAAAACAAAGAGGATAGAAGAATCTGAGGAATGTGGCATTGGGAACACCATCATCGCAGATGCAAGAAGACGGTACAATTCTATCAGTATTAACGTTTATGGGGTGCTTTCTGGTTGCCAGGCCCCTCAAATGCATGTTTTTATTTAATCCTCATAACAGCACTCTGAGATAAATACTGACTTTCCTCATCTCACAGAAGCTGAGGTCGAGAGAAATTAAATAATTTGGCCAAGGTCACACAGGCAGTGGGACTGGAGGCAGCACCCCTGACCACCCTACAGAAACGCCTCCACGCCGCCGCTTCCTCCAGAGGCAATGAAGGGAACTCACTGGAGAGTTTTCTTCTCTTCAGAATTCTCCAGAGTTCCAACAGCTAACGCACTCGTGTGTGTGGTATCTCACTACACCTTGAGATACGTTCTATTACTCCCATTTTAGAGATGAAGAAAATGAGGCACAGAGAGATTACATCACTTGACAGAAGGAGAAAAGCCAGGATTCCAAGTGAGCCCAGCCGGCTCCAGGAACCCCAAGCTGAACTGCTGCTCCAGGGCTGTGCTCTAAACCCCTCCTGGCCAAGTTCTGTTGCCTGCTCATGACTTTAAATCACCATGGATTCTTCATCTATGGAATTAGCTAATCAGACTAGATCAACTCTAAGTTTCCTTCCAGTTTTCTAGTGGTACGATATTCAATCCATCTGCAAAAGGTTTTTTTCTTTCTTTGTCGTGATGAAAACACCTAGGATAGAGTTTTTGAGTGGTCCTTTTTTTCCCCAAAGGAGGGAAATACCACTGAAATGATCCTAATACACTTTCAAAACTAAGGCTCATTTTTTAGAATTTGGTATAAAAGAAAAATGATAAATCACTAAGTTTTCGTATTAAAAAAAGTCAACCATTTCACAAAGAGAAATGGGGAAAAAATATATGTTCTTTCCATTACACTTTATGTAGTTTGCATAGCTTCCCTGCTGGAAATAATGGTCTTCAAAGTTTACTCTGCATCTCAGAATTCACATGAACTCCATTATAAACACAGGGTCCATCCTTACAATCTCTCATTAAATACAGTGATTAGGTACGATGCAGTAGTTTTCTCGTACAATGTTTTAAAACCCATCTGTATTAGTTGCAAACATTTAAAGATAGATTTCACATAAAAATCTTAATTCCTACCTTCTAAAAGTAGCAGTAATAATAATAATTATAATAACAGAACCTGCAGACAAAGGCCCTGTACTCCGACCTGGGAGCACCGAGCTGCAAGTCAGTGAAGCAAGGGCTCTCTGGTTGGCCAGAGTTCCCTCTACTCCAAATTACACTGAACTTGGTCAGTTCACTCATACGTTGTGTCCTGAGGATATCTGGGTTTGAGACGCTTAGGCCACAAGGTCCCCAGTTTGAGCATTTCCGCTCTAACTACATACCTGAGTTAGGATCAGGTCTTCATACTCACCTATATTAAATGCTTGCCTCCAGTAAAACTAAAAATTACATCTATTAGAATGGAAGCCCAAAAAGGTTACAGCTCTTTAAAAGTTTGATTCCTTTTTAACACTCCCTAATTCTCACAATGTTAATTATTTCATTAGTGTAAGCCACTGGGTTCCCAACCTTGGCAATATAATAGATTCAACTTTGAAGTGTTAGAAACACAGATGCTCAGACCCAGACCACCTCTGGTCAAGCACATCAGAAGGTCTGGGGGTGGAGCCCGGGCATCCTTATTTTTTCCAGGTTCATCCAAGTAACTCTGTTCTTGTTGAACACTACTGATGTAAACTCTACTGCTATACAGGGTGTGACTTAGAAATCAATAAGACTGACTCCCACAGATAAGAAACATTCTCATTACTTTTCCAATATATATGACAGACACTTAAGATGCTATCGTCTTTCCAGGTTTTGACAAAATATCATTTCTTTATTCTAACATCTGAAATGAAAAGCACATATAACTTAACATCTCTTGATCAAATTTTTTGGTCTGATGTTTGCATATTTTTACAGCAAACATTTTGGTGTGGGCCCCTGAAAGTGCTGAAGTGAAGCCAACATACAAACGGGAGTTTCCAGCCCAAGCAGAACACTGAAACGCATTAACTTAAGTCACACACTGTCACCCATTGGGTTGAGTTGGTGCCAAACTCCAGACGTCTAGTGTCAGAAATACTCTATCAAAAGATCTACTCGATAAAGATCTAAAATCTAAACTATCTATAAATTACTTGGGGCCTGTGTGGCACCTGCTGGGAGTCCTGAAAAGGAGTTTTAGCCCACAGACACACCAGCCTGTCAGATACCCCAACAACAGATTAGCTCCACAAGGACAGAGGCCTAGAAAAGTTCATCTGGAATTTTAGAGGTGAAAGCTTTCCGTAATACATATTTACCTTGAATTTACAAAAAAGCTTCAAAAGCCCCAACACCTTTATTTGATGTTTGATACCTAAGGAAGCATGGGCATAACTTACACTTATTTATGCTTATTACCATGCTATTCCATTTACTTAACAGTAAGCTGTATAAATATGACTCTATAGATTCCCCTGCTTTTGCCATTTCTATTTTTTTTTTTTTTTTAACGCGGGCCTCTCACTGTTGTGGCCCCTTCCGGACGTGCAGCCTCAGCGGCCATGGCTCACGGGCCCAGCCGCTCCACGGCATGTGGGATCTTCCCGGACCGGGGCACGAACCCGTGTCCCCTGCATCGGCAGGCGGACTCTCAACCACTGTGCCACCAAGGAAGCCCTGCCATTTTTTATATAATTATGCCATGTATTGAGAATCAGGCAGCTAAATTAGCATTCGAGAGACTTTCACTGAATGATTTAGGTAAGAAAAGGGGGACTTCAATTTTTAAGCCCAGATGTGCTCCTGCACCAGCCGTTCGAGGTCTGATGATACAGAAATGTGACCTAAAGTGTGCAGTCAGTGCCACCAGGGAAATGTCCATCAGGGAGGGCTCTAAACACATGCCAAGAGGTCAGGGCTCGTAATTCACAATGTTTGTATAGCTAGGTCCAGTTAGGTATCATTGGTCCAAACAGATTTTTAAAATAATGCACATGAACATAATGACATTATTTTAATTTTGAAAATCTAAAGTAAAAGAGAAGTTTGTAAGTGTTTACAATGTTAGGTATTATGTTTGAAAAGTCGTCCACCCCCACATAAATAAGTATCGGTAAAGGAAAGAAAACCAGTCAGCATCTTTAGACAATTCAGTAATTATAACCATTTTAGAACTGCCAAATTATTGTTTTCATTACTGTTACTGTGATGCTGGGATGCTCATGGACTCTCCTAACCTACATTAACATTTTCTTAGAAGCCTTGAAACATTTGTTCCCTTTGGAAATGCAGCCATTCTGTGTGTAAGACACTTAGGTATACAACAGCCTTCTATTAAAATGCAAACATCTCATAAAAAGTCACAGTTTATAAAGAGCAAGTGCTAAGGTATATGGGGACACCTGAGAGCAAAGCCTGTCCCTCACTCCCCTGAGCATTTTACTGGCTGTGTACTTCATGCTGGGTTATTTGGTCTAGGTCTTGGTCTGTTTCTTATGTCGAATGGGACTCATATTGAATTCTTAAGCAATGCGTATAAAGCAGCTAACCAGTGCATCACTAGTGGACGCTTAATGATGGTAGTTATTGTTACTATTTTATATAAATAAGATTGTCAGAACTGTCCAAGTGGAATCAGGATTCAAAATCCAATTCTGTCTAGCTTCACAGCCCAAGCTTCTCCCCACTGCAGCCCCTGGCCTCCCTTACACCAAACATCCCTGGCAAAGATGTGGAAGGGATGCAAGATACTTTTTTGTCCTAGCATTGTTTAAGCCCTAGAATGTTCTAGACAACAAAATACGGTAGGTCAGGCAAAAAATAATTCAACTAAGCTTCGTAATATTCTCAATCTGGAAAAGGATTAACCAAGTTCAATTCCCAAGTGTAAAAATAAAGAAGTGGATTTCCTTTTCAAATCTCCCTTTTAAAAAAAAAAAGTCTTCTTAAAATTTCCTTAATATAAACTACCCTAAACTAATTACATAACTAGTGTCTGTATGTGTGCCATTAACATATACACATAAACAAATAAATATGTAAGTCCTCACGTATGCACACCTCCAGAGATGATTAGCTTCAAAAATGCTTTTCACTGCCCAAAGTTCCCTTTGTAACTTATTCTTTCCACAGCCCAAGACGTTTCTTGATTTTTATTTTCATTTCATTTCTGAAAACACTTCTTGAGGAAGATGCTAGGAGGATGGCAAGGCCCAGTCCTACAGAAAGGGGCCAAGTTTCCGGGGGAGGCAAAGTCCATAGGTGGCTACCATAAAGTACGGTGCACACAATTCTGGCAGAGACATGAGCCAACGCTACAGCACAAAGAAGGAAGGACCAGTTATGATGATGCTATTTACTGAGGGAAATGTTTATTTTTTAATCTTACCAAAATAAACAAGCATTCTAGTCATATTTCACCAGATAAGGTATTTAACTAATATGGTAGCATATTTAACTCAAAATTAGAAGGTGGTACTTCTAGGATAGAAATGTCTAATTCATAGCTTGCTGTGAGGGTGAATCAGATACTGTATGAAAATTGTTTAGAACTGTATCTGGCACATAGTAATGACTCTCTAATTAGTACCAACAAATGGACCCAAGTTTTACAGGGCCTGCAGCTTTAGACCCTGTTTATGAAAAAAACTGCAACATTATAAATACAAAATGCTTAGAAAAGTGATTATTTAGATTTAAAAAAATCACAGCAAAATACAAAGTTTTAAAGCTGACATTACCAAAACACCACAAAATCGAAATTCAGAAAAAGAACCCAGTATGTGAATTAATTTATCACCTGAAACACTGCTGTAAATACTTCTTTGGGGCTGCACACTCTTGATTACTTCTCATGTGACAATGATTCATATTAATATCATTTTCTATACGGCACAAAGATAAATTGGTCTTTCCTCAAGCATGGGTGATCAAAATTTATTTTTAATTATTGATAATTCAGAAAAGTTACTTTTAGCCTCATAGCTCTTTATGATGCCATATAAATTTTTAGGATTGTTGTCAAATTTGTAAACACTTATTAATTTTCTTTCACATGTGAGCCACAAGAATTCAGGGCATTCCAAGTTTCCTTGTGCATTGACTAACTTTAAATATTTTTTGTACTGATGACACTCAGTAATCAGTTTGTTGTGTTTTTTGTTGTCACTGATATGTGTTTACGTATGTGTGTATCTACACATTTACACACTCACGTCAAACAAGAAACTTAAACACGGAATTCCCATTAAAAAACATGGTGCGTTTATAAATGTATATTTGCATTATTGAGTATATCCCTAACAGAAAGAACTTCCATGTCAAAGACACTTAGATGAGAACTGAATCTTCTACTTACAATTTTATACATCTAATAAGTAGAAGAATTTTCCAGACTAGCTTCTGGCTCCATACCATATTCAAACCATATTCCCACCAGCAGAAGTCATAGTACAGATTCATGCTGCAATATTAACCCGTCCCTGCCCCTTTTTATACAGACCCTAGGTGAGCTGGCGCATTGGCACATCCCCAGGTGGACGACATTCCTGGGAAGTGATTCCTACCCTAGGATGGCTAGGAATAACTTAACTAGACACAGAGACGACTGTGAACTGAATAAATGCATCCCACTCAACCTAAACTAAAAGTGTCCCCAATTCAACTGCCCCTTAGCTATATCTCAGAAACACTCTCAATTCCGATGTCACTGAATCCAAGGAGAAATGTTACAGAAGGGAAGTCAGAGTGGAAAAGGATAATGTTACCCGACTGCTGTTAAAATCTTACACCCTACAAATTTTACAAGTTATGATGTCATCCATGAATGCATGGCTGTGTACACTGGTGGGCTCCTCTAGGGCCTTGGAAAGGGCTGGGTGAACCCAAGCAATATATTCAGAAATGGTAAAACATATACTGTACAAGTGAGGGGCCCTGGGGCTTGCAATTCATTAGCTTCACAATAAATCTGCCTCTGTGGTCCTGATTATTCTTCATCATTTATCTCAGTCTGTACATGTCTGGTCTCTCCAAATAAATTTCAATCCTTTGGAAACAGGAAGTACAGTCCTAAGTACTGTAGATAGAAAATACTCAAAAATGTTTGTGGTAGTCCTCACTATGCACAGTGATCTAGGGAGAGAGAGAAATGTATATATATCCACCTATAAATACACATATGTATATATGTATACATATATCTGTGTGGTGTATATACACATACATATATAAATACACACATATACATACGCCATTTATGTATGCATTATATATGTATTTGTATTATATATTTTATATATATAACATTTATCTACACATTATATATATATATTAATTCTATATATGTATAATACCAAAGAAAGAGTGAGTCTTTTCAAATTAACAGCATGGTATCCAGATCTTGTCCCTTCAAGGAGGTCTATCTCAGAAGAAAGGCACTATTAGAGCCTGGCAGACAGAGAACAGGGCTTCCTTTAGGAGGCCAGTGGGTGAGCCAGGCCATCAGGAGACTATCAATGCTCTCTAGTGCTGGACAGAGAGTCTGTAGTTAGTGACCCAAAAGAGGCACTTTGACGTCTGCCAAAGTGGAGAGAGAGTTATTGGGAAGACTTCATCCTTAAAGAGAATATCCATTAATCTGGTCTGTGCTTGCAGCTGGACTTTAAAAAAAATAGGTGAAAACTACTGCATGATTACAGTGCTTAGTGCAAGGGGAAAATATAATTTTCTTTCAACTGATTTAGCATATTAAATGAAAGCCTTTTTTTAAATAAACATATAATAAGTTTCTGACATTTGCAGTTTCTGATTTTCAAATTCTAAATAAAACAACATCTGCTATTCAAGCATAACACTTTAGCCAGGTCAGTATGGAACAAATCTATTATCTCGTCATGAAACAAAATGTATTATCTGCAATCCAGCAAGTACTGATGTTTCTTCAGTAGTACCCAGTCTGTACCATGTCTGCACTGTTAAGATCTGAGGGCAGGGGTAAGGATGGGGTGCGGAGGGAAACCTAAGGACATGCGGGGTATGATTCTTGTCCTAAAAGCAAAAGCTGGAAAAAAAAGGGAGGATTTTTAAGGGCTTCAATAGTATTGTGCCCTGTCTCTCAGACCTCAGTCTAAAACTCAAGGCCTTTGGCTTCCAGACAGTCCTAGGAAAGCCCCTCTCATCACGTATCACCAGCCTGCTCCAGTCTGGAGGCTTCTTCCCTGTCATCAACAGAAGAATCGGGTTTTCTGAAAACAGCTGTCAGTTTGCACTTCTAGAATTGTCAAGGTGGGAAATGTCACCAAAATAATTGCACTCTAAAGGAAACTAGTTTCCAAAGAACACGAATGCTTCTGTCAAGTTAGTTGGCTGTAGGCAAGAGTTTTTCTGTCTGTGCGTTTCAGTCATACATCAGAAAACATGGACAGGAGAAAACAATCAAAAACTTGTGAAACTTATGAGACAGGATGTTCACTAGCAAGGTTTTATAAAGGGTGATTTGACTGCTTTCAGGTGACAATTGGGCAAATGGAAAAGCCACTAAAGATGGTGTTTTGGAGGAAGTTTTACATTTAGGGGTCCCCCACTGGGTGGTGTGTGCACACATGTGTGTGTGCCCACTCATGCACACACACGCACTTAAAATCTCCCTGGCTCTCTACCTGGGACCTTCTAGTGAACCATGGGAGGGATTAACAGGGCATCCTGCCACCAAGCCACAGGGTACAGGCAAAGAGCAGGGCAGGCAGTGACAAGCCTTTAATTCATCCATTTATTCATTCAGTCATTCCTTCTCTCCACAGGAAATGCCCTCGTGGGAATGTGCCCACAGCCCCAAGGCACAGTGCCTCTTTCTAGTCTTGGGTTTTTTTTCAACTAAACGCAGGCCACAAGGAAAGGCCATGTTGGAAGCCGCTGGCCTTGACACCACTTCCTAGTCCACAGCGGCAAAGGCCTTTGCCAGAGTCTAAAGTACCTCTGGCCACACGGAAGAGAAGGTGGCCAGAGGCTGCAACCCCAACGCTGGACTGTGGGTGTCCCATTTCTGACTCTCAGTCTTTCCTGGGACAGGCCTGGTGATTTTATATAGTTGTAGGTGGATACCACCCACATTCTATTAACCTCTAATGTAGACCTTCATAGGATTCCAACATACTTACTTAGCAAACACATAAAATGGCAAGAAACTGGATGACGTACATAACTTACTACTACTGAAGTAAGTGAGTACTTTACACATAGTAGCTCACTTAACCCTCATCAGCCACTCCACGGGGTAGGCGCTGTTATGAGCCTCATTATACAGAAGATGAAACTGAAGCTCAGTGTGGTTAAGTCATCTGTCCTTAGTCAAACGGCTGACAAGTGGCAGAGATGCATATTCCAAACCAAGCAAACGGGGTTCACCATGGGGCCTCCGAGATGATCCTCATCTCAAGGGGTCAGAGTTACTTCCTGAAGGAGGAAGCAGACCGGCTGGGGGTGGAAGGGGAGCAGGGCCAGGGCTGTCTAGCTCTTCAGCTGTCTGGCAATTTGGCACAAGCCCAGGTCTGCATACCCGTCTGAAATTCAAATTCCAGCTCACACTTACCAGTCACGGAAACTTAGGCGAGTTAAGTAATCTTTCTGTGCCTCAGTTTGCTCACCTATAAAGTGGAGATAATAAGGGCCTACTACATGTCATACACCCATCTATTTAGTATACAGTAGCACGGCTTTAAGATAATGCAAATTTTTACCAAACTGTCCTTGGAGCCAAATCCTACATTATTGATAGTAACTACCTTATTTTTCTTTCCGGAGACTTTGACCTTTATTAATTAGATGGTTTACAAATCTATCCTACGAAATGAAGCAGCATGGATTTATTACCCGGATTTTAGAGATGAGGTGACTCACAAGAAGAAACCTGCTGACATTCAGGGTCAAGACCCAACCAAGTCATAGCTACTGCAAGCCACCATTAGGCAACAATGCTCCACTTCCTTATGGGGCCCCGACAGAAAAGTCTTAGTCAAGAATAGCAAAACTGGGCTTCCCTGGTGGCGCAGTGGTTGAGAGTCTGCCTGCCAATGCAGGGGACGCGGGTTCGTGCCCCGGTCCGGGAAGATCCCACATGCCGCGGAGCAGCTGGGCCCGTGAGCCATGGCCGCTGAGCCTGCGCATCCGGAGCCTGTGCTCTGCAACGGGAAAGGCCACAACAGTGAGAGGCCCGTGTACCGCAAAAAAAAAAGCAAAACTGAGGCTCCCAACATCTGGGGAAAGTTCTAAATGACCTGCTCGTTTAGTACCATCACAAGAATAACCGAATCTGGTCAAATCTGTGTTTCAGTTTAAGAGGTGCAAGTTGCATTCTTGTTCCCTCTGCCTGGACCTTAATGTTCCCTGTTTGTCCTCATGGCTAACTCCCTCACTTCTGTCAAGGTTTTGGCTCACCTATCAGCTTCTCAGTGAGGCCTATACTGGCCAACCAAGTGGAAATTCCAACACTTCATCTCCCAATCCACCTTAGCCTGCTCTAATCGGTCTCTTCCATACCACTAACCACCTGCCAACATACTATATAATTTACATCTTATGCTGACTATTTATTGTCTATCTCCCACCACTAGAACATAACCTCCCCAAAGGTTGGGATCTTTGTTCACCAAAATATACCAAGTGCCTAGAACTGTACCTGGTACAAAATTGGTGCTCGATATCTATCAGTATATAAATAAAAATCAAAATGCTTTTGATTCTTACAAATGTACCAAATAATCAAATCTAGTAAGAATGATTAAACAGTTGTCTTTCTCAGACCAAAAGCCAAAGACTTCACAGCACTGGGATGCACAGACGGAGCAGACATCTCATGAGTCTGTGACATGACCTTCAGTGCTAAATTTAGGGCTCTCAGTGTTTCTATGATTCCTAGTTACCAGTTCAACTTCACCTACCTAGGATGTGTATGTCAAGAGTGTTTCTACAAACTCAAGTATTTAGTCACAATAAGAAGCAAACAAATCCTGATCAGCTTTTCCCATCTCCAGGAAACAAAGCCAGGCTATGAATGAACTGACAGTGAAGCTGATGGAGAAACACTTCACACCTGCAGGGCTGTGGGATTTCTAGGCAATTTAAGTTGAGGGGGAAGGGTTTTAGTTGGGGTACCCAGCTTGTGCACGGAGACAGGTGCTCCAGGACTAAACCAGCAATGAAATGCAAGGAAGAAAATGGGACCTCAGGTGCAGCACTCCTCCAACAGAAAGGAAAAGAGCTAAAACAGATGATGGTGCAAATCACACTTCCTTTGGCTCTACAGCCCCAAATCCTCGTTCCTAATGGGTATGGATAATTGGTTAACAACAAGAACTGAGTGTACACGTATAACAGCTACTCTCAAATTAATGCACTTAATTAATCTGAACTAAGCAATACAGTTATAATGAAAACTATGGGCTTTGTACACTAAAGGCCTTGAAAAATCTGTCATGCAAGAAATATGCCATATTCCCATCTGTAAACCTTCATTTCATTACTGCTTAAGGATTTTGACTAGTGGTTAAATGGTAATAACTCAGAAAGGTCAAGATGGACCTGTTACTTGAGCACATCTCTAATACTCCTATAATTGCTAAATAACAAACTCCTTGAAAAAATTAAAGATAATATTAACATATATCTTAGTAGTCTTCATGCATCATTTTAATGTGGCCACTTGATGACAAAGACTCAGAATTGGTAAATCAATCATTAAAAATAACAATCTCTCCAAAAATTTATAGACTGACCCACAAACAATAAATTCCACTTAACAATACATGTAGTATAGAACATTCACCAAATGCTTTATCTGGTATATTTTCACTCATGTCCCTTCATCGGAAGTGTATTTACATGACACTGCCTACTAAGTAGGTTGTTTTTATTCTTCTTGAGGTCAATTCTTATTTCTTTCTGCATATGGGGCTGTCTTTGAAAGTAAGGGGCCTCTCCTCAGTTAAGGTACAGAATAGTTTCACTTGGTCTCTTCAGCCAGGGAATTCTAAGTGTTTGTTCATCTAACATTTACTTTCCATAAAGTTTTCTATTGTCAAACTAATTCCAAAGTATAGTAATTGTTAGCCGCGCCTCCAAATTCACCTAAGTCATAGCTACTGTTATAAATTTAAATGTTCAATATTTTCACTAAGAGAAAAACACTAGCCCTTTGGGGGTGACCATCACTTAAAAGTTTTACAAAATTTATGGACCACTTAACCCTCTTAAAAATGTTTGCACGATACTAAAAACAATTTCTACAAATTTAAAGAATTTGTGATTCACCAATAGTTTTAAATTATCTAACTGATTACAGACTTAAACCCTCAAGAAGGATAACTGTCTTTAACACATTTTAATAAATATAATTTTATTTTCTTTTAACCAGCTAGTCCAAGTAGGCAGGCAATGTGGGGAAATTATTACTTACATTAATTACAGTTTATCCTAAAATAACTGTGAGTGAATGGGATATGCAATGACAGCCTTCCCTAGGTCAGGAAATGTTATTTATATAGTTATATAATACATATTTATTATATTTATATTTTTTATTTATTATTGAAAGTAAGAGAAACAACTTCAACTAACAAAATTTCCATTGGAGCTTTGCATTACTGGAGTTTTAGTATTATTTTAAACTACCCATCATGAAAAATCTGATTTATCCTTTAAGCACCTTCAGTTATTACTATTCAATCATGATGATGAATCAGCAAATATGTTACTGCATTAAACTGCTTTTAAGACTACCAAAACTTCCCTAGCTCTTCTGTCACACCTTTATCAGAGGAGATGGCAAAAGTTATTACACGGATGTTTTAAAACTTCGTAAGTTTCAAAACCTGGACAATTACTCATCCAGATTATGTTTTGAAAGATGGTTTGTAGACATTTTCCATGAGTATTTCCCGTTCTGGATGTCCCATCATATACCCATTCTAAACTAGCATTCAACGTTTATTAAGCACTCACTGTGTGCAAAGAGAAAGCATTATACTAAGAGAAGGAGCTTAAGGCTCGGCCTCATTTTATTCGTGCATAAATACACAGCAGTCGTGATTTATTCTCTCAACTTTGTAGAAACGTGAGCTGCATCCACATGGCAAAATCCATAGCATTCATTGGGAAATGACTTTCTGGGGGCAATTCACAGGTTCTCTGGATTAGGCAGCCCCGTTGGGGCATCACGCGGGCCCTTCATCTTCCAGCCCACACAGGACAACTCGTGGGCTCCGGCCACACCTTCCGCAGGTGGCTGGATCGCCCGAACCACACGAACCCGACCCATCTCTCCTCGCAGCAGCTCCGGATAGGAGCATGGAAACGTGTGCAAGGGCTTCTGCTAATTAAAGGACTTGTTGAAAGGCCCCGGGGTCTTGGGCAGGAAGAGAAAGCAGCCGCCCCGCGGGGTCCCCCTCCCCCGCGGCCACCAAGTCCCCGGCGCCCGGGGCGCTGCGCAGGCCGCCGCTGCGGATACCCGGCGCAGCCGGCGCACCTCGGGCCTAGCACCATTTGAAAGGCAAATCTCAGAGCCGGAGCGCATTTAAATGCCCTGCCCCGGGTCCTGGGGGACGGCTCTCCAGCGGACGCAGCCGCAGGGGCCTCCGGGGCGGCGCGGCCCTGGGCGCTGGGCGCGGCCCGCGGGCGCACCCGGGACCTCAGCCCGCAGCGCCCCGGCAACCGCGCCAGGCCGGGGCAGAAGCGGGCGCCCTCAGGCCAGCGAACCCTGCCGCCGCCGGGGGAAAGAGCAAGCGTCGCGTCCTCCGCCGCGGCTCCGGCCCCCTCCCGACGCACCACACCTAGCAACCAGCGCTGACAGGACGCAGTGGCGGCGGTGCCGGGAGGAGGAAGCGGAATGGCTGCCGCGGTGGAGCCACCCCCGCCCCCCCGCTCCCACCTCCCAGCGGCTGCAGCCGCCGCCGAGCCCTGACAGCTCGAGCCCGGGCGGAAGCGCCGGGCGGCTTGCAGCGCCCGCCGCCAGCCGCCCCCAGCCGCTCCGACCACCCGGGCCAACTAACTCCGCGCTCCTGCCCAGAGCCGGCCGGTCGCCCCGCCAGCCCCGCCGCGCCCTCCGCCCCGCGCCGCATCGGTCCCTCCCCCCGCCACCCCCTCCACCGCGCAGCCCCACTCCCACCACTTCGCCGCGGGCGCGCACACCCCTCGGAATCCCCCAGCCCGCCAGCGGCACCTCGGGGCGCCCGCCCCTCCCCCTCCCTCTCCCCCAGCCCCACCCTGCCCCCATCCCCACCGCACCTCGCGCCTCCGCATCCCGCCACCCCCATGCCCCGGGCTCCCACACACCCTCCCCGCCCCGCCGCCGCCTTCCTCCCTCCTGACCACCCCTGGCCATTCTGGGGTTCTCGCCTGGGCAGGAGTTTCCGCGCGCCGGGCACCCCCGCCCACCCCCGGGCCATTTACCGATGTGGTTGTCTTCGATGTGCTCGATGAGGTCGGCCAGGGTGGGGAAGTGGAGTCCGCAGCCCCCGAATCGGCAGGTATTAGAGAAGAAGGAGGCGGCGGCGATGCCTGTCATGGTGCTACATCGAGAGCCCCCCTGGTGTCGGCTCAGCCAGCGCCGGGCGGGCGGAGGGAGGGAGGGAGGCAGGGTGGGGTGAGGAGAGGAGGGGCTGGGGGAGGGGGAGAGAGGCGGGGTGAGGGGAGCGCAGAGGACCGGACGGAGGGAGAGGGGGCGAGAGCGATGGAAGGATTGCGAGGAGAGACCGGGAGGCAGAGGGGAGGGGAGGCGGCGGCGGCGGCGGCGTCGGGAGCGGCGGGGGGAGAGGCGGGGGGAGGGTGGGGGTGGGAGTGAGGCCGCCGCAGCTGGGAGGAGGGACCAGGGCGCGCGGCAACAGCTGTGCGGCCCCAACCTCCGCCCCTGGACCGAGGCCTCACCTGGGAGCGCCTGCCACCAACTTTATCTCACTCGGCCTGCCCTTCACAGTTGGTAATACATGCAATCTGTTTGGAGCCTCCTTGGTTATGTGTATTACATTCCTGGTATATATACATCTATTAATTACACTTACCTCCCTGCAGTGAGAACTCAGGGAGTTACCCAGGCCCCTCTCAGGGACATTTGTTTGCACCTGGCCACCTGTCTAGGTTTGACACTGACATTCACAGGGGACCCAGGAAAGGTAATTGTGTGCAACTTACTCCTTAAACCTTCTTTTAAAAAAAGCCCATTTTCTCTGGAGGTTTGTACTAATTGATTTTAATGAAGTTTCCCTCTAGGCCAGAAGAAAATCTTAGCTTTATTTAAATTTCAAAATAGAGTGCTTGATTGTCAAGTGCATTTGCCTGTGTTTTACATGTGTACCGCGTTTGTAATACTCCCTGCCCTTTTTGGGAAAATGAAAACTAATTTCATTTCCCCAAATTATAATATCCCACTGCCCCATCTCAGATCTGGGGATTAATCCATCTGTCTCCCTGGGAGCAAAACTATCACAGCAGAAAGGACAGTGCATTGGTGAAGGCTAGAAGGAGTAGAAACAGGGTCAAGGGACATACTTTCTCTTCATTTAAAAGAGAGAGATCCTTCCAATCAATCTAGATTACACCATCCTGTGAGCATTTAAACCATAATGTTAACCAGTTAAGCATTTAGGCTGAATCAGGTAGCTTCTCTGAAACCAACATTTTGCTAAGAATCAATTACCTCCTTGTCCCCAACCCCACCCCCAATTTCACTGGTATTTTACTTTAAAGCTTGCATTCTCCAATAGCACTTTTACAGTTGCCTACATATTATCAGCAGTTTATGATGCAACAGTGCATTTTTTCATTATGCAAGTATACTGAATTTAGCATTTTTCTTCAGGACAAATTTCACTTACCCTCTGGTGCAGATACATAGAGAAATAGTATTCCCCTGTCCATAAACTATATTCATCCTTAGTGTTATTTCTAGTAGGATTCTTAATTCTTTTCATAGAGGAAAGGCACCACAAAAAGTTTTACAATCTGACAGTCACAGCAATTGGAGGTGATGAGTGCCCTCACCCATGGCATTTCCTCTTTTCGAGCCCATCTCTTCTGTCTGCCAGCTCACAAGGTAACAACTTGTGCTAAGATGAGAGTTGGGTTGGGTGAGGCTCGGGTAGTGGTATGGCTGAAGTTTAGTTTGGTGCCAAGAATGATTTCCTGGGCCCACTTGGGGGTGGAGACAGGGCCCGGGTGGGCCTGATAACGAGCCAGGGACCCAGTTGGCGGGAGACTGGAGCCAGGGCCAGACAAGGGTCTAAAGAGCAGGAGTAAGAATTCTAGCTCTTGAATTAGAATTTTGGCAGCTGTGCAGTGCATTCAGCTGCCCAGTCTGGGAAGGCCTTCAGCTAAGAGCAGGCAGAACACACCCCACACCGAGTAACAGGACAGGGAAATGCAATGCAAAAGCTTCAGCCAAAACGACGCCAAAAGAGGTTCCCCCTAGAGATGAGTGTTAGGGACCCCCACCATGAGGCAGCATCGAGGAAGCAAGGAAGAATGGAGAGCTTTGGAGAAGTAGCAACTTTGTCCTCTGGAGGAGAAACTGTCCATGTGGAATTATTAACTCCAGAGAGAGTGCGAAGAGGAACAGAGGTAGTTCAGGCAAGAGAGCTCAGAGATGGAAAGTGCCAGAAATGTGCAGGTGAAAGATGAAGGAAGTAAAGGGACTGGGTTTCACTAATGTTTAAGTCTCCACTACCTGCTATGAGTTTCAGTATTCCTAAAATAAAACCTTCACAGGCCACATTTAATAAACAGAATTTTTAAAATGAAACAAGCCAAAATAACCTATAAAATGAATCAAAATTTTGATTTTTAAGATTAAAATTTTTTTCTTTATCTTGGGCAATTATTAATATTTTGAAAGGACTCAATTTATTTTGCATAAAATAACCCACTCTAATTCTTCATCTGTGAACTGAAGCTCTGCTTATATGACATACTGCTCATCCTATTTTTTTAAAATCTGCACACTGTAGGCATTTCTGGCCTTTGTATTAGATACATAATCATGGTCTTTTAGATCTGGAAGATACTCTGGCCAGCAGACCCACGGGCTTTATAGATATGGTACACTGAGGCCAGAGGCATGGAGTGAGTTCTTTCCATGTACACACAGCCAAGTTTCCTCTCTGTATTTTTAGTGTATTCAGTAAGGCATCAACAGACATTAGAAGGACAAAGATACAGTAACCACCAGCAAACTTTTAAAAAATTGCTTTACAATGGCATGCTTACCATTATGTACTTGCATTTATAAAAATGTTTGTTTCAAGGGTGTCCCTTCATATAAAGTCAACATGAAGCTATAAAAATCTATAGAAGAGGGCTTCCCTGGTGGCGCAGTGGTTGAGAGTCCGCCTGCCGATGCAGGGGACACGGGTTCGTGCCCCGGTCCGGGAAGATCCCACATGCCGCGGAGCGGCTGGGCCCGTGAGCCATGGCCGCTGAGCCTGCGCATCCGGAGCCTGTGCTCCACGACGGGAGAGGCCACAACAGTGAGAGGCCCACGTACAGAAAAAAAAAAAAAAAAATCTATAGAAGACACACTTCAACTTATTATGTCCCAGAGAAAGTGATGGCTGATATATCTCTATACTTAAAAAAAAATTGTCCCCCTGATTTTGGTAGTAAAAATATTTCAAATAAAAGGGACAGTGAGAGAATTGAGGCGTCAGAAGGAGATGATGGTGGTTGTGGACTAGAAGTGCTCTCTCGTTTAAGACCCCTTTCTTGGGAACCATTTGCCTCCCCCGAGATCATGTCCTCCCAATGTGTAGGCCCACAGGAAATGCAGGCGTACAGTGACCCCAGAGCTTGGTACTTACCATTACAAATGCTCTGGGATCTAGTAGCAATCTCCAAAATCCAGCATGGCTATTGCCCACAAAAAGGGGCAGCTGCCAGGAAAGTGTGAATCCATTGGTCTCAGAGAGCCAGTCGAAGCCACCAAAGGACTCTGCTTCTTGTCTGGCCTCCACATACAGGATTTGGTTCATTTAGGTATACACTGATCATCAAAAGTGGGCACTTCCTGTGCCCTGCGTGGACATCTGTTAGCACTACAAGAGGATGTCTGTGAGCACTGGATTCTGTTAACTCTCCATACTGCCTTCAACTCTTCCTCAGGTTTTCTGGATCATTCTTCCAGGTCCCTCTTAAGGTACTTTTCAGGTTTACTGGATGTAAACAGGCCCTTAAGGGCTTGAGGCACTCCTTTTACTGCCACCACTACATAGACTGAGTAGATCGTGGACACAGGTAGGTCGTCTTCAACTCATGCCAGTCTGGCCACTTATAAGAATATATGACACTCCCCAGCTCTTGAAGACTCAGGCTGCCAGTTATGCCAACAGCAACCTTTGCTTCAACAGGATGTTTTCTTGAGGTTCCCACCTTCTTCCAAGGAGGAGAGTGTCTATTCCAGATTTTCTTGTTTAATATGTATGCAACCAAGTCTTCAAGGTCTTTGTACCGCTTTTATTCCAGCTCAGAAATGAATCAGCTTTATCTGCTCTTTGGTGATTAATTCTCATTTTGGCCCCCAGTCTCATTCTGCCTAGAATTAAGCATTGGCCTTAGAATGAGTAACGGGGGTTCTCTAGTTGGACAACACCAGTGACAAGTCCTAATGGGTGTTACCCTAAGGGGTGTTACCTTAAATTCTCTACCCTCATGCTTCTGCCTTACTGACTATATACATAGTTATGGCATTACATTTCTAGTTTTTTGTAAGATTTCTCCAGAATAAAGTAGTAAAATACCCAGCCATGGACTGCCGTTCTAACTGAGTTCTTGGGTTTACACCCCTGCTGCAATCTACCACATGCACCCAAATAATAGCTCCAAACCCAGCTCTGATGGGATTTGGCCAGCCCAGTCTGAGGTTTAAATAAGGTCATAAGAGCAGCCAACCAATCACTATTTCATTCGTTTCCTGACATCTTGATTGAACATCTATGCCAGGTTCCTGTTGTACAGCTCCTGAAGGTATATTTATAGAGGAACTGCCTGGACAGTGACCTCAGGATTTGTAAACTCTGGAGCCTGATCCACTGTGCAACACATGAGGGATACAATTTGAATATGACCAGTACAGTGTCTCCTCATGAGGGAATGCCAAATGCTTTGCAAGTCCTCCTGAATCAGTTCCTAGAGCCTGCCTGGGGTGGCTCAGTGGACTCCACATACTGTCCTCTTGGCTGCTCTGGTGTCTGACATTTCCCTCCTTTCCAACTCTGGCTCACTCAGGTGATAAATCTTGTTGCTCTTGACTGTATTGGAGCCACTAAAGCACTAATGCTTACACAAGACTGCACAGCCTTTCTGCCCAGAGATGTGTCTTTAGGCACTGGCGATGCTCACCCAGCAATGCCCAGTGTTGAAGATTCTCTATCCCTTCAAAGGCTTCTAGCACCTTTTTTGTCGTAGCCTTTTGAGGTTTCATCAGCTCCCACAAGCACAATCCTTTCCCTCTAGGACTCAGACAAGCATCAATGGAAACTGGACGAGAGGATCAAGTTGGGAATACTGCTCCATGATCTCCCCTCCCCTGCTAGAATCCCTCAGCGCCAACCTGCACCATCAGAATAAGCTTTCTATTCAATGACCTTCAATAATTGGATCTCTGCAGAAACCTCCCAGCCTTACCTCCTGCAGTTTCCTCACCTATACTGACAGTTCAAGATGGATCAAATTATTTTAGTTTTCAAGATGCATTCACTGTACCTGCACAGGCCACCTTGCCTTTGCATGTGTTGTATAGCCTGCCTGAAATATTCTTTCCTCTTCCCCTCTCCCCCCCCACCAAACACAACTTCAGCAGCTCATCCTGTCACCTTCTCCAGAAAGCCTTCCCTGCATCCTGTCTCCTCTTCCTTCACTGCTGAGCTACATGTTTATCATCTGTGCTCCAGCCAAGCTCCCTCTGCATTAATTTTGACTGTTCGCTTACTGGTCTTTCTTCTCCTCTAGACCAGTAGTTCCCAAACCTTTTAAATCAAGAACCCCATCGATAAAAAAATTTAAACCTCGATCACATGAACATTCATGTTTTTATTTACAAATTATATATAGACACTACTACTCAAATATAGTATGCATGTTATAAAGTAAGACAGATGCTTTTAGAAGGTGACCTTTTAAAAAAACAGAAATGGAAGGTCTAATATCTTCATCCCACACCCTGGAGTATTGTCTGGCCCCCATCCTGGGGTAAACGCATTCCACCTTGGAGGTGTCTGATCCTAGTCTCTGTGAAAAAGAAGATTCTCTCTCACTGTGCCTGCACATGGGGCTCAATAAAAGTTGTATGGGCGGGTACAGCTCATTACTGTGGTAAAGCAGGGCACTAAGATTTCAGTTTTCAATGCTGAAGTAATTTCTAACAATTTGTTACTGTTCTTCTCTTATGTAGCATCAATGAAAGACAGTCTTCAATCATCTCTCAGCTTGGAGAGATCACAACAGTTATACCTTCCCATGATCATGGCTCAACCTCTGGCGAGACCTCTTTTCAGGTCTGGCACAGTGTTACTGCCCTGTGCCCCTAAAAGGCACTTATGAAATGCTTGTCTCATTAGTTTTGATAGCACTGGTTTCTTAGGCTCTGCTAATGCAGACAAAGCTGTTCAGCTGGACAGAGATAAGCTGGGAAGCATTGAGCCATGACATGAGATCTGACACTAGCTCTCCTTTTATTTCACTGTGTAGGACCCCTTTCCCTTTCACAGATGTTCAAGTTCATTACAATGATTATTTTCCATAACAATTACCACCATTCACTGAGTGCCTACTGTTGGGTCAGGCACTGTTGGACTAGATGTCTTAACACAGATCTGTTTTTAAACGCTATGAGGTAGTTAAATACATTATGCCCAGATTATGGATGAGAAAAAACAAGACCCAGGGAAATGAGGTAACTTACTAAGATCCATAAAGCTAATAAGTGCTGGAACTAGGATTTGAACTCAGATCTGTCTGACTCCAGAGTCCTGGCTCTTAACATAATACTCCTCCTTGAATTTGGGTGTCCTAGAACATTTTCCTTCTCTCCCCTTGAATCTGGGGGAGAAGTTGGGCTCTTTGCCACAGGCAGGATCAGGCTCACGTACCATCACAAACAGTAAGATTGAGAGGAAAAGTGTCTTACTTTACCAAATGCACTTAGGATTGGGTCCTGAGGGCCAGGATGGGGTACTGATGATGGAGAGGGCTTGGGGCCTCCAACAGGTATTGAGAATCTTGGCTTGTCTTTTCCCTTTCCTTGTCCTTTGGAAGGTCCTTTCATTGCTGTTGCCAGGCTCATTTATTGGTCTTAAATACCTGATTTAAAATTGAACTTTATAGAGAAGTGAGACTTTGAAGAGATACCCTTGTTTTGTTCTTCAGCCAGTTCCTGACTTACCCATTCATTGTGTACCTTCGTACTGTTGATTTTGGGGTGGGGCGGGGAACACAGGCATCACCTATCATGTGGAAAGATGACTTTTTTTGCTTTTGTTATGCTCTTTGTCTTTGTCTCCATTCTGTAATGACTCTAATTATGTTGCTTTTCAGCCAATTGTTTGGCGTAATCATATTTTCTGTTACAGTCTTAGTTCCTGGAGCCATAGAACAGACAGCCAGCTGAATGCCATCTCAGAGGCTCTGCAACTCAATCCCTTTTCTTCCAGAGCTAGATGTATGTGCCTTTCATAAAACCAACCCAGATTCCAGTAACTTCTCCAGGAAGGACGTTCATCTTGATTTTATGACTAAATTTACCTTTCTATAATTTTCATCTCATTATGCTTTTTCCCAATGATTCTCTCTTCTCTTGTAGTGCCTCATATATTGAATGACTTTTGTAATCTCAGAGTTCTCAAACTCAGATGCCCTAAGGGTCAGGAAGGTGAAGCGATCAGAGAAGAGGGTGGTGTGGAGTGCACATGTGTGTATTGTGTGAATGGTGGGGACCAGTGCTGAACTGGAGAGCACTCCTCTCTTAAAACAGTGGAAGGCAAACAAGTTCCATCTGCGGGCCACATTTGGCCCATGAGCCCAAGAGTTTACAACTTCTGTTTTTCCTTCCAAGCCACAGTATAAAATTAGATGACTTTTATTGTGATAACAGCCCAAGAGTATCTGGATTAATTCTTTCTAAGTTTCTCATCACCATGAAGTTAGATGCAATCTAATTATTGGTGCAAATAATTCAAAAAGGACCCTTTGAGCCTTAAACAGATCTCCAAAATGATGGAAGAGCTGCCCGGTAATGGTCATAGCAGAGAAAAGAAATAGTTGGTGAGGGCTTCTTCCAGACTCTAACATTTCTTGGTTCTCAAATTCTTTCCATATTTCCCAATGCAGATCAGAGTCTTAAGAAAATTAATTTTCTGCTGGAGAGGGTGTGGATAAAAGGGAACCCACTACACTGTTGGTGGGAATGTAAATTGTGCAGCCACTATGGAAAACAGTATGGAGGTTCCTTAAAAAACTAAAAGTAGAATTACCATACGACCCAGCAATCCCACTCCTGGGCATATATCCGGAGAAAACTCTAATTCAAAAAGATAAATGCACCTCAATGTTCACTGCAGCACTATTTACAATAGCCAAGACATGGAAGCAACCTAAATGTCCATTGACAGATGAGTGGATAAAGAAGATGTGGTATATATTTACACTGGAATATTACTTAGCCATAAAAAAGAATTCAATAATCCTATTTGTAGCAACATGGATGGACCTAGAGATTAGCATACTAAGTGAAGCAAATCAGACAGAGAAAGACAAATATCATATGATATCATTTATATGTGGAATCTAAAATATAACATAAATGAACTTATTTATAAGCCAGAAACAGACTCACAGACATAGGTACCAAACTTGTGGTTACCAAAGGCAAAAGGCGGGAAGAGGGATAAATTAGGAGTTTGGGATTAGCAGATACAAACTACTATATATAAAATAGATAAACAATAAGGTCCTACTGTATAGCACAGGGAACTATATTCAATACCTTATAATAAACTGTAATGGAAAAGAATCTGAAAAAGAATTTATATATAATATATATATATATATATACACATCTGAATCAGTTTGCTGTACACCAGAAACTAACACAACATTGTAAATCAACTATATTTCAATTAAAAAATAATAATTTTCAACAACTGAATATGTGAGTACTCCAAATTTATCTAAAATAAATGCTGTATATAATGTTTTATACCGCTTGACCGGTGTCCAGGTATACTTTAAAATAGTTAATTAAACCCGTCAGTTAGTAGGTTTGGCCTTCCCAGTCTTTGAGTGCGCTCCCACTCCTGGGTCTATAGTTCAAGATCACATTGCTTTGAAGGCATCAGTTCTCTTAAAAAAATGTATAAAGTAATCTAAACATTTTAGATTACGGTTAATCTTTGGTGTCAGAGGCAACTCATGACTCTAATTTCTTTCTCTTTTCTCCTTCTTCTGCCATCCCCTTTCTCACCCCCCTTCCCAATCCTATAAATCTCTCACATTCCCCACCTTGTCCCCTCACCCCCCCACCCCAGGATTCCTTTTCAAGATTGATTCTTGAATAGGGCCTAGGCATGAAAAGTAGTTGGTACTCTATTTGAGAAAGCTGTACCAGAGAAGAGAATTTGAGAAAGAAACACAAGGAAAAGGTAATTGGGAAAGAAAACCAAGAAAGGGCAAAAGCAAAGATTGAGAAGATCTTTTCTGTAGAGTATGATCCAAGAATATGCCTATGCTCAGTTTTAGTAGATGCTGCCAAACCCTTTTCCAAAGTGTATTTACCAACTTACATACCCGCCATCAATGAGTTCCCAGAGCCTTTTACTTTGACTTTGCCCACAGGCTAATAAATGAGGTGTTCTGGTTTTACCAGAGCACAGCAGTTGACAAACAGCAAATTAAAAGGTTGCTGTTAGAATAAGACACACCGAAAACAAAAAAGTATACACCTCCACACAAAGGGATAGAATTCAAGTAGCATAGTAATTTGGAGTGATGATTTAGAGGTAAATACATTTTAATTATCTTAAGTTATAAAAAAAAGATGCAAGTATAACACAAGTGCCTGATTACCTGCTGGTTCTAAACTGTTCTCCATGAACCAGGGATATGTCAGCACACTGTCAAAACTTCCCTTCCTTGTACTTAGTGGTGGAGTTGGGGAGGGAGTATGTGGTGTGTGTGTCTGTGTGTGTGTGTGTCTGTGCGTGGCAGATGGTGAACAGGTGGTAAATGGTAAGAAAGATTGTTTCCTACACAAGAAGCAGACAGTCAAAAATGTTCCATTACATTAAGTTATTCAATATATGTTGAAACAGGCAGTAAGATATCATATGATCTCCAGTAATACTTTGAATTATTTTAAAATTGTTGCTTAAAACAGTGTTGCAGTTATCTAAAAAATTCATTACCTTCAGCTTAGTTAACCCATGGCAATGGCTTATTAAGCATGAAGGATTTACTTGAAAATGGTGGAGAAGATTGACATAAATTTAATTGACGTATATTCTCATTTAAATATGTATTTACTAAAAAGAAGCAAATGTTCAAATCAACAAAACTGTAGGCTCATTCCAGTAGCACCTGATTTATGCCTATGTTACCTTTCATGCATTCCATTGTCGGAGTAAGGGGTGGCAACCCCATGAATTGATTTCCTTGTTCCCTGTTGCAACGTCCTATGTGTCGACTTGTCACATATGCTAGATTAATGGTTTTATTATCAGTTAGTACTATCTGCCATTGGGAGCTAATGAACAAACCTCAGGAAATTCTGGCTTCTTCCATGGCCTCGTTCTTGCCACCTTATTTTTGGTCATTTTCAGCAGCTCCCATTTTCATCCATTCATAGACATCTCATGATAGAGACTTCTAGGTGCCTAACCAATATCCATCCTCTCCTTGCTCCTTAGTAACAGATTTTGTCAAGGGAAGCAATGTGTTCAGATTAAACCCAACATTCCCCAGCCTCCCTTGCAGATAGGGGTAGACCTATGACCAAGTTCTGGCCACTGAGATGTAAGTGAAAGTTGTTGGATGGGGATTCTGGGAAGGCTTCTTAAAAACCATGTGGAATCAACTGCTAAGCACCATTTTCACTTGGCACTTCTTCCTTTCCACTTCCAAGAAGAACATGATGTGACAGCTGGCGTGCTAGTGGCTATCTCATGAACGTAAGGATAAGGGCTACACTCTAGGATGATGTCCTACAACTGCCACAGTAGCCCTTGGTGCCTACTTCTGGAATACTCATTTTGTGAGAAAAATGGATTCTTGTCTTACTTAAACCACTGCTTCTCAGGATTCTATTGCTCATAGTCAAATGCAACTCTGGTATTCAAAATATTCAGTGTAATTCTCCATTTGATTTGTTCAACATTTTACAATTGTCTTTGAACAGAAGCCATACAACAGAGATGTATACAACTCATTCAGGCTTCTGGCCTGGATCATGAAAAATTAACCTTTAAAAGGCTCTGCCATGCTGAATTATCCACTGTGAAACCAGGGACTAGGTGGCAGGGCAAGTCCTCCTATTCCAGGGCAGTATTGGGAAGTCCGCAGGGCAGAATCAAAGGCTGAGGTCAGAGAGGTATCACAACAGAGCTCTCAAGCCTGTTGTCATGGCAGCAAAGAGAGATCCATGGCAATATGTTGGAACAGACATGAGACTTCCTCTTGTTTCTACACTGGATCTTGTAGGCCTCCCTGTTTAATCAGGCCCCTTGAATCTAAATGTCAAGATCTTCTGGAAGGTATAAAATAATTCTGTAATCAGCCCATGAACGCCTTCTCACTGCATCTGTCTTCCTTCACCTGGCCTTGGACTAGGGGTGTTTCTCCAGCCCCCGCCACAACACCACCGCTAGTGGAAATATCCCTGCAGTCAGTAATGAATCTGACCATTGGGGCCAGCATCAGTTCTAGTCAATCTCTAACCCTCGCTCCATTTTCCTTCTTTTTTAATTCATTTCCCCAACAAAATATGGTCAACTGCATACTGAAACATTTTCATAAAGTACAGCTTCCAAAAAGCAATTTATAGATGCACAAAACTAAAGCAAACAAGATTAAGGCAGGAAAAAAAGAAGAAAGAGAAGAAGAAAGAAATGTGTTCAGACTTAAGCCTATAGAAACAGAGATCAGATCTGTGGGACCAGAGGTTGGATATAGGGGTGGGGGAATTGTGGGAAGGTTTTCAAAAGGCATGAACTTCCAGTTTTAAGATAAATAAGTTCTGGGATGACTATAGTGAACAGTACTGTTTTTTGGAAGTTTCTAAGAGAATAGATCTTAAAAGTACTCATCACAAGGGAAAAAAAATCTTTGGAACTCTGCCAGGTGATGGATGTTAACTTACTGTGGCGATCATTTTGTAACACATACATGTATCGAATCATTATGTTGTACACCTTAAACTTACACCACATTATATATCAATTATTTCTCAATAAAACTGGGAAAACAAAACAAACAAAAGCAAGCCTGACCTACCAGCTTGGCAAATAAATGAGCCCATTTCCAAAACAAGAACATTTCCTACATTCTGCCAGGTATGGCAGAATTAACTGAGCCATCTTCCTTATGGTGCAGCTTTAAACTTTTCACTCTCCTGTGGTTTCTGAAGCTGAGCTGGAGACAGCTTTGCAAACTATGTTTAACTCAAAGACCTCACCACGGTGTCACTCTGCTCTGGCCCCTGCCCTGGAGCCACACCAGGCCCACCCAGGCTCCCTTCGCCCTGGGAACAGTGATGAGGAGTGCCAGCGGTACAGGGCACCGCAGGCTGCCTCTGGACCTGTCCCCTCTCCAGACATGCTTAGGTGCTCCCTCTTCTCTGCCTCCCACCAGTCCCCACAGCCATACAGGAGCTGTCACTGGGGCAGGTGGCCTAGTGACATCTGTCTGGATCCCCTTGTGGTGGGGGCACCTGAGCCCCAGATATCAGGTCACAAAAGCACAGCTACTTAACATCTGAGTCACCTGGTCCTCCTAAACTTCAGTTTATCTGCTAAGATGGGAATCATGGTGCCTCTGCATTGCAGCCATTATCTCACCACAACCACAACTACCATTTTTCCCCATTTACTACAAGAGGTATATGACCTGCAATGCCAAATTGCCTGGGGTTACATCCTGCCTCTGCTACTGAATCCCTGGGTAACCATGGCAAGATGCTTGAGTGCTTTGCACCTCAGTTTCTCCCTCTGTAAAATGGGGACGACAACGAGCCTGCCATTCAGAGCTGTTAATTGCGTACTATGTACTTTAACATAGTGAGTGCTGCAGAGTTTGCCAAGCTCAGTGACAAGCTCTGTTAACCCTCCCCATAGAAGTAAGTACCATTATTTATTCCCATCCAACAGATAAATAAACTGTGGTTTAGAAGGATTAAATGATTCAAATGTTAAGTAACTGTGCATTTGAGGACCTCGGGGGTTTCTCTCCGTTTCTCCTTTTGCTTTGAGAAGCCCTAGATCCCACAGGTCAGGCAGGGGTCATCACCTTACTTCCCCGGCTGACGTCAGGCCTTTCAAGTTGTTTCTCCACACATCAAACCTAAACCACAAATCCATTCCTTCACCTTTTCCCAAAGCTAACTCCCATCATGCACCCCAGTCAGGCTCCTCCTCTCTCCCGGGGCCAGGTGGGTCAGGGTGCCCCCAGGCTTCGCCTGAAATCCTCAGGATGATGGGAGGTGCCTCCCTGCAGAGGTAGGAGCCTCCGGGTCTGGACCGTCTGTGCGTTTGTTCCGTTTGTTCAGTGATGCGGGCGTTAGGTGATGAGGGCACCTGTTTGCAGGAGTGGCTGCGGGCAGTTTCCTCTCTTTTGCAGTTCACACTTCATAATTAGCTTTGGCCTTACCACCTTCTTAGGTTTCCTGTTCTAGGTTCCTGGCTCACAGAACTCAAATCCCCCTCTGACGCTTTCTTCTTAGCACACCCCTGGGAAAGAAGCATGATCTGTCCTTCTGAATGGTCTAATTCTGCACATGGAGTTAGTGTCTATTTTTTCCACAATGACCTTGGGGCTTTTTCTCTTAGCTTCCATCTGACCTTCAAGTCTGGCTGCTCTGGAGCACACATTAGCAGTTCTCACACCCAGCAGCTAATTGCTCATGTCAGGGAATGTTATTTATCTGCTCCTCCCTGAAGTTCAGAGCCACACACCTGAAAAAAGGCCTGTAGAACTTAGTATGGTTTCTTTGTCTCTTCCCCAAAGATCTGGTGTGAAAACTGATTTTCTACCGAGTGGCAATTCTCAAAATGTATTACAGTTTAGAGAAGCACAGTGTGAGAAGTAAGTCTCCCTTCTAACACTGACCACCCCTTCCCCAGGTTACCCCTTCACCAGCATGCCCCTTCCAGAAATACATAGGCCTGTGTGCATCCCTTGTAACTGAGGGGTACTTGTCTTGGACCTTGATTTTTTTTCACTTAATAACATGTCTCGGAGATCTTTCCATATGAAAACATATAGGTGTTCTTCATTCTTTTTAACGGTTGCACAGTATTCCATTATATACGAAGTTACTTGCATTAGTTTCCTATTGCTGCTGTAACAAATTACCACAAATTTAGTGGCTGAAAACAATACAAATTAATTTTCTTACAGTTTTGGAGGTCAGAAGTCCAAAATTGGTCTTACTGGGCTAAGATCAAGGTGTTGTCAGGGCTCTGTTCCATCCGGAGGCTCTAGGCAGAATTCATCTTCGTGCCTTTTCCTTCTTCTAGAGGCCACCCCATTCCTTGGCTTGTGGCCCCAGCCAGCAGTTGCATCCCTCTGACCTCTGTGTCTCTCATCACATCATGTTCTTTCTGACTCTGACCCTCCCGCCTCCCTCTATAAGGACTCTTGTGGTTACATTAGGCCCACCTGGACAATCCAGGACACTCTCCTCAAGTTACTTAACTAAATTACATCTGGAAATTTCCTTTTGCCACGTAAGGTAACATATTCACAGATTCCAGGGGTTAGGATGTGGACATCTTTGGAGGGCCATTGTTGTGCCTACCACCATACCATAGTTTATGTAATTTGCTTCCTACATATGGAATTTTAGGTTGTCTTTTGCTATTATTACAAGCAGTACTTTAAGGACTATCCTTGTACATATGCCTTACAGTGTGTGTCAGAATAGAAGCAACTCCTAGAAAATGAGTTACAGATTCAAAGGGGATGTACTTTTGAAATTTTGAGATATCTTTGTCATGGTAATTAAAAGACTTTATTTTACTTGTGATACTTCTGAATGGACAATTATCGTAAAACCATTTAGAAGGTAATAGAATTTCACTCTCTTTTGCCTCTTATCTGTGATTGCTAGGACTAGGTCCTTGGCTTTAAAAAAGGCTCTGAATCTCAGGCAACGGTTTTAGAAATAGGGATCCAAATTAATTTGTTTGGCTAACCACCTAATACTATAAAGCTGTGGCTATTTAAATGTAAAGTTAATCAAAATTAAATACAATTAAATATTTAGTTCGTCAGTCACACACTGGCCATATTTCAGGTGCCCAATAGTCACATGTGGCTTGTGGTTACCACATGAGACAGTGCAGATCTAGAACAATTCCTTCACTGTAGAAGGTTCCACTGGACAGTGTTACTACAGAGTGATCTTTTGATTGTCTATCAAATTAGAACCAACCCACTGCCTGAAGTGCAATTAACTCCATTTATTCAGTGAACACTTATTGAAAGTCTACCTTGTACAAGGCATAAGACGATGATTTTTTTAAAGGTCCCTGTCTCAGGTAGGTCAGAAATCAATGGAGGAGTTTTTTCTGGACTTGCCCCAGGAACACCAACTAACTATAATTGAGAAAATAAAAAGTACTATAATAAGTTCCAATGCAATTTAGGAGCACAAAAGAAGAACATACAGTGTGTGGGTGATCCTGAAGACAATAATTTAGAAGTTATTCTTCTATCTTTAAAAATAGCTTGCTCATTGTTCATTTTTCTAATGTTATTGTTATGTTCTTTGGTATTTTATTTGTAAATAACAAAATGAGGAAGCATTATAGAGAAGAGATTATAATTATAACACAGACTCTGGAGCCCGGCTGCATGGGGTTCAAATCTGGACTCCACCATTTACTAGCTGTGTGACCTTGGACATGTTACTTAACCCCTCTGGGCCTCAGTTTTCTCATCCCTTAAATTAGTATTTATCTCACAATGTCACTGTGAGGATTACACGTGTTAATGTCTGTATGCTTAGGACAGGGCCTGGTACTTATTGAGCACCAAGTGCCAGCCATTATTATTACCTAAACATGAATAACTATAATGCTGGAATTTCAGACACCTGGAAAGAATCTAAACGTTTCAGTTGGTTCTGAACAGACCATGGATGAGTTCAGTGGTTTGCAGGAATCCACCCAGATCTGACCAGTCAGTGAGATAGATGTGACATACACATGGCTGTCCTGGCTCAGGTCCACGGCCTGCCCTCCCTGGACCCTGGATGGGACAGTGGCAATAAGGCAATGTGCAGCCAGACAGCCTGGATTTCCTCTCTGACATGGACGGAATTTTATACTCTCACGGTAGTTAGTTAAGACCTGGTCATTAGTAAATTTGTCCAAATCCATTTCATAAATTTAGCTAAGTACTACCTCACCCTGTTCCATGTGCTTACTTATAAGTGAGACAAGCAATACATCCTTTTATTGATTCTGACACTCTTCCTCTCAAACTCTCTCCACTGCCTAAAAATTCAGGTTTCTGTGGTGGTCACAGCTGCAGTCATTTCAGTCATGCCTTTCTGTGAATTTCTACAATTCTCCTGCCCCTTTGAGTCTGTCCTTCTATGGCATTCTCCTCTTCCTGCTTCTGCCTCATTTTTGGTAACCGCTCCCTCTTTCTCTCCATCTTTGTAACGATGCTAATACCCACTAGGACTGGCCTCACAAGATCATTAAAAGAAATAATTAAAGGAACACTCAGCAGATACAAAGTGCTACATAAAGGTGAAATAATAATGCTTTGAACTATAAAAATGTACATTTCACCGCTTTTATTGCAATATGGGTTACCTGACATTTGTATCTGCAAAGCCTACTGCTTCAGAACTAAATTCATCATGCAACATTTGGAAATATATACCATCAAAGCCATTTGTTGTCCTGATTAATCACTTACCACCTGCTTTTAAGTGTCTAGGACTGTTGTTTATCTTTCTGCAACTGTCAACTTCGATCTTAAAGCCAAGCTGCAGGACTTATGATTGTTTTCACCAAAGAAAAAGTTAAAAAAATATACATGAATAAGAGAATAAAACACACCATACTGCTTATAGTTTCTTAATGCAAATTAGCTACAGGGCTCTTCGGAAAAGCAGGAAGGATGAAGCAATTTGTAGGTAGTCTCATTGCACTCAATACCACCTCTGTTCTGAGGCAGATGCACCCTAAAGTTAATGACACTTCAGTTTCAGGGCCCTGGAACTTGCATGGGTCTCTACCAAGTCCCTGTGTCTGACGAATGCAGTATTCTTTTTCTTAAAGAGCTCCCTCTCCCACCTGTATAAGCACCAAGCTCCCCAAAACCTAATGTGTCCTGCTGGTGCCATAGTAATTATCACACATGGCCACTGGCACCAGAGCAGCCGCAATGTGTTCTCTGCTGAGTGATGATCTCTGTCTTGCTGGAGATTGTGCACGATTTGGTCCAACTGTTCATGGACTTGCTGACTTGGGGCCCAGGACACTGTCTCCACCTCTGTTAGGCAGGCCTGTGGGCTGAGAAATCATTCCCTGAACTCCACTCCAAACTTGTTCTTTAGAATCTTGCAGATTTGAGAAGAGTTGCTCAGGCACCAATGAGAGAAGAGATTATTTTTGGAAGTCATTCCTTTAATCCAAGGTTTCTCAACCTCAGCACTATTGACATTTTGTGCCAGATAATTCTTTGTTGGAGGATGAGGTGGGAGGCTGTTACAGGATATTCACCTGCATCCCTGGCTTCTATGTAGTTCATCACCCCTCCCCCACCCTCAACCCAAACAAGTTGTGAAAACCAAAAGTGTCTTCAGACATTGCCAAATGTCCCCTGGGGCAGAATCTCCTCTGTTCAAGAACAACTGCTTAATCAAACATTCCAGCAAAACCCTAAGATGAAAACTTTCCTTTTGTCTTGAATAACAAAATAGGCATTTTGCTGCTCACTGGCAAACCCTCCTGGACTCCAGTGCAGGCAGGACTTTTGACTGGCAAAAAAAAGCCACTTCTTTATTCACAGATGACATGATCTCATACATAGAAAATCTTAAGGAATTCATACACACACAAATCTATTAGAATTAATGAATGAGTTTGGCAAGATTGCAGGACACAAGATCAATATACAAAAATTAATTATATTTCTGTATATCAGCAATGAATAATTAAAAATGAAATTAAGAAAATAATTCCATTTATAATAGCATCAAAAAGAACAAAATACTTAGGAATAAATTTAACAAAAGAAGTACAAGTTGTGGACACAGAAAACTATACAATAAAACATTGTTGAAAGAAATTAAAGATGTAAGTAAATATGTATGACATCTCATTGGAAGACTTAATATTGTTAAGATGGCAATACTCCCAAAATTGATCTATAGCAATACAACCCAAATTTATCAGCTTAATTCCTAACAAAATCGCAGCTGCAATTTTTTTTACAGGAATTTACAAGTTGATCCTAAAATTCATATGGAAATTCAAAGGACCTAGAACAGTCAAAACAATCTTGAAAGAGAAGAAGTTGGAGGACTAATACTTCCTAATCCCAAAACTTACTATAAAATTACACTAATCAAGCTAGTGCAATACTGGCATAAGGATAGACATACAGATCAATGGAATAGAATTGAGAGTGTAGAAATAAACCTCTATATTTATGGTCAAGTGATTTTCAACAATGGTAAGACAGTGCATTGAGGGAGATAATAGACATTCCAATAAATGATGTTGGGACAACAGTCTAACAATAACCATGTGAAAAGAATGAAGTTAGACCTCTACCTCACACCATATATAAAAATTGATTCAAAAAGACCTAAAGACCTAAATGTAAGAAATAAAACTCATAGAAGAAAACATAGAAGTATATCTTAGTTTAGGCAATGGTTTCTTAGATTTGTCTCCAAAAGTACAGGTAACAAAAGAAAAAAATAAATTAGACTTAATTGAAACTGAAATTTTGTACTCCAAAGGACATCATCAAGAAAATGAAAAGATCAGCCATAATATGGGATAAAATATTTGCAAATTATCTGATAAGGGACTTGTATCCAGAATATAGGAAGAATCCTTACAACTCAACAATAGAAAGACAAATAATCCAATTTTAAAAGAAGCAAAAGATTTGAATTGACATTTTCCCAAAGAAATGGCCAATAAGCATATGAAAAGATACTCAACATCATTAACTATCATGACATGCAAATCAAAACCACAATGAGATACCATTTCATACTCACTAGGATGGCTTAATTAACCATCCTAATGGGTATAGATGGTTATAAAAAGCAAAAGCAATACATAACAACAAGTGTTGGCAAGGATGTGGAGAAGTTGGAATCCTCATACATTATTGGTAGGAATGTAAACTGATGCAGTCCCTTTGGAAAATAGTTTGACATTTCCTCAAAATGTTAAACACAGTGTTATAATGATCCAGAAATTCCATTTGTAGGTATTGAATTGAAATATGAGCATGAAACATGAGAAATGTGAATGAGAATTGAAAATATATACCCCCACAAAAACTGTACATGAATGTTCACAGCAGCATCATTCATAATAGACAAAAAGTGGAAACAACCCAAATGTCCATCAACTAATGAATGGATAAACACAATGTGGTATATCATAGAATATTATTCAGCAGTAAAAAGGGATGAAGTAGTAATACATGCCACAACAATAAACGTTGAAAACATTATGCTAAGTAAAAGAAGTCAGTCACAAATGACCACATATAGTATGATTCCATTAAATGAAATGTCCTTGATAGGCAAATCTATAGAGACAGAAAGTAGATTAATGGTCGTCAGGGACTGAGCCGGGGGAGGCGGGGACAGGGAGGAGGCAATGGGAAGTGACCGTTAATGGGTAGGGGGTTTCTTTTGGATGATAAAACTGTTCTGTAATAGATAGTGGTGATGGCTGAACAACTTTGTGAATATACTAAAATCCACTGAATTGTACACTGAAAAAATAAACTAAACGACAGAGCAGTTAGAAGGAAAAAAGCCAATCATTCAGAGAGAAACAGGATTGCTATAAGAACTTCATCAGAGAGGGTCTTCTGGAGAATGAAAGGCTATGGAAGACAATAATCTAGTATATCTTGCTGAGGGTGAGAGAAATGCCTTACCACATTCTGATAACAGCTGCTTTAAGTCTGTCATTGGTAACGGGGCTCCTGGAGAACCTGCCTCTTCCACCTCTCCCCACATTGTCTGAGCTATGAGTTAATCTGATGAAACGTGAAGACAGCACAGGAGGGAGTCACTGATAAAACCCACAGAGAAAGATCCAGAAAAACACTAGCTTATAAAGTATGATATACCACAAGTGAGGAGTGCCAGTGCAAAGGACTATATGCCTCCTTCATTCCCATAATGAAAATGAGGTTTCCACCCAGGAACTGGATCCAGACTGTCTTAGTCCATTCGGGCTGCTATAATGGAATACCATAGACTGGCTGACTATCAACAACAGACATCTATTTCTCACAGTTCTGGAGGCTGGACCCATGCCCCGAGATCATGACTCTGACTGATTCAGTGTCTGGTGAGGGTTGTCTTCTTGCTGTGTCCTCACATGGCAGAAGGGGTGAAAGAGCTCTCTGGGGTCTCTTTTATAAGGGCACTAATCCTATGATTGGGGTTCCACCCTCATGACCTAATCATCTCCCAAAGGCCCACCTCCAAATACCATCACATTGGGGATTAGGTTTCAACACATGAATTTTGAGGGGCATGTGCATTCAGTCTCTAGCACAGACCTTATTCCTGCTTTTTATGTGTTGTAGAAATTTACTTCCTTTGTGGTTTTCCCCCTGCTAATTGCATTAGATTCAGGACTGCCTTTTTTGTGGTTTATTTTAAATACAGCAAGAAAAAAGTTAAAAAAATAATAAAAAAGAAGAAAAAAAAAGGCACTGGAGATAAGAACAGTAAACAAAACAGACCCCAAATCCCACTCTTGTGGAACTTATATTCTAATGACTAAATGCTAAGTGTTTGTCCAGGGGCTTTATATACACCCATTAAATTCCTGACATGGCCTTGTGAGATAGCTATGGGTATAATCCCTGTTACCAATGAGGAAAAGTAAAGCTCAGGGAGGCCTCTTTACGTGTCTAAGCTCACACTGCAAGGGAAGGGCCACAGTTTGAATCCAAGGAACTGACTCTAGAAACTGAGCCCTTAATCACTATGTCCACAGTTCCCCAAAAAGTGTGCCAAGGTGCCCCAGAAGACCACAGGGAACTAAAGATCATGGCAGGAGCTTTTAATTTTTAAGAGAAATACAAAGGCATGTATCAGACACCACATAAATTCCTGCTCTTAAGTTGTTTGGAACTAAACTAATCAATAAAACCATTAGATATTTCTTTTGATGTAGGGGCACTGTGAAATATGACTAATATTATTAGCGTAATATTATGCTAAAGGCACTGTGAACTGAGAGAAGTTTGGGAACTTCTGTACTATGCTATTGTCCATTTACATGTCTAGTTCCCCCTCTAGACCACAAGCTCTTGAAGGCAGCCTGGCACACAGTAGGCACACCAAAAATGTTTGTGGAATCAATGAATAATTAGAATAGAAGTAAAGGGGAGGGCTTCCCTGGTGGCACAGTGGATAAGAATCTGCCTGCCAATGCAGGGGACATGGGTTCAGTCCCTGGTCCGGGAAGATCCTACGTGCCATGGAGCAACTAAGCCCGTGCGCCACAACTACTGAGGCTGCGCTCTAGAGCCCGTGAGCCACAACTACTGAAGCCTGCGTGCCTAGAGCCCGTGCAGCAGAAGAGAAGCCACTGCAATGAGAAGCCTGCACACCGCAACGAAGAGTAGCCCCTGCTCGCCGCAACTAGAGAAAGCCTGCGTGCAGCAACGAAGACCCAATGCAACCAAAAATAAATAAAATTAAAATTAAAAAATTAAAAAAAAAAAGAAGTAAAGGGGAGATGTATACATGACTCAGAGCCAAGATATAAGTAGCAAGGACAACAGAGAAAAGCAATGGCAGAAGGGAGTGCAATATTTGGGGAATAGAAATTATGTGGGGAACATAATATAAACAAGGCAGTATGTATAGTGAAGTAGTTAAGCATGTGTTCTCCGAAGCCAGGCTGGCTTTGAATCCCAGCTCTGCCACATACTAGCTTGGCGATCTCGGGAAAGTTCCTTAACTTTCCTGGGCCTCAGTTTTCTCATCCATGAAATGAAATGGAGTTAAAAAAATTATTGTGACGGGTTAAATGAGTCTACATGAATGGATTGCTTAGAATAGTGTCTAGCACGTGATGACTGTTACATATCTGCTGTTTGATATTATTATTACTCCAGTTCTATTCAACCAGGTTTATTTTTTCATGAATTTGAACTCATTTGGGCTCTATGAGGAAGCTGATGGCAGCTAGTGTGACCCATTGCTCCAGTTTTCCTGAGTCTGAGAGGTTTCTCTGGAGATGAGACTTCCGGTGCTAAATCTGGGAAAGTCCTGGGCAAATTGGGATGAGTTGGTCACCCTAGTTGGCAGCTCATCTCTTTAGCTCTGCAGGGAATCTGACTGTAGGCTTATTCCTGGCTTAGCAGGGGTCACTTCCCTGGCAGGTCCAGAGGAGGCAACAGTGAGGGATTCAGGTTGCTTTGTGGCTGAGCGGCAGGTGGCAGGAAGTGTGTGATTTAAGGCAGGAAGGCATATATGGTTGAGATTTATGTAACAGAATAAGAGCAGAGGAGAGGGTCCATCACCACCTACCTCTGCAAGGCACCATGTTGCTCAGAATGTCTGACTTCAAGAGTTTTCAGAGAAGAAGAATAAATAGCTTTAATTGAATTTTATAGATAATTCACACTACTCAAAGATTATTGAACCATGTAAATATATATGCCAAAAAGTCTTCCTCCACTCCTATCCCCTAGTCAGTTAGCTCTCAACACACAGAGGTCATCCGTTCACTGTTTCTTTAGCCACACACAAGAAAATATGAATATACATGTTTATTTTACCTTCATTCTGGTATCAGATGACTATAAAAGTGGATGCAAGCCTTCTGGTCACTGGAGAGGCTATACTTGAATAAATGGGCAACTGACAGCCAATGTCAAAAGGACTGTTCACTTCGGGTCCACTGACAAATGGGGGTTTGGGACCTGGAGAATTGAGGCTGAGACCTGGGAGGTGGTGACAACAGCATGGCCCAGCCGCTTCTTAGGGTGCAATGACATGCCAGCCAGCCTGCAGAGATGACATCTTCATCTCTTCCCTCTCTCACTTCCAGGTAAGGACTGCAACTTTTTACTTATTCATTGTCAAGATTCACAACCACTTTTATATAGATTGGTCCCGCTATTTTCAATGTTGTTGTTGGTGTTCATTTTTATTCCCTTTGTCATATTATCACTTCAGGATGTTTGACAGCCACCCCCTTCCTTGCCTACAAATTAGCATCGCTGTCTCCTGTTATCTTGGTTTCTAACTGGTGGTTTTAGTTTTGTTATGACTAATGCTATATTTAGGCACTTGTCAATTCCGCTCCAAAAGTTGTGAGGGACAGAGAAAGAAGATGCTGTAACTGTGGGCTGGGTTTACCCACAGGTTTTGCCCAACCCTCTTGCTTTATCCCCTTATACCATCACCCCTCCCCCACCTTTCTGCTTGCCATTCTTACCTCCTCTTTTTTTCTTATGGTTAACTCCTTCCTACATCTCAAACCTTCCAACTGAGTTCACTTACATTCTGACGGCTGTACCTTCTTTAGAATTTCTTTGAATGAGGGTTAGCTGGTAATAAATTATCTGCTTTTGTTTCTTTACAAAGGTATTTATTGCCCTCATTATTGAAAGTTATTTTCACTGGGAAATAGATAAAATTCTACATTGGTAGCTATTTTCTTTCAGCACATGGAAAATATTTTTATTAAATGTATAATAGACCTTATCACTCTGCATTCCATGTCCTTTCATCTCTCTTCCATTTTTTCCCCATCTTTTTTTCTCTGGCTATGTCCCGGATACTTTCTTCTAATACTACTGTTAACCCCATCTATTAAGTTTTTTATTTGACTTACTAGTTTCATTTCAAGACATTCAATTTAGTTCTTTCTCAAATATGCTAGATCACGTTTTATATTTTCTATATCTGCCACTTGTGCCTAATAATTCCAATACCTCAATTATTTGTGGGTCTGTTTCTACTTTCTATTGTTTCTGCTGTTCTCATGTATGATGTCTAATTTCCTTGGGTGCTTGGTTATTTTTGACATGTGCTTCTCACTGCCTTTGAAAAGTTCTATGTGGGAGTTCTTTGAGGCCAAGAATAAAGGTGCCCCCTCTACAAAGACGTTGTCTTTGTTTTTGCCACATGAATAACTATTGTCAGTCTGGGATGACTTTAAACTAAACTCATGATGTGAGGTTCTTTTGGACCACACACAGTATGTAAATTTGAGGTAAAATTCTTTGTGAGGGCTATTTTGTGGTTAAAAAAATCTCAGTATGGGTTTCCCCCCTGCTTAGCCCAGCGCAAAGGCAATTGCCTTGCCTCCCCTGGGGTTGGGGTCAGTGTTGGCTTTACTTTTGGTTTGGTCTTACCATGCGGTCCCTTCTTATTGTAGGGGTTTTCTGTTATATTCCCAACTTGGGATGGGCTTGAGACTCAGATTTCTCTCCTTCTTTCTTTCATCACAACAAATACAAGTTCAGAGTTGCTGGGATTGACAAACGATCTCAGGGCACGAGGAGCTGCCGCATTCACTTCTCTCTCTGTTTTTGGCTTTTGCTTAGGTATTTTTTTCATTTGACACATCTTCCTTGTCTTAAGGGATACTTTTTTAAAAATGTTTTTCCAGCATTTTTAATTGCTTTCAGTGGGAGGGTTGATCTGAATAACTAGCTTGCCATTATCAAAAAGAGCAATATAATCACCTATTTTTTTTAACTGCTGTGTACTTTTCTATTATACTCATATACCAAAGTAATTTAACCACTCTCTTATAAGGGACATTTTTTCTAAGCTTTTTTTTTTTTTTTTTTTGGCGGTACGCGGGCCTCTCACTGTTGTGGCCTCTTCCGTTGCGGAGCACAGGCTCCGGACGCGCAGGCTCGGTGGCCATGGCTCACGGGCCTAGCCGCTCCGCGGCGTGTGGGATCTTCCTGGACCGGGGCATGAACCCGCGTCCCCTGCATCGGCAGGCGGACTCTCAACCACTGTGCCACCAGGGAAGCCCTCTAATCTTTTGATCTTACAGTAAATAATACTGTAACGAACGAATTTCCACATCTACCATTTATATATACACATACATTTTTCTGTAAATTATCAGAAGTGGATATCAGGACCAAAATGTGTTATACATTTTTACTTTTGATAGTTTATCACCCAGTTATACACCAATGCACCAGCAATGTATGCGAGTTTCACCACTGCTTTCCTAACTGAGTGTTACAAGACTTTTGAATTTGGGGGAAGGCAGCTCTTAAAACTATGTTCTCAAGTGCTGCCTTGGCTTGTCTAGAAATTGTGGCCATGAGATTGTGATCAAGGTGAGACCTGCTTAGGGTGGTCCACAACTGCTTTTAAAACCCACCATAAGATGCAAACTAGTTGATCATTCAGTCATATCCTTGAGCCCCGTAGTGTCTTGACTTAAATAAACTGTAAGCCCATGAAGGACAGAGATCAAGTTAGAATTTAATGATAATTCTGATTTCCCAAAGATCTAGCACAGAGAGACCTGAGCCAGATCTGAATTGGGGGCTAGGAAATGTGACTTCTCCAACACTGAATTTGTCCATATGGCCCTGAAATTTTTCTAGAAACTCATTATTGGATGAACTTTATCTCTTTTTAAAAGGTATGCATATTATTGATAAAAGTCCTTATCTTTACATCTTTATTGGAGTATAATTGCTTTACAGTGGTGTGTTAGTTTCTGCTTCATAACAAAGTGAATCAGTTATACATATACATATGTTCCCATATCTCTGCCCTCTTGCGTCTCCCTCCCTCCCACCCTCCCTATCCCACCCCTCTAGGTGGTCACAAGGCACCAAGCTGATATCCCTGTGCTATGCGGCTGCTTCCCACTAGCTATCTATTTTACGTTTGGTAGTGTATATATGTCCATGCCACTCTCTCACTTTGTCAACAGGAACAATTCTTAAGCAACACTTAGTGTTATGGACTGAACTGTGTCCCACCCCCTGCCCCTCATTCATATGCTGAAGTCCTAACCCCCATTATCTCAGAATGTATTTGGAGAAACGCCTTTAAAAAAGGCGTTTTTAAAGAGGTAATTACAGTTAAATGAGGTCATCAGAGTGAGCCCTAAATTTTCTAGTGTCCTTATAAGAAGAGATTAGACACACACGAACATACACAGAGGGAACACCTTGTGAAGAAACAGGGAGAAGATGACCACCTGCAAGCCAAGGAGAGAGACCTCAGAAGAAACCAACTCTGCTGACAACTTGATCTTAGACTTCTAGCTTCCAGAACTCTAAGAAAATAAATTTCTGTTGTTCAAGCCACACTGTCTGTGGTACTTTGTTATGGCCACCTTAGCACATGAATACAGCTAGGGATGGCCAAGGAATTATGTCAGTACATAATGTCTGAGTTTTAATTACCTACAGCTTTTTTTTTTTTTTTTTTGCTGTACTAGGGCCTCTCACTGTTGCGGCCTCTCCCGTTGCGGAGCACAGGCTCCGGACGCGCAGGCTCAGCGGCCATGGCTCACGGGCCCAGCCGCTCTGTGGCATGTGGGATCTTCCCGGACCGGGGCACGAACCCGTGTCCCCTTCATTAGCAGGCGGACTCTCAACGACTGCGCCACCAGGGAAGCCCTACCTACAGCTTTGAGATCAAGAAAATATGGTGAATGAAAACTTATTTGAAAACTTACTTGCCTGTCTCTGGTCTACTTATTTTAATATACTCCTTAAAGAGTCCACAAAGTCATTCAATTCTGAGATAAATGAAAAATTTTCTGTGAAACTTTCAGCACTGTTACATTTTCTTATTCTTATTTTTTGGTGAAAGCACTATGATATGAAATGGCATAACATATATTGATAACTAGAACTTTTCAGTACAGTTATAAGTCAGACTTACAGTTCTCTTTGTACCATGTTCCCCCATAATGGAATAAAGAGTCCAGGTTGGTCCTGGGTCCCTGGCAAAGGTAGACGTTCAATACCAATGCCTCATTGGATGGCTGGGGGATACAGTGGGATAGATTGCACGCACTTCTGTGGATGAAGGCAATCTGAGGCTCACTCAGAGACCAACCCCTAGATATGAAGCCAAGATTTTGAAGCCCCTGTTTTCTCTCCTTCAGCAGATGAGGGTAGAATTTGGCTCAGAAGGTGTCAGGAGATGCATGCTGGGATTGTCAACAGGATACCTGCTTACTAGCAAGTTGAAGAGCAGCCTTTTGGAACACAATTTGCAAACTATTTATATGTGTTTACTGAGATAGAAAAAATAACTTTCATTTGCTTAATAAACTTTTCTATTGTTTATTTTACAGACTATGCTAAAAAATAATATTTTGCATTTTTGAGGAGGATTTTCAAAAATCTTCATTTGATATTCTTTTGGCCAAAGAAGAATACTTATGTTAGCATGGAGAAAAGACTTAATGCTTGTGGTCTGTTTTTCTTTTATATTTTGAATTTAATGGAGACTTCAGTCATATTCTGTTGGCATATGCTATGCTCTGGATATCCATTCAAATTGCTAAAGACCTGGATGAAAATAACTTCTTTGTAAATCCCTTATATTATACACATGCCTAACTGCCATACCGATATTCCCCTAGAATCCATCACAGTTCTGAAAGCATTAAGAGATTTGCAAACTTAAATAAAGAAGACACACTTAAATAAGGATGAACTTAAAAAAATTAAGATCCCTAACTTCAGGTACTTTATTTTAAAAAAAGGAAAGAAAACATACCATAGCCAAACCAAATATTTTGAGATTTCTCTCAAACTTCCCACATCTTTTCACTTTATAATGTAAACCTGAATAGGAAGTCTATAGAAGAATTTCACACTGCAACAATATTAATACTTATTTTTGAAATAATTTCAAAAGCACAGAAAAGCCGTAGGAATAGTTCAAAGATCTCCTATCTATCCATCAATCAGAGACCCTAATCAAGTTTCACCAACTGTCCTGGCAGTGTCCTTCATAGCAAAATGACCTAATACAGCATCATCTGTTGCTTTAAGTTGTCAAACCCCTTTAGCCTCTTTCAATCCAGAACAATTCCACAGTCCTTCCTTGACTTGCAGGACTAGAACATTTTTTAAGACAACGGGCAAGTTATTTTATAGAATGGTCCTCAATTTAGGGTTGTCTGATGTTTCCTTATACTTAGATTCAGGTTATGTGTGCATTTTTGGCAGCAATACCCGAAAAGCAATACTAAATTCTCCTTGTATCCTGTCAGGTGGCACATGATTTCAATCTGGTCATGTTACATTTAATGTTACAATTGAATAAGGTAGTGTCTACCAGTTTACTTCACTGAAAAGCTATTCTTTTCCCCTTTATAATTTGTCTTTTCTTTTTTTTTTTTGGCTGTGCTGCGAGGCTTCAGGACCTTAGTTCCCTGACTAGGGATTGAACCCACGCCCTTGGCAGTAAAAGCACAGAGTCCTAACCACTGGACAACCAGGGAAATTCCTTCCCCTTTATAATTGTAAGTCTTTCGTGAGGAGATACTTTGAGGCTATGTAAATATTCTGTTTGTCATCTTTTACCCACAAATTGTAGCATCCATTGACATTCCTTGCCTGAATTGAGTTTTGCTAAGATTGCTGGATAATGGTGATTTTCTTTTTTATTTCTCTTACGTTTAACAGTTGGCAACCTACTAAATGGAAGAGGTTTTCCTTCTCCCATTTATTCATTTGTTTGTTTAAACCTGCACGGACTAAAAGGATATTTTATTCAATGGAGTATAATTCATCCCTATCATTATTGATTTTGATCTCAAATTGTCCCAGATTTGCCCAGTGGCTGGCTCTTCAAACTGGCTTCTACATCCTTCTGATGTGCCCTTATCAGTTTCTGCATACTTCATTACTTCCTGACATTAAATTACCTTTCATACTCATCCTGTGCTTTTGCTGCCACAGTCCTGAAATCAGTCATTTTTTCTTAGACCTCTTCAACTGTCAGTGGAAAATAGTTTCTAGAAATCAAGATCTGCATGCTGAGTATGCTTATTGCTATGGGCTATTGCAGTTTCCAGGAACTCTCAGTGCACAGAACTACAATGGAACAGAGATACATCTATATTCATATTACTATCTGCCTATCTATCTATCCACCTACCTCCCTCCCTATCTATCTATCCAAGTTCACAACAGTACTTCCAATTCAGTTCAAACACAATATCACAGGGTTCATTATCCTTCTCCCTTTTTATACTTCTAATTCCCTTATCTGACAGCAAGAAATCTGGCTCCATAATCCTCAATATATTTACTTATTTGCTCAATCCCCCTGTATGCAACAAATTCTCTAACCTGCTGGGCCACCATTCATTCAACTGCTTTCTTGCTGTACTTCTTGCTTGGGCTTCCTCAATGACCTATTTTTTGTTGTTGTTGTTGCGGTACGCGGGCCTCTCACTGTTGTGGCCTCTCCCGTTGCAGAGCACAGGCTCCGGACGCGCAGGCTCAGCGGCCATGGCTCACGGGCCCAGCCGCTCCGCGGCATGTGGGATCTTCCCGGACTGGGGCACGAACCCACGTCCCCTGCATCGGCAGGCGGACCCTCAACCACTGCGCCACCAGGGAAGCCCCTCGATGACCTTTTAAATTAACTATTAAGGAGGCAAGGAAGGAAGAGAGAAAGGAAGGAAGGGAGGAAAGAGGGAAGGATATTAATTATAATACTGATTATGGATAAGTATATGAATAGAAAGTCTGAATCAGCAGAGGGAGAAACACTCCCAAATTCATTCTATGAAGCCACCATCATCCTGATACCAACACCAGAAAAAGATGTCACAAAAAAAGAAAATTATAGACCAATATCACTGATGAACATAGATGTAAAAATCCTCAAAAAAGTACTACCAAACAGAATCCAACAGAACATTAAAAGGATCATCCACCATGATCAAGTGGGATTTATCCCAGGGATGCAAGAATTCTTCAATATATGCAAGTCAATCAATGTGATACACCACATTAACAAATTAAGGAATAAAAACCGTATGATCATCTCAATAGATACAGAAAAAGCTTCTGACAAAATTCAACACCAATTTATGATAAAAACTCTCCAGAAAATGGGCATAGAGGGAACCTATGTCAACATAATGAAGGCCATACATGGCAAACTCACAGCAAGCATCACACTCAATGGTGAAAAACTGAAAGCATTTCCACTGAGATCAGGAACAAGACAAGGATATCCACTCTCACCACTCTTATTCAACATAGTTTTGGAAGTCCTAGCCACAGCGATCAGAGAAGAAAAAGATATAAAAGGAATTCAAATTGGAAAAGAAGAAGTAAAACTGTCACTGTTTGCCGATGACATGATACTATACATAGAAAATCCTAACGATGCCACCAGAAAACTACTAGAACTAATCAATGAATTTGGTAAGGTTGCAGGATACAAAATTAATGCACAGAAATCTCTGGCATTCCTACACACCAACAATGAAAAATCAGAAAGAGAAATTAAGGAAACACTCCCATTTACCATTGCAACAAAAAGAATAAAATACCTAGGAATAAACCTGCCTAAGGAGATGAAAGACTTGTACTCAGAAAACTATAAAACACTGATGAAAGAAATCAAAGATGACATAAATAGATGGAGAAATATACCATGTCCTTGGATTGGAAGAATCAATATTTTGAAAATGACCATACTACTCAAAGCAATCTACAGATTCAATGCAATCCCTATCAAACTACCAATGGCATTCTTCACAGAATTAGAACAAATAATTTTAAATTCATATGGAAACACAGAAGACCCCGAATAGCCAAAGCAATCATGAGAAAGAAAAATGGAGTTGGAGGATTCAGGCTCCCTGACTTCAAACTATACTACAAAGCTACAGTAATCAAGACAGAATGGTACTGGCACAAAAACAGAAATATAGATCAATGGTAGAGGACAGAATGCTCAGAGATAAACCCACGCACCTATGGGCACCTAATTTACAACAAAGGAGGCAAGAACATACAATGAAGAAAAGACAGCCTCTTCAATAAGTGGTGCTGGGAAAACTGGACAGCTACATGTAAAAGAATGAAATTAGAACACTACCTAACACCATAAACAAAAATAAACTCCAAATGGATTAAAGACTTAAATGTAAGACCGGACACTATAAAACTCTTAGAGGAAAACATAGGAAAAACACTCTTTGACATAAACCACAGAAGGATCTTTTTCGACCCACCTCCTAGAGTAATGGAAATAAAAACAAAAATAAACAAATGGGAATTAAATTTAAAAGCTTTTGCACAGCAAAGGAAACCATAAACAAGACAAAAAGACAACCCTCAGAATGGGAGAAAATGTTTGCAAATGAAACAACAATGGATTAGTCTCCAAAATATACAAACAGCTCATGGAGCTCAATATCAAAAAAACCAAACAATCCAGTTAAAAAATGGGTGGAAGACCTAAATAGGCATTTCACCAAGGAAGATATACAGATGGCCAAGAGGCACATGAAAAGATGTTCAACATCACTAATTATTAGAGAAATGCAAATCAAAACTACAATGATGTATCACCTCACACCAGTCAGAATGGCCACCATCAAAAAATCTAGAAACAATAAATGCTGGAAAGGGTGTGGTGAAAAGGGAACCCTCCTGCACTGTTGGTGGGGATGTAAATTGTTACAACCACTATGGAGGACAGTATGGAACTTCCTTAAAAAACTAAAAATGGAACTATCATATGACCCAGCAATCCCACTACTGGTCATATACCCTGAGAAAACCATAATTCAAGAAGAGACATGTACCACAATGTTCATTGCCACACTATTTACAATAGCCAGGACATGGAACCAACCTAATATCCATCAACAGATGAATGGATAAAGAAGATGTGGCACATATATACAATGGAATATTACTCAGCCATAAAAGGAAACGACATTGAGTTATTTGTAGTGAAGTGGAGGGACCTAGAGTCTGTCATACAGAGTGAAGTAAGTCAGAAAGAGAAAAACAAACACTGTATGCTAACGCATATATATATGGAACCTACAAAAATAGAAAAATGGTACTGATGAAACTAGTTGCTGGGCAGGAATAAAGAGGTAGACACACAGAATGGACTTGAGGACATGGGGTGGGAGGGCGAAGCCAGGGTGAAGTGACAGTAGCATCGACATATATACACTACCAAATGTAAAATAGCTGGCTGGAGGGAAGCAGCAGCATAGCACAGGGAGATTGGCTCGGTGCTTTGCGATGACCTAGAGGGGTGGGATAGGGAGGATGGAAGTGAAGCTCAAGAGGGAGGGGATATGGGGACATGTGTATGCATATGGCTGATACACTTTGTTGTGCAACAGAAACTAACACAGTATTGTGAAGCAATTCTATTCCAATAAAGATCTACCAAAAAAAAAAGAAAGTCTGTGAATCAGAGAAAGAAAATACAAAAATAGGGATCCACCTGATTGAGAAGGTAGTACAAGAAGGCAGGTGAGTACAAGAAGCAATCTAAAAGGCAGCCCTTTAAAACAACAAACATTTATTTCTTGACCCACCTGTGTGGCTCTGCAAGGTGACTGCTCTTTGTGCAGTGGCTCAGGCTGCTTTGACCTTATTGTCCCTCCATCTTGTTTTTTTGTTTGTTTGTTTGTTTGTTTGCAGTACGCGGGCCTCTCACTGTTGTGGCCTCTCCCGTTGCAGAGCACAGGCTCCGGACGCTCAGGCTCAGCGGCCACGGCTCATGGGCCCAGCCGCTCCGCGGCATGTGGGATCTTCCCGGACTGGCGCACGAACCCGTGTCCCCCACATCGGCAGGCGGACTCTCAACCACTGCGCCACCAGGGAAGCCCAGCCATAAATATTTTTGAACTCCAAGATAATTAAGATAAAGGTCACATTATAGTAACTAAGAATATCATTTTTAAATGATTTATTCTGAATTTACATGGGACTTACATCTGAATTTAGAGGTGGTTCACGTAGTTTTCATTCTGAAAAACTTGTTAGTAACTATGTAAGTTAGCCATTGTCAAACATTAGAATCCTCTGGGGAGGTTTATGAAAATCGTTGCCTGGCCCTTACTTGCAGAGATTCAGACTGAATTGGCATGGGTGGGGTCTGGATAGCAGTAGTTTAAAAAATTCCCCAGGTGAGTCTAATGCAAAGCCAGGATTGGAATCCCTGTGCTCAGTCCTGACACTGTTGTACTTGCCAGTCCTTCAGCCTTTACACCACCTCCACAGGGAAACCTCCCCACCCGCTAGGTCTAGGTTATGTGATCTTAAGCCCCTCTGTATTTTCTCTATGATATCGTTTATCACAGGGCACTCTGTTTGCCTGGATGGTTTCCTGTATCTGGCTGTAAGCTCTATAAAGATAGGGATGTGTCATCTTCATTTATTGAATGCCCAGCTCCAGGCATGATGCCTGACACATAGTAGGTGCTCATTTAATGTGTGTTGAATATATTAGTAAATTATTACATAAAACTGGACTTAAAACTTTAAGATACCTGCACCCCAATGTCCACGGCAGCACTATTTATAATAGTCTAGACAGGGAAGCAATCTAAATGCACATCGACAGATGAATTGATAAAGAAGATGTGGTGTATCATGCCAGTTGCATCAACATGGATGCATCTAGAGATTATCATACTAAATGAAGTAAACCAGACAGAGAAAGACAAATATATATCACGTATATGTGGAATCTAAAAAAAAGATACAAATGAACTTATATACAAAACAGAAATAGACACACAGACATAGAAAACAAACTTATGGTTACCAAAGGGGAAAGGGGGATGGGGAGGGATAAATTAGGAGTTTGGGATTAGCAGATATATTAAATATATCATATATAATATATTATATTATATATTATATTTTATATTATGTATAATAATATATATTAATATTATATATTATTATATAAAAAATAGATAAACAACAAGGATTTACTGTATGGCACAGAGAACTATACTCAATATTTTGTAATAATCTATAATGAAAAAGAGTCTGAAAAGAGTATATATATACACATACATATATAACTGAATCACTTTGCTGTACACCTGAAACTAACACAACACTGTAAATCAACTATACTTCAAGAAAAAAAACCTTTCTGTCATATTGCTTTCTGTTCCATTATAAAACTTACAGGTACAGACATACAGTTAGGAAATGGGCTTATTTGTATCCTTTGTGAATGACTGATATTGACCTCTGGCAAAAAGCTCCTGGCCTAACTGCACAATGAACATTTGTAAAACTGGGTAAAAACAGCAAGTAGAATATTTGATCCTTATAATGAACTCATTTGAGGGTTAGACATACTCTGGAACTTATGAGAATCAGAAATGGCTAATCTATTTGTCCAAGCATATTGAATCTGTAAACATTTGGATAAGATAATACAATAATCATATTTCCTGCAGGGTAAAGTATAAACTTATCTGTCGTTCAAGGACCTTCACAACCTCCCCCCAGCCTGGCTTTCTAACTTCTCCTGGTTGAGTATCAGAGGAAAGAGCAGTCATACATTTTGAATCCTGAAATGTCAGAGCTACATCACTGTACCACGATATTCTGTCTGAGAATCTTGGGCTGGTTTCTTAATTTCTCTGGGCCCCAGTTTCCCCATATGTAAAATGGGGAGAGAGGTCTCACCTCTCATGGTTGATTTGAGGTTTAAGTAAGATATTGCACATGACAGTGCTTTGTACACTGGAAAGTACTATAAATGCTGCCTGTTTTTAGTCACCAAAGAGACCTGTTAAGAGGGGTCACCCTCATTTAAAGTTTCTCAGCTTGGTGGCCTCCTCAGCCTAGAGGACTCTTCCTTCATATTTCTGTCTGATGAGTTCTTATGCTCAGTAATCGTTAGTTTCCTTCCGTTTCCTCTTAAATTGTTATTTCTAAATAAGTCTGGGCAATGGAACCCAAGCAGTGAAGAGGGAAAGATGTAGCTGGGATTACTGTATTTTCTGTAGTGTCATCAGTAGAGAACAACGGGGTAGAAAGGAAAGAGTAATGTCCCCACACATTTGCTCACTAATTTCAAGTGTGCCGCTCACTTTTAATTATTATTTTTAGTACTTCAAAGCATATTCTGTAAAATTAATAAAGCCTGAGTAACTTGAAACCTCTCCCGTTTAGCCTGCCAATACATCTTTGCTGAGAAATGCAGTCAGTGGAATTCTGAGAGAATGATTTGATCTATGGGTCAGGGATAGTAGGATTACTGAGGATTTTTATGTGTTCTTAGAGTGCCTTTCTATTTCAGGAGGAAAATGATACAAATTCCATTTCACAGAAGCGAGTGGAGTTATACCAGAGAATTACTTATTTAGTAAAGAAGTGAATTTTTACTCTAAACCACATTCATGATGTTTATAGATCTTAAATATAGAATGAAAAGAACTTACGAAGCAAAAACGCTTGTGATTGAATTTTAAAAACGGATGCAGACATGTAATTGAAAATATTTCAACTGTGGAGGCCTGTGTTAATTTTTACGTAATAACATTTGTTTCCAGGGTTTCCTGTTGAGGTTACAGACTTATACCAGCATTTACCAGCATAATGTCATGGAAGACTGATTCGGCACGATGCTCAGTGACGAAAAGTTTCAAGATTAAACCAGTTTAGTAAACCATGCATGCTCTTATCCCGCTCTTAGAGATTCACAAAGCATGTCAGCCTATTAAAACTCTGACCACTACAACAGTAAAGATCCTGTTTAAATCTGTTTAACTCTGTCATTCCCAAATTGTTTTGACTATGGAAACTTTTAAAAACTAATTATTATTAAACCTATTAACAGCTGAAAACCTAGTATCTTCTGGGGCAGCGCAGTGGTTAAGAATCCGCCTGCCAATGCAGGAGACACAGGTTTGAACACTGGTCTGGGAAGATCCCATGTGCCGTGGAGCAACTAAGCCGTGCGCCACAACTACTGAGCCTGCGCTCTGGAGCCCACGAGTCACAACTACTGAGCCCACATGCCACAAGTACTGAAGCCCGCACACCTAGAGCCTGTGCTCCGCAACAAGAGAAGACACTGCAATGAGAAGCCTGCACACCACAATGAAGAGTATCTCCCACTCGCCTCAACTAGAGAAAGCCCACGCACAGCAACGAAGACCCAAGGCAGCCAAAAATAACAATAAATTAATTTTAAAAAATAAGAATTACATTAAAGTTTTTAAATTTATTTTTTTATTGAACTATAGTTGATTTCCTATGTTGTGTTGGTTTCAGGTGTATAGCAAAGTGATTCAGTTATATATATATATATGTATTTTTTTTATCAGATTCCTTTCCATTATAGGTTATTACAAGATACTGAATATAGTTCACTGTGCTATACAGTCGGTCCTTGTTGGTTATCTATTTCATATATAGTAGTGTGTATATGTTAATTCCAAACTCCCAATTTATCTTTCCCCTCGCCCTTTCCCCTTTGGTAACCATAAATTTGTTTGCTATGTCTGTGAGTCTGTTTCTATTTTGTAAATAAGTTCATTTGTATCATTTTTTTTTAGATTCTACATATAAATAATATCATGATATTTGTCATTGTCTGACTTACTTCACTTAGCATGATAAACTGTAGGTCCATCCATGTTGCTGCGAATGTCATTATTTCGTTCTTTTTTAAGACTGAGTAATATTCCATTGTGTGTGTATATATGTGTGTGTGTACATATCAATCACATCTTCTTTATCCATTCATCTGTCAATGGACATTTAAGTTGCTTCCATGTCTGGGCTACTGTAAATAGTGCTGCTATGAACACTGGGGTGATGTATCTTTTCGAATTAGAGTTTTCTCCGGCTATATGCCCAGGAGTAGGATGGCTGTGTCATATGGTAACTCTATTTTTAGTTTTCTAAGGACCCTCCATACTGTTCTCCATAGCAGCTGCACCAATTTACATTCCCACCAACAGTGTAGAAGGGTTCATTTTTCTCCATATCCTCTCCAGCATTTATTATTTGTAGACTTTTTAATGATGGCCATTTTGACCGGTGTGAAGTGATACCTCATTGTAGTTTTGATTTGCATTTATCTGATAATTAGTGATATTGAACATCTTTTCATGTGCCTGTTGGCCATCTGTATGTCTTCTTTGGAGAAATGTCTATTTAGGTCTTCTGCCCACTTTTTGATTGGGTTGGGTTTTTTTTTGATATTAAGCTGTATGAGCTGTTTATATATTTTGGAAGTTAATCTCTTGTCGGTCGCATCGTTTGCAAATATTTTATCCCATTCCATAGGTTGTCTTTTCATTTCGTTTATGGTTTCCTTAGCTGTGCAAAATCTTTTAAGTTTAATTAGGTCCTGTTTGTTTTTGCTTTTGTCTCCCCTACTCTAGGAGATGGATCCAAAAAAATATTGCTTTGACTATTCGGGGTCTTTTGTGTTCCCATACAAATTTTAAAATTCTTTGCTCTAGCTCTGAGAAAAATGTCATTGATAATTTGATAGGGATTGCATTGAATCTGTAGATTGCCTTGGGTGGTATGGTCATTTCAACGATATTGATTCTTCCAATCTGAGAACACAGTATATCTTTCCCTATGATTGTGTCATCTTCAATTTCTTTCATCAGCATCTAATAGTCTTCAGAGTATAGGTCTTTTGCTTCCTTAGGTAGGTTTATTCCTAGGTATTTTATTCTTTTTGATGCAACGATAAATGGGATTGTTTCCTTAATTTCTCTTTCTGATATGTCATTGTTTTTACATAAAGAATAATATGATTTAAAACTAGCCATAAAAGGTTTTTCGTTTTTGTTTTTTGGTAATAGCTTTCTTGAGATACAATTCAAGTACCATACAAATCATCTAAATCATCACTGTACTCATCTAAAGTGTACAATTCAATGGTTTTTGGATATTCACAGAGTTGTGCAAACATCACCATAGTCAATCTTAGAATATTGTCATCACCTCAAAAAGAAAGCCCATATCCTTTAGCTAACACTCCCCCATCCTTTCATCCCCCACCCCCAGCCCTAAGTAACCATGAATCCACTTTCTATTTCTATAGATTGCCTATTCTAGATATTTCATATAAAGGGAATCATATAACATGTGACCTTTAGGACCTGGTTTCTTTCACTCCACACAATGTTTTCAAGGTACATCCATGTTGGAGAACATGTCAGCACTTCATTCCTTTAGTAATAAAGTAATGAAGATCGATAGATCCTGTAGATCTACTACAGGAAAGTAAGAAAGTAAACAAAGGGCAAGACTGGTGAGTTGTCATGCTGAGAACTTTTTGCTGGTGGGTGCCGCAGTGAGCAAGTGTCCTCCCTCTCAGGATAACGAGGGCTTGGCTAGGATGGCAAATGCCCTGCCAGGGAGAGGAAGGTCATATTTTTTCATTCCTTCCCTGCTTCTCATGGGAAGGATTTTGGCTCCAAATTTTTCCCCACATAGTGGACTTACCTCCTCTGCAAAATCTGCTTCCCGAAAATTTTATGTGGATCAACACTGATGCTGTACTTTGATATGTGGGACCAGTCTTGCACCTGTTTCTCAGAATGAATATCTGAAGTCAGAGACGCTGGTAGCTGTTTCCAGCTTATTCACAGACCTTAGGAGGGAATTTGCAGGGGGACTGCATGGAGCTTTAGTTAAACCTTTTAAAATATAAAAATAGGAGAGAGAATGCTGCTTCTCTCCTGAGGCATCTACTAGAATCACTATAGGGATATTATATTTTCTAAAGGGTTTCACAGAAATTTTAAGTAATTAGCTCATAAGAGCTCTGGGGGTGAGAAGAGTTTTTTTTTTTTAACAGAGCAGGTAAAACAGGACCTGGGCACAGAATTTATCCCCCAGTCATACTCTCCCCAAGAAGAGAAAAAAGTGGGAAAAAAAAGAAAGGGAATTTTAATCTTCTCTGGCATCTGGGATTTAAGTCGATTTTACACAGGTTGCCTGTTTTGCCATGTTGTGATTTTTGCTTGCATCCCATTGCTTGCTGCTTATTATTGATAGCTGAGCATCTTGGCCCTTCTTTTAGGTTGCAGAGTTCAAGGACCCCAAAACAGCTATAGGGGGGTGCTTTGGAGGTTGTTCTGGCAGCGGCCTAAGGAGATCCTAACATAGGTCTGATTGGTCACTTTCACATATCACACTGGCCTATATTTAGTCTGGGTTACATTCAGGGGAATATGGATCCTGAGGCATTGGGGCCATGGAACTTACATACTTTTATTCATTCATTCAGCCAATATCCCTTGACAACAGGGATATAGCAATAAATAAGACAGCCCCTGCCCTCATGGAATTTATAATCCTGCTCAAGTTCTTTTAAATCATAGTCTCATGTCTCCTGTGGATCCCATGAGATACCCAAGGATGTCTCAAATTAACTAATTTCTGAACTGAGCTCTCTAGAGAGACCCCATATGAGCAGGAAGAAGCATTTATATGCTATGTGCCACCTACTCCTCTGTATGCTTCACATGCCTCATCTCCCTTTATCTTCCTAGCTAGCCTGCAGGTAGGTTTTGTTATGACCCTTTGGCTCAAGAAGTTGATGCTCAGCAAGGTTTATTAAGAGACAGAGCAAGGATTGACTATAAGACTGTCTGACTCCTGGTCCCATTCTTTTTCAATAAATCAGAGATACTCCAAGAGACTGGGAAACTTTGGCATTGACCCCAAGTTCAGGGGATGCTTAAAGGAACACTGATGAATGATAAAAAAAAGTGTGCTAAATTCAACAATAATGACAAAGGCATTTTTGTGCCTTGAATCCTATAGTGTAATGAAAAGAGTATGGGCTTTTATAAATCAGGGAGAATTAGATTAGTCTTAGAATAATTGAAATTCCAAAAATAGTATCTTAAAAATTAGAAGTACACTTATTTTTCATGTAAAAGGTGGTATGAGACTCATTGGTCTTCAGGGTCAGGGGAGCCCTTCCAGCTTTCTGCCTCTTTTTCCTCATTGTCCAAGATGGCTGCTAGAGCTCCAGATATCACATCCTAGTTCCAGGCATCAGGATAAAAGAAGGGCTGAAAATTGGTGTGGCCCCTTCCCTTTGGGAAGATTTCAGCTGTTCTACATATTCTTTCCACTTCCACCTCAGTCAGATCTTAGTCACATGGCCAACTGTTACAAGGGAGAGTGGGATGGCAGTGTGCCCAAATGTGAATTAAGGTTCTATTACTAAGAAGAGGAGTCTGGATACTGTTTGCTCTAGTATATTCTATGCTTCTTTATTATATTGTGGAAACTTACCTATAGCCTATTAACTAAATTGATTGAATTTTTTCATTCATTTGACAAATACAGGTTGATGCCCACTGTATGCCTGCACTGTGTTAAGTGCTTGGGATACTAAGACCAATAAGACACACACACACAAATCATGCATCAAAGGACACCATTAAGAAAGTGACTCCCAGTTTTCCTATTCTGGAAAACTTTTTGGCAAATAGTGTACCTGATGAAGGATTAGTATCCGAAATATACAGAGAACTCTTATAACTCACTAATAGTACAAAGACAAATAACCCAATTAAAAGTTGGGCAAAGGATCTGAATAGACACTTCGCCAGAGAAGTTATAGAAATGACCAATAAGCAAATTTTAAATGTTCAACATTATTAATCATTAGGGAAATGTAAATCCAACTACAATAAGATACCACTTCACACCCACTAGCATTGCTATACTCAAAAGGACAAGGGTTGGTGAGGATATGGAGAAATACACTGCTATTGGGAAGGTACAACAGTGTAACACCTTTGGAAGACAGTCTGTCAGTTTCTCAAAAAATTAAACAGAATTACCATATGACCCAGAAATTCCACTCCTAGGAATTGCCCAAGAGAAATGAAAACATAAGTCCACACAAACTTGTTCAAAATTTGTACACAAACACTCACAGCAGCATTATTTGTAATAGCCCCAACATGGAAACAACCCAAATGTCCATCAACTGACGAATGGATAGTGTGTATCTATACAATACAATATAGTTCAGCAATGAAAAGAAAGGAAGTCCTGATACATGCTATAATTGTATGAACCTTGAACACATTATGCTAAGTGAAAGAAGCCAAGCACAAAGGACCACATACTGTATGATTCCAATTATATGAAATGTCTAGAATAGGTGACTCTAAAAAGACAGAGAATAGATTCATGTTGCTTTGGGCTGGGGTGAGGGGATAGGGGAAATTGGAGGTGATGGCTAAGGTATGTGGGGTTTCTTTCACAGTTCTAAAATTGATTGTGGTGATGTATACACAATTCTGTGACTATACGAAAAGTGACTGAATTGTACACTTCAATGGGTGAATTGTATGGTATGTGTATTACATCTCAATAAAGCTGTTTAAAAAAGCACACAATTTGTGTCAGATTATGAAGGATCCTTCATGCTGGTGCTTAGGGGTTTGGTGTCAGTGTGAAGTAATAGAGGAGTAGTTCTCAAAGTGTGACTGTGGACCAGCAGCATTGGCCTCATCTGGGAAGTTGTTAGAAATGCAAATTTTCAGGCTTTACTCCACATTTGCTGAATCAGAAACACTGGGAGTGGGACCCAGCAATCCATGTTTGAATGAGCCTGCTAGGTGATTCTGATACACGCTGAAATTTGAGAGCCACTGGATTAGAAAATATGAAAGGGCTGAGGGAAAGCATTTAGGATGCTATTTCAGTAATCCAGGTCAGAAATGACAGTGGGGGTTGGTGGCTTGCAGCAAGGTAACAGAGACAGGGATATAGAGATGGACGGGGATTGACTGGGTTGGGGGAGGGGAGTAAAAGTAACTCCCTCACCTCAAACGATCATGCTCTTAAAATTATTTTTATCAGGTGTATCTGGAAACACTTCTAAAAGGCTCCTAATATACTTATCTATCAAAGCAGTGAGTCAGAAGGTAATGGTTAAAGTTGATATGAAAAACTTGGAAGTTCATTTAAATAGATAATCCAAGTACCTTATACAAAGAACTAAAGAAATAGCCATCAACATTTTGGAGGGGAGAAAGAGAATAATGAAAATGAATTAAGTCTCCATCCCTTTTTGGCAAACTCTTGAATGATCTTGAATCTTTTGAATGATAATCTCTTAAACTGACAAAGTTTTGAAAAGAAACATAAGCTTATTGTGTAAAAATAACCAAACCCAGAAATGATTAGAAGAAATTTCCTCTGATGAGGTGGTCAGGGTGGGGCTTTTAACTATACACTCTTCTGTACTTAAAAAAAAGTACTGGGAATTCCCTGGCAGTGTCCAGTGGTTAAGACTCTGTGCTTTTACTGCCAAGGGCCTGGGTTCGATCCCTGGTTGGGGAACTGAGATCCCACAAGCTGCGCGACACGGCCAAAACCAACCAAACAAACAAAATAAAGTGTTTATTTTTTTAAAAAACCAACAACCTTCCAATGAGGCAGATTATACTCTCTATTAATCTTACTAATCTGATCCCTCTTAAAGTATCAGCTACAGTTTATGAGTAAATCTGAAAAACCAAGAGTTTTAAGAGGAAATGCCAGAGAATTAAGTATGAGGAAAATTCATCTAACAGTAACACAAATAATCTTGAGTGTTTCCAAAGCCTCAATAATTGATATATTTTCAGTGTGATTTAATACCACAAAATTCTTGATTTTCTTGTTATTTTTCTTGCCCTGTTGCTCTTGCCCTGTCTCCCAGCTGTGAAACATCTCTCTCTATAGATCTGTTTCATGTGGTCCACCAAAATCAATAACATCTATCAGTTCCTTCAATGCTCTAAATTCTGTGTGTTTTTACACTTCACAGAGTTGACCAGGCATCCCAGGAAGCTTGAGTCACATTCCAATCAGGCTATCAGCCCATCATGCGTTCAAAACCTATCTCTTCAACGCCCAATGGCCTTCTGTTTCCAGACTCAAGTGTCAAGTCATGGTGCACACCTGTGCAACCTACCAACCCCAGCTGGTCATTTACTCATTCACCCTCTCCCCTTGGCTTCCAGGACACCACTATCTTGATTTTCAGACTTTGCTGATTGCTTCTTTTCAGTTCTCTTTTTTGGTGCCACCTCTAAATATCGGGTGCCCCGGGGAGCAGTCCTCAGACCTCCTCTCCTCTCTAACTACACTCACCTACTTATTCCTGAAATGATCTTATCCAAGCCTCGTGGCTTTAAATGGCATCTGTAGGCTGATAACACTCAACTTTATACAAAATGCTGACTTGTACTTCCAGCTACCTATAAAGTGTCTCTACTTGCGTGATGAATAAATAGTCATTTCAAATTTGACATGTTCCAAAACGCTCCCCCTGCCAACTCTTATTCTTTTGCAGGCTTTCCCAACTCAATAAATGGAGACACTCTTCTTCCATTTGCCTATGCCAAAGCACTTCGATTTATCCTGGTTCTTCTCCTACCCCAGTTGCAATCCATTAGCAATAATGCAGCTCTCCCTTTGGGTATATTCAGAAGACCACTTCTCAGCATCTCTGTTACCATAACCCTGGGCCAAGCAGCCAGCATTTGAGCCTGGATTATTTGCAATACATGGTCTCCCTCTATCCACCATTGTACCCTTCCCATTAATTCTCCACAAAGCCAGGGTGAGCCTCTTAAAACATGCACTGGATCACCTTACTCCCCTGCTCAAACCCTCCAATGGCTCCCATCTCACCCAGAGAAAAAGGCAAAGTCTTTAAATTTTCCCCTAGGTGTGACCCTTATCTAGCAAATGGTACTATGGTTCTCTTTCTTTTATCAGTGTTTGTTTCACTCTGTTCTGCATGAATCCTTTTCCTGCAGCTAGCTCTCTTGAAAACATAGGCCACTGAACACAGAAAATAGTTAAGTGAGAGTAAGTGGCTGAATCAAGAGTATTTCTATCTGCTAAAAACAAACAGAAAATAAAGCAAAAAAGAGAGTAGTGCCGATGATACCCCAGTAATAAATGTTTATATGTATAACAAGTAACAATGTCAGTCTATAAGGCTAGGTGTTCCAGGGATGTACTTTATTTTTCTATAACTCAATTTATATCTAGAGCAGTTCTGTCCCATAGAACTTTCTGGATGATGAAAATATTCTGTATTGCCACTGTCAAATGCAGTAGCCATCTGCCATCTTAAACAGAACAGATCCAGAGCCCCTATTCTTCCCAGAGGTGGAAAAAACATAATCAACGTTGGGCAAACTCAGTCAAAGCCAGGGTTTCTCGGTCAGTTCAGCAGACCCCCATCCTCTCTTTATCCCGTCAGTTGAATCTAAGTTTGACAAGACTTCTGAAGGGTCTCTGAGTCTCAGTCTTCCAAATGTCATTTGCCAAGACGTCTGAGTTCTTATCTGGTCTCTGGTAACTGATCTCTCAGGTGACTGTAGCTTCTGGTGTGCAGGTCAACCCATAAACATTGTTTGTGACCTTGTGGTGTGTGTGCAGGGATGTGTGTAATGGGTGAATATTCATTTTCTCTAATATTTGAGAATACTTAATTCTGGTACAGAAAAAAAGAAATGGGATAACACTCGTTAAATGTGTGAAATACAGAGAAGTAAGTTAGTAACTTGTGAGACATGTTAAACATAAAGTAAGTGAGGCTTATGAGTACTGAACACAGACAAAAAGGAAGGCAAGAACAAAGAGACATCTAATTTTCACGAAACACTCAATATACATGGGACACCAGAAGCACCTAATCTTCATAATATACTAAATACGCAGGAGGTATGAAGCACTCCACATTCATGAGGTCTTAAATTAGCCAGCCATTGGTGACACCCATTCTAGCCCCAAATGTCCTCTGCCAGATAAAATCCACAGCTGCTCATCAGGCTAACTGGTAAGCCACAACTCTGGCCAGGCCTACACACCCCTGTGCCTCTCCTATAAACAAGTATCTGTGTTGGTCCCAGGCATCTTCTGTATCTTAGGCCTCTTTGCTCAAACCTCATCTTTGGTCCTTGTAGCCACACCATCAGCAGGAAAGGCTGATGGGGCAGGGACAGGGGTCCTATGAGCATTGCATAAGCCGGGTTTCAGGTAGTGTGGTCCTTCCATCTTGCTCACACCCTTTCCTAAGTATTCTACCTGACCCCATCTCCGTCTCTTTGTTTTGTTGTGTGTTTTAAATTGATCTAATAAATGGTGTGATTTACACATCTTAATGTCGTCTCTGAGCCTTTCTGATCCAGCACCTCTGGGATAACTTGCTGGTATATTTAGAGGCTACCATGGCATCAAGGTAATTTCCTTCAGGACTTTCAAATACTCTCCTGTGTGACTTGGAGAGTGAGGAGTGCCTAAGGCTCTCTCTGCCTAGACAGACTGTACTTCGTCTACTGCTGCTGTCCTACTATGCTAGTGTGGGAGATCGCAGCGAGATTTGCTACTTCAGCGCACCTCAGCTAAGGAGTGAGACACAGCCATTGATTGCTCTCAGATCCTCAAATTTATCAGGAGACTCTACCTATCTGACTCCTTCTTTGGAACACCCACCAGTGTCTAAATAGCTTGCTTTCTCCTCCTCTCTGTTTGAAAGGTCTGTGTCTCCTTTGGAAAAGGTTTTTTCCAAATTTGTGAATAATAGGATACATTTTATGCCTCTAGTCCTGGTTTTGATTCTGATAATCCAGATTTTTGAAAGTCAAAAATGCTTTATCTCAAACTATTGTCTCTAGTTTCAAAAGTCCTTTTTGAAAGTCAACGTCTCTTTTCTGTCTCTTTGCATGTCTGTTATGGCAACCGTACTCTGAGGGCGCATGTGCACACAGGTACACACATACATCCCCCCACCCCCCACACACACATCCTCTGCTCTCTGAATTGGGGGAAGGATGGGGTAGCTTCGAATGCTGGGGAAAGAAGGAGCATAGGTTAGTATTTCATTTGTGAAATACTTTTTCCTCCCCATTTGTGAATAGGTTAGTATTTCATTTGTGAAATACTTTTTCTTCCCCATTTGTGAAGGATCACACATAGCCACAGCTGGAGCTTTAGTAAAGGAAGCCCAAGGGATGTCCGAACCCAGGATTGGTACGATTTTGCAGGCCGCTCCTCTCTGTGTCACAGTCCACTCTTCTGCTTGTCTTTTTGCAACAGCAAGATGCTCGCTGGCAGTTCCACAACAACATTGTGAGTAGAATTCAGTAGAGTTCAAAGGATGCTATGATATCTTGTTCTGAAAATAGCTATCTTGTCCTCTATCTAACTTTACTTTTAAAGTCTCATAACTTTGGTTCTTCAAGGGAATGGAGATAACATTTATGGATTACCTTACACATGCTGGGCATTGCTTTCCAAGACTTCCCTTTTTAAAATGTAAATTCCCTCTGGCAAGGAAAACCCCTTAAGCCCTCATTATCTAACCCCTGGAATCAACTTATTAGAACCATTTCCATCTGTCATAGCCAGCTGTGATCAAGGCCATGTGAGACTGGAGTTGGGATAGCCGTCCTGGGGAGGGCATCGGGTAAAGAGCCCTGAGAAGGAAGAGGGGGCAATGAAAGGGGCGATGGGGGTGGATTTCCAAATCAAAGTTTGCCTGCCCCACAAAATTTGCCCCGTGGTAGCTCTGAAGTAATTGATGTGCTAATTAAAATCCCTGTGGATTCATTAAAGTAGTCCTGAGAAGAAAATCTCCGCTTTGCACAAAGGGTAGCTAGTAGTTCAGGTATAAATATGAAAGTAATGAAACTTTGCTTTTAAAAAAATTCTTTCCTTTTGGCTTTTTCTATCAGTCCAAATTATAGAGTTTTAACCTCAATTTTAATGCTTAGAAATGCAAAATATTGATCATTAGATGAGAGAAGAAGTATAGGTCATATAAGCAGGCTGGCTTGTGGTTGACAATTTATATGATATAGACAGGTCACAAATGATCAATCAGTATGCACAAATTAAAATGAGCCATTCATACAACGGGATACTACTCAGCAATAAAAAGGAAGGAATTACTGATATATGTAACCATGTGGATGAATCTCAAAAACTCAAAAACTGCTGAACAAAAGAAGCTAGACACAGAAGAACATATACTTTATGATTCCATTTATACAATGTTTTTTAACAGGCAAAACTCATCTAAGGTGAAAGCAATCTGAATGGTGGTTACCTTGGTAGAGGCAAGAGGGGAGGAACGAGGCATGAGGGAGCTTTCTGGGGTGATAGAAATGTCTATCTTGATTTGGATAGTGGTTACCTGGACACACACATTCACCAAAGTCCTAGAGTTACACAATTCAGATATGTGTATTTTACCATCTAAAACATATACCACAATGAAAACAAATTCAAAAAACATTCCTGGTGTTCTGCGGGGCTATCTTTCCTCAGAATTGGCCGACTGCATGTTGGCTGGCTGGCTGAGGTAACTGACAACGAAGGTAGATCTAGTGTAGAACCCAAAGGGCAAACTGCGCAACATGCAAGTTGCTATACGTTGCAGTGCTACACATTTAGGGTTGCCCATAGGCCATGTTATTAATCACTACTATGTAATACTTGCTCTAAAATACAGACGATACAAGTAAATTCTATCGATAACTGTTTTGTATTTTTGATTCATCCAGAATGTTTTTTAATTGTTCAAGCTATAGAAAAATTGCCTCTATAAGAATACAGTAATATTCATACTCAAAAAAAAGAGTGCAGACCAAATTAATTCCTCCTTCATTTAAACAAAGTCTTCAAATGGCTTACTCTTTCTGTCTTACTCCCCATAAATTCCTTTTGTTCTAGAAAAAGAGTAGATTAAAAAAGAGGGGCTTCCCTGGTGGCACAGTGGTTGAGAGTCCGCCTGCCGATGCAGGGGACACGGGTTCGTGCCCCGGAGCGGGAGGATCCCACATGCCGTGGAGCGGCTGGGCCCGTGAGCAATGGCCACTGAGCCTGCGCGTCCGGAGCCTGTGCTCCACAACGGGAGAGGCCACAGCAGTGAGAGGCCTGCGTACCGCAAAAAAAAAAAAAAAAAAAAAGAGTAGTTCAGCTCTGCCCCCGTAGTGTACTTACAAATACCTATGCATTTCTTTCTAATACACAATAGTAAATCAAAGTGTTATGGAGACTTTATTAGGCTTCCCTCCCTCACCTCTTTTATGCATACAGTGCTCTGTGGTATGAGGAGCTTGCCTCCTGGAATAAATGACGTCTCCTGGAAAACTGGCTGAAGCAGTATTTTTAAGGCTGCAGTAATTCTCAAAGACCTGTAAGATACTTTTTCATCCTAATATTCTATTCTTACTGAGAATAAGAATCATGATTATTTTCATTATTCATTCTCTCCTATTGTTTATTCCTTTCCTGAAGTCATAATTTTCTCCTTGAGACATCCCAGTTGGTTGCTACAGAAATGATTATTTTGCTACAAACATAGAATTATGACATACAGTAAAGAATAAGCAGCAGAAGCAAAAGAACTCTTGGAAAAACTTAGTCCTGTTAAAGCCAAAAATAGCTGAAAACTGTTAAAACCGTGAGAGAAGTTGCCCAGTTTTTCATGAGGCAATAATTTATGCTGACATTTTCTCAAATGATTATCAGATCCATGGATGAAGAATTTATGGTTTGAATACATTTATGGGCACTAACACTTGCATTAGTAAAAGGCTATCCAAAGTTTTGAACTTAAATGTTCAAAGCAATCAATGACTTGATACTAGCAATAATCATTTAATTTTTTCCTACCTGTCATACCCCCAAAATATACTTATAACTCTACTTCAAACTCAGCCATTTAAATTCCTGTGCAGTCATAATGACTATTAATATGTATATATATGTACATATAATATATATGTATGTATATAATGTATATATATACACATACATGTATATATGTATATAATGTGTATATACATATATGTATATATACAATTTAGTTATATGTTTTCTTTTGTTTTTATTATACATATTATTTCCCCCATTTTTACCTCATCTTAATATTTAGAATTTTTAAATTACATTTGAGAAACTACTTATCCTGGTTCCCTATAGTTGAATATTTATCTGGTATCAAATTTTTTTGCCATTAGGAATGAACCTGCTGTAAATATCTTGATACTAGGTCTTGAAAGAAATTCTCAGAATTAACTCAGAGAAGTTGGGTTTTAGGGTAAAAAGTATGAGAATATTAACGTCCCATACTGCCCTACATACACATCCACGTAGAACATTTGTTAAATGGTGGCCTTCATCATCCACACTTACTTTACGGCAGGTAATGTGTATGGGTTTTACAAGTCAGGGAAACCAGAACAAGAGGAAGTTCCAAAGAATTTGGGAGAAGAAAGCAAACCCTGCATACACTGAGGTCCAGGGAAGCTAAGCAACTTGACTCAGTCCTCACTTGTGAAAGGGGCATGTTTGGAAGCTGGTCTTCCTTTCCCCACTTAATTCTTTCCCCTGCACTGAGCGGTGCTTCTTAGGGAGCTCCCAGAGTCTTGGGAAGGCCCTGAGGAACTCAGTGTCTTCCTGACTCTGTTTAGTTTGTTGATTTTTGTGTCCTTTCTCTTCCAAAATGATTTCAGGCAGATTATATAGAGAGACATAAAATACAGTAGAATAATGCCAAAATAAAAAGATAATCAGGTCAAAGAGAAACTATGAGCAAGCAAAATATTATATATTCCCAAAATACATACTTTAAGATCATATGGAGTTGGAAAAGAAGTGACATGAATTTCACTCTGAGGAAAGAGGGAAATAAAAAGCAGCACCTGATACACCAGTTGCCCAAGAGAAGAATAGCACTCTGTCACTGAACTCGTGTCTTAGCATCTCGAACTCCAAGACATTGCTAAGTCATACTTTCATTTCAGCTATGCAGATTTTAAGCTTCCCAGCTGTGACCTGTGATGCCACTGAAATAGGCCAAATTTATGAAGCCTGGACCCCCAAGCACCTCGAACTTGATGACTGAATTTTGACAACTGCCATCAGGTGGGTAGTGATACAGGCTTGAGGGGGAGAATTTAGGCATGAGTACCTGAGAGTCTAAAACTGTTCTGTCCCATTTGAATTTGATTTTAAATACTTCTTTTCTGATTATAGAAGTAATATATAATATAGTCTTATTGCAGAAAATGGAAAAACTACAAAGAAAATAAATGTCACTATAAATCTACTGCATATAGATTTTTTAAACCTTTAGGTGTATTTCTTTCCATAGGTATGGTTTTATATATATATATACAAATATATACACATTTTTGTGTGTGCATGCATGTACGTGTGTATGTACATATATGTATATATAATACACACACATCTAGACACTCCAGACAGAGCAAATGGGAAAGAGGCATCCTGAAAAGATTCTCTGAAGTCCTGCACTGTAACTGTTGGGGGTTCAAAACAATCTCTGACCTTATCGTAGGGGGAAAGGAAATTAGGTTAAGGACTCCAAATCCCTTCACGTGGCAGTCCCTCCATTTTTCTAAGACTCATATCCCTCAGTAAAATGTGGCAGTTCTTGATATGGGTCCCACATATTTATTGTTGGGGTTAATACATATATGTGTGGTTTTTTACACTGCAAACAAAAATATTTGTTCTATTATATACCCCCCTTACCATTTATAATATCTATAGACATTTGTGTCTGGACGTCTGACTAAATTCTCTTTTAACTACAAGAATTTTTTCCTGCAGAAGTTTTCTCAGAATGAAGTATTTCCTGAAAATAATGATAATGTTATCGCCTCCTTGTCAACTGGCAAGTTTTGAAAACTCATTATACTTAGTGATTATCTTTCTAAATATGAATGGTATGCCAACATTCTTTTTCTCATCATTAAACTTTGTGAATCATAACTTTCATGTCTATAATTACTATTTCCATTATCTCTTAATGAATACCTATATGTGACCCTTGATGGGATTAAAGAAAAAATAAGCCAACAAGAAAAATAAATAAAAATTATCTATTCCATTAATTCTTGCTTTCCTGGGCATATCCTTCTTTCCTTCCCCATCCTATGTATCAGTCTCATGTCTGCATTATAGGAGAACAGGACCAGCAGGCACGGAGAAAAACAAACGTGAGCCCTGGAGGCAGCTAGATCTTCCTAAATTGTATCATGTGCTCCAATTTACAGGGACCTAGTATGACATACAGAATTTACCCACAATTTTATTTGTTTTTAAATTTTTATTGGAGTATAGTTGCTTTACGATACGGTGTTTACACTGTACAGTAAAGTGAATCAGCTATATATATACATATATCCCCTTTTTTGTATTTCCTTCCCATTTAGATCACCACAGAGCACTGAGTAGAGTTCCCTGTGCTATACAGTAGGTTCTCATTAGTTACCTATTTTATACATAGTATCAATAGTGTATATAGATGGGCAGAGTCAAGATGGGGTAATAGGAGGACGTGGAATTCGCGTCTCCACAGAATTAGGGCACCTACCAGGCACCAGTGGGGGACCACGGACACCTAAGGGGACGGGAGGAACCCCCAGCGACTGGGTAGGACATGGGGTGTGGGGGGAGTGAAGGGGGAGGAGAAGTGGAGGTGGGACAGGACTGGCACCCCTGAAGGGCGGCTGAGGGAGGGGAAGGGATCCCACGCCCCAAGGGGGAAATTGGGGAACCACTGGGAGGGCAGAGGATCAAAAGGGAGTATGGCCAGGTTTCCCCTGCCCACTTGGGCACCCAGGAAACTGCTGAGATCCTGGGGCCTGATCCTCTGCCCACCGAGGCCCCCTCCAGCCACGTGGGTCCTGAGGGAATGGAAGGGCGGGAAGGGGGAGCAAAAGTAAAGGCCGGACCTCTAGGACCGGCACCCCGAGGGGTGGCTGGGGCTAGAGGAGGAGTTCCTACACCCAGCAGGACCCACCCACAGTTAGGGGTCCAGCGGGGACAGGGGAAACCTTGGGGGAGATGGGGGGAGGGGCACAAAGGAACAGAAGGGAATGCAGCCAGTGCCTTCCCTGTCCACTTAGGCACCAGGGAGCCTGTTGGGCACCCCGGCCTAATCCTCTGCCCTCGGAACCTCTTTCCTGCAGCGCAGAGCCCAAGCCCCGCCCCTACACCCCCACCAGGACCTGACCTCTACACTCGGAGACCCCTCCAAGGTGCTGGGCCTAAACCCCGCCCACACACCCTCACTCAGGGCCCTACCTCCAAACTCCAGAACCCGACACTCCAGAGGCCCTCCTTTCTGCGTGCTGCCTCTCTGCTTCCGTGCAGGTCCTAAGCAGAGGCCCCGCCTAAGCCCTGCTCCCAGGGCCTTTTCTGGCTATGTGGGTCCTGAGCCTAGGCCCCGCCCCACACTCAAACGTCACACCCCCAACAGCCTAGGTCCCACCCCACCCTAAACCCCGCCTGTGCCTAAGTTCCACCCCTCACTAAACTCTGCCTCCATAGCCAAGGCTTTTTTTTTTCTTTTTTCCTCTTTTAGATTGGGGTTGTGTTTTACCTTGTTGATTCATTGTTGTTGATTCTTTTATATTTTTATTTTTCCTAATAAATCTTTTATTTTTCTAATTTTATTTTATTCTTTATACTTTGTTATTGTTCTCTCCTTTTGGCTTGTTCCCCCTCCCCCCTTTTATTTTTTTTTTCTGTTGTGGTTTTATTTTACCTTGTTGCAGTTGTTTCAATTACAGTTTTATTTTTCCTAATATATGTTTTATCTTGCTAATTTTATTTTGTTTTTTATTCTTTGACATTGCACTGCTCTTTTTTTCTTTCTTTTTTTCTTTTTATAACCAGGCCACAAAGCTTGGGAGATCTTGGTTCCTAGGCCGGAGGTTGGGCCCAAGCTACTGTGGTGAGAACTCTTGAGTCCAAACCGCTGGACTAACAGAGACCCTCAGGGAATATTAATTGGAGTGAGGCCTTCTGGAGGTCCTCATCTAAGCAACAAGACCTGGCTCTATCCAACTGCCTGCAAACTCCAGTGCTGGACGTCTCAGACTAAACAACCAGTAAGACAGGAATACAGCACCACCCACCAAAAAAAAAAAAAAAAAATGAAACAACAAAAAAATATGTTACAGACAAAGGAGCAAGGTTAAAAACCCACAAGACCAAATAAATGAAAACGACATAGGCAACCTACCTGAAAAAGAATTCAGAGTAATGATAGTAAAGATGATCCAAAATCTCAGAAACAGACTGGAGAAAATACAAGAAACATTTAACAAGGATCTAGAAGAACTAAAGAGCAAACAAATGGTGATGAACAACACAATTACTGAAATTAAAAATACTCTAGAAGGAATCAATAGCAGAATAACTGAGGAAGAAGAACGGATAAGCGAGCTAGAAGATAAAATGGTGGAAATAACAGCCTGGGAGCAGCATAAAGAAAAAAGAATGAAAAGAATTGAGGACAGTCTCAGAGACCTCTGGGACAACATTAAATGGACCAACATTCGAATTATAGGGGTCCCAGAAGAAGAAGAGAAAAAGAAAGGGTCTGAGAAAATATTTGAAGAGATTATAGTTGAAATTTTCCCCAGCATGAGAAAGGAAATAGTCAACTCCAGGAAGCACAGAGAATACCATACAGGATAAATCCAAAGAGAAACACGCTGAGACACATGTTAATCAAACTATCAAAAATTAAATACAAAGAAAAAATATTAAAAGCAGCAAGGGAAAAGGAACAAATAACATACAAGAGAATCCCCATAAGGTTAACAGCTGATTTTTCAGCAGAAACTCTGGAAGCCAGAAGGGAGTGGCCAGACATACTTAAAGTGATGAAAGGGAAAAACCTACAACCAAGATTACTCTACCCAGCAAGGATCTCATTCAGGTTCAATGGAGAAATTAAAACGTTTACAGATAAGCAAAAGTTAATAGAATTCTGCACCAGCAAACCAGCTTTACAACAAATGCTAAAGGAACTTCTCTAGGCATGAAACACAAGAGAAGGAAAAGACCTACAAAAAAAACCCTAAAATAAGAAAATGGTAATAGGAACATACATATTGATAATTACCTTAAATGTAAATGGATTAAATGCTCCAACCAAAAGACCTAGACTGGCTGAATGGGTACAGAAACAAGACCCATCCATATGCTATTTACAAGAGACCCACTTCAGACCTAGGGACACATACAGACTGAATGTGGGGGGATGGAAAAGGATATTCCATGCAAATGGAAATCAAAAGAAAGCTGGAGTAGCAATTCTCATATCAGACAAAATAGACTTTAAAATAAAGACTATTACAAGAGACAAAAGAAGGACACTACATAATAATCAAGGGATCAATCCAAGAAGAAGATATAACAATTGTAAATATTTATGCACCCAACATAGGAGCACCTCAATACATAAGGCAAATGCTAGCAGCCATTAAAGGGGAAATCGACAGTAACACAATCATAGTAGGGGACTCTAACACCCCACTTTCACCAATGGACAGATCATCCAAAATGAAAATAAATAAGGAAACACAAGCTTTAAATGACACATTAAACAAGATGGACTTAATTGATATTTATAGGACATTCCATCCAAAAACAACAGAATACGCTTTCTTCTCAAGTGCTCATGGAACATTCTCCAGGATAGACCACATCTTGGGTCACAAATCAAGCCTTGGTAAATTTAAGACAATTGAAATCATATCAAGTATCTTTTCCGACTACAATGCTATGAGAATAGATATCAATTACAGGAAAAAATCTGTGAAAAATACAAACACATGGAGGCTAAACAATATGCTACTAAATAACCAAGAGATCACTGAAGAAATCAAAGAGGAAATCAAAAAATACCTACAGACAAGTGACAATGAAAACACGATGACCCAAAACCTATGGGATGCAGCAAAAGCAGTTCTAAGAGATAAGTTTATACCAATGCAATCCTACCCCAAGAAACAAGAAAAATCTCAAATAAACAACCTAACCTTACACCTAAAGCAATTAGAGAAAGAAGAACAAAAAACCCCCAAAGTTAGCAGAAGAAAAGAAATCATAAAGATCAGATCAGAAATAAATGAAACAGAAAGGAAGGAAACGATAGCAAAGATCAATAAAACTAAAAGCTGGTTCTTTGAGAACATAAACAAAATTGATAAACCAGGGCTTCCCTGGTGGCGCAGTGGTTGAGAGTCCGCCTGCCAATGCAGGGGACGTGGGTTCATGCTCCGGTCCGGAAAGATCCCACATGCCGCGGAGCGGCTGGGCCCGTGAGCCATGGCCACTGAGCCTGTGTGTCCGGAACCTGCGCTCCGCAACGGGAGAGGCCACAACAGTGAGAGGCCCGTGTACAGAAAAAAAAAAAAAAAAAAAAAATTGATAAACCATTAGCCAGACTCATCAAGAAAAAAAAAAAAAGACTCAAATCAACAGAATTAGAAATGAAAAAGGCGAAGTAACAACTGACACTGCAGAAATACAAAGGATCATGAGAGATTACTACAAGCAACTATATGCCAATAAAATGGACAACCTGGAAGAAATGAACAAATTCTTAGAAAAGCACAACCTTCGGAGACTGAACCAGGAAGAAATGGAAAATATAAACAGACCAGTCACAAGCACTGAAATTGAAACTGTGATTAAAAATCTTCCAACAAACAAAAGCCCAGGACCAAATGGCTTCACATGCGAATTCTATCAAACATTTAGAGATGAGCTAACACCTATCCTTCTCAAACTCTTCCAAAATATAGCAGAGGGAGGAACACTCCCAAACTCATTCTGTGAGGCCACCATCACCCTGATACCAAAACCAGACAAAGATGTCACACACAGAAAAACTACAAGCCAGTATCACTGATGAATACAGATGCAAAAATCCTCAACAAAATACTAGCAAACAGAATCCAACAGCACATTGAAAGGAACATACACCATGATCAAGTGGGGTTGATCCCAAGAATGCAAGGATTCTTCAATATATAGAAATCAGCCAATGTGATATACCATATTAACAAATTGAAGGAAAAAAATCATATGATCATCTCAATAGATGCAGAAAAAGCTTGTGACAAAATTTAACACCCATTTATGATAAAAACTCTCCAGAAAGTAGGCATAGAGGGAACCTACGTCAACATAATAAAGGCCATATATGACAAACCCACAGCCAACACCATTCTCAATGGTGTAAAACTGAAACCATCTCCGCCAAGATCAGGAACAAGACAAGGTTGCCCAGTCTCACCACTGTTATTCAACATAGTTTTGGAAGTCCTAGACATGGCAATCAGAGAAGAAAAAGAAATAAAAGGAATACCAATTGGAAACGAAGAAGTAAAACTGTCACTGTTTGCAGATGACATGATACTGTACATAGAGAATCCTAAAGATGTCACCAAAAAACTACTAAAGCTAATCAATGAATTTGGTAAAGTTGCAGGATACAATGTTTATGCACAGAAATTTCTTGTATTCCTATACACTAATGATGAAAAATCTGAAAGAGAAATTAAGGAAACACTCCCATTTACCATTGCAACAAAAGAATAAAATACTTAGGAATAAACTTACCTAAGGAGACAAAAGACCTGTATGCAGAAAACTATAAGACACTGATGAAAGAAATTAAAGATGATACAAATAGATGGAGAGAAATACCATGTTCTTGGATTGGAAGAATCAAAATTGTGAAAATGACTATACTATCCAAAGCAATCTACAGATTCAATGCAATCCCTATCAAATTAGCAGTGGCATTTTTTACAGAACTGGAACAAAAATCTTAAAATTTGTATGGAGACACAAAAGACCCTGAATAGCCAACGCAGTCTTGAGGGAAAAAATGGAGCTGGAGGAATCAGACTTCCTGACTCCAGACTATACTACAAGCTACAGTAATCAAGACAATATGGTACTGGTGCAAAAACAGAAATATAGATCAATCGAAAAGGATAGAAAGCTCAGAGGTAAACCCACGCACATATGGTCAACTTATCTTTGATAAAGGAGGCAAGAATATACAATGGAGAAAAGACAGCCTCTTCAATAAGTGGTGCTGGGAAAACTGGACAGCTACATGTAAAAGAATGAAATTAGAACACTTCCTAACACCATACACAAAAATAAACTCAAAATGGATTAAAGACCTAAGTGTAAGGCCAGACACTATAAAACTCTTAGAGGAAAACATAGGCAGAATACTCTATGACATAAATCCCAGCAAGATCCTTTTTGACCCACCTTGTAGAGAAATGAAATTAAAAACAAAAATAAACAAATGGGACCTAATGAAACTTAAAATCTTTTGCACAGCAAAGGAAACCATAAACAAGATGAAAGGACAATCCTTAGAATGGGAGAAAATATTTGCAAATGAAGCAATTGACAAAGGATTAATCTCCAAAATATACAAGCAGCTCATGAAGCTCAATACCAAGAAAACAAACCACCCAATCCAAAAATGGGCAAAAGACCTAAATAGACATTTCTCCAAAGATACACAGATTGTCAACAAACACATGAAAAGATGCTCAACGTCACTAATCATTAGAGGAATGGAAATCAAAACTACAATGAGGTATCACCTCACACCAGTCATAATAGCCATCATCAAAAAGCTACAAACAATAAATGCTGGAGAGGGTGTGGAGAAAATGGAACCCTCTTGCACTGTTGGTGGGAATGTAAATGGATACAGCCACTATGGAGAGCAGTATGGAGGTTCCTTAACAAACTAAAAATAGAACTACCATACGACCCAGCAATCCCACTACTGGGCATATACCCTGAGAAAACCGTAATTCAAATAAGAGTCATGAACCATAATGTTCATTGCAGCACTATTTACAGTAGCCAGGACATGGAAGTAATCTAAGTGTCCATTGACAGATGAATGGATAAAGAATATATGGCACATATATAAAATGGAATATTCCTCAGCCATAAAAAGAAATGAAATTGAGCTATTTGTAGTGAGGTGGATGGAGCTAAAGCCTGTCATACAAAGTAAGTCAGAAAGAGAAAAACAAATACCGTATGATAACACATATATATGGAATCGAAAAAAAAAAAAAGGTTCTGATGAACTAGGGACAGGACAGGAATAAAGATACAAACGTAGAGAATGGACTTGAGGGCACGGGGAGGGAGAAGGGTAAGCTGGGACGAAGTGCGAGAGTAACAATGACATATATACACTACCAAATGTAAAATAGATAGCTAGTGAGAAGCAGCTGCATAGCACAGGAAGATCAGCTCGGTGCTTTGCGACCACCTAGAGGGATGGGATACGGAGGGTGGCAGGGAGACAGAAGAGGGAGGGGATATGGGGAAATTAACACAACATTGTAAAGCAGAAATTAACACAACATTGTAAAGTAATTATACTCCAATAAAGATGTTAAAAAAAAGTGTATATATGTCAATCCCAGTCTCCCGATTCATCCCACCCTCCATAGTTTGAAATAATACTTATCTGCCTTTAAATTACATAAGTGACATAATGGATACAAGAAACTGAGGACACTACAAAGCACAAATTAAAAAATTCAAGCTACTCAGAATGGTCATATCCCCAATTAACTTCTGTTTTACCTTGGCTTTCCACAGGAAGAGCCTTAGACAAGGGCTCATGCGAAGGTTGTTTCTTTCGGGAAGTGATCCCAGGGAAAAACAGTGGACTGGAGATACAGAAATAGGGAAGGATGGAAAGGCAATTCAAAGGTATATTATCAAATTACTGACCACTCTGGGCAAGTAGGACTCAATCACTGGGTACCATCTGAGGAGATGAGACATATAGAATGTGCTGTAGATTGTCCGCTCAAGAGATGGAAACGGTGGGTATCACTCAGTGGTGTGGTACAGCCTGTTTGGCTGAGCTTGGCCCAGTCTACGGTGCATGTCTCTTGCCAACTGTGTGTTCAGTGACATCAGGTTGGTTGCTCGAAACTGACTGCAGTGGGAGTATTTCCCAGAGGGAAATTGGTGAATGCCACAAATCAGGCCTCTTTTTGTCATAGAGCTGATGTTAAACACTTGCCAGCACACCACTTAAAATATTTATTCACTGACTCCCACCTTCCCTTGGTCAGGGGTCACCATACGGGGCATGAACTCTCTTGCTCTTCCAAATCTGCACAGACCTCAGAAGGTTGATAGGGTTTCTGCAGATGAATCAGTAGGTTGAGAAAACACATGCTCACCTGGTTTCAACAGCAATGACTAAAGTGAAAAGGCTGAGTAAGGGGATGTGAGGCACAAGAAATATCCAATCCAAGCACGATAAATATTTAGATGGTTCTCTTCCCATGTGTGTGGGCACCCCCATGTGCACGCACACATAAAAGCACAGCTTTGTACTCACCAAAATAGCATCATACCAGCCATACTTTGTCTCCTTCTCAGCTTTTACTTCACAATAGATGGTGAACATTTTCTGTATCAACAAATATGCTTCAGTGGTTGCAAATGATCAGAGATACCATGAAGTATTTTACTAATCTTCCACTGTTGCACATCTAGGCTGTTTCCAATTTCATGCCATTATAAATAGGGATATGATGTACATATTTATACATATATCTTTATACACATTCTGATAAATTCCTTGAAGTAGACTTACTGGGTCAGAGGGAATGCATATTTTTAAGAATTTTTATCATATTGCTTAGCCCATAATACGACTATCAACAAGGCCCATACCTTATGAGCTTTTGAAGTCTTTTCTAACTTCATTATTCTATAATTCTCTCATTCTAATGTGGAAGTATCAATGATTCTTGTAGGATTAGTATAAACCACAATAAATATATTGTTGATCACTCCACATCCAATAGACCTGAATCGTATATACTTTTGAAAACAAAACAAAGCCATTTTACTTTAAGAGTTATACCTCCATAAAGAAATAATACATTATCCATATTTATGATCCTTAGCAACAAACTTGGAGCAACTTAAAGACTGATTTTTTTTAAGACTTTAAAACTTAAGAAAGACATTCCTATAACTGCTATTAATCACCAGTCTTAAACATATTACCCTAGCCTGTCTTTAGACTGAAGAATGCTTTTGTCTACAAATCCACCCTACATAGCTATTTTATTTGGAAAAGAGCATAATGACAAATGATTCATTGTTCCTGGACCAAGTAGTATCATTCTGGAACAAAAGGAAAGAGAAAAATAGTAACAAACATTGTTGTGATATTTTTAAATTTGGATTGATGTGATTCTTCAACACTGTTCTAATCTATCATACTTTCTGTTTTATTCTATTTTTCTAGTTAGATTTTTTTTTTTTTTTTGCGGTACGCGGGCCTCTCACTGTTGTGGCCTCTCCCGTTGCGGAGCACAGGCTCCGGACGCGCAGGCTCAGCGGCCATGGCTCACAGGCCCAGCCGCTCTGCGGCATGTGGGGTCTTCCCGGACCGGGGCACAAACCCGTGTCCCCTGCATCGGCAGGCGGACTCTCAACCACTGCGCCACCAGGGAAGCCCTGGTTTGATCTTTAATAACAAAAAAGAATGTTTGAAATCTTACGTATGGGCTCAGTTATTTCACAACTCAAGACGTTGTTACTGCATTTAATTCTATTGCTCTGTAAGAGTTTAGAAAATACAGAATCACTGTAACAATGCTGACACAGGGTTTTCTGAAAGGCTTCAAAGACAACATTCATCACAAATGTTTAATGAGCACCTTCTCTGGTCTAGCTGCAGTACTAGGTGCCAGTAAGCCAGACAGACACCTTCCCTGAACTCACAGAGCTGGTAGTTCAAAACCATACTCTAAAATGGAAATAGTGAAATTAAGAAGAAAATGCCCAACTTCTACATGATTTCTCCCACCTTCCACTGCCTTCTCAGATGCTAAACCACCTCTTTGGGGTCACTTCCTTTATGAACAATGGAGGGCCAGGTACTGGTCTAACTTTTAAGGAAAAGTTCATAAAAGTGATTTGCCAGATTGAATCACACCCCCAGTGCATCCATTTTCATTGCAGAGATCAACAAAGAAGTAGCATGAATAACAAACATACCTATTTTAATTGATATCAACTGTATACTTAGTCTCTCTCCAGGTGGTTAACATCTCCCCCCCTTTTCATACATAAACAGAGATCCTCTGAAAAGCTTAGTTATTGGCATGACAGGACTGTCCTCAGTGACCATGGACTTTAAGAGGTTAGTACTGGCTTCCAGGGCAAGACGGTCCTGGGTAAAACTGTGAGGGTAAGAGCCACTGATCATGGGTGCCCTCTCCTCAGTGATGCCAGAGGCCTCCTTCCCACCCTCTGCATCCAACCTTTTACACTTTTGCCATCCTTTTCTTATCAAAGTTTTTTTAGTAATTAATCTGCTATTAATGCCCGGAGAGTAATAAAATGCAAATTTTAGCAGAAAACAAAGCTTTAAGTTAACGGGATAGCTCTAAATAAGTAATTGAAGGCATTGGTGAGCATACAGAATATATTTGGGCAAAACAAATGAAAACTCAGGGTAGGTGCAGGCATCAGGACACAGCAGGAAAAGCCCAAATTTTGGATGACAAAACACACCACCTGGGTTCAAATTCTGTCAGTTTCTTCAAGTGCCAAATGGGAATAATGGCATCTGTTTTGTAAGATTTTATCTTTTCATAGTGTGGATTATGTATGATAATATCTGTAAAGCACATGGACCACTGTGACTGCTTGATAAATATTGGCTATTGTTTTTATGCCTTTGAAGTTAGATGCTTTTGAAGTTGTGAATTCTGTATAAGAGCACGTCTTCAGTCCCTTTTCCTATCTGTAAAGTGGGATGCAACAGGGTTCTTGAGCTGAGTCTGAACTCCAGTAATTTGGAATTGATGGAAAAACATCGAAGGGAGTGTGGAAAGAACAGATCAAAAATTTTAAACTTCAGTTTGTTTTTCTAGAGAAAACAGTGGTTCTTATACTTAAGTTTGCATTAGAAGCACTGAGAAAACTTTTCCCCCTTTTCATGTTAATTTATTCAGCACATATTAACTGCAAACATACTGTGAGCCACATATATTCTTTCCTCCGGAAATTTGCTTTCAAATGGAATGTCTGGGGCCCATTCCTAAGAAATTCTGATTCAGAAGATCTTGGGCAGGTCCTAGGGGATCTGCATTTTTAAAAAGCCCACTAGTCGTTCTGAGGCGGGACAGCTGTGGACAAACTGAGAAACATGGCTGGAGAAAGTGTGCCTTGATTTACACTTTGAGAATACACTGTTTTGCAAAAGTCTCTTTAATGAGCCTTTCGGTAATTCAAAGGAAAAACAAATCTACTCAGAAGTGGAAAGATTTAAGACAATGAAATCTAAATAGATCAGCAAAGTAAAATAAAAGGCCATCTTCATTGTGAGTGAGATGAAATCTTGGCAGATTGTTTCTTGTAGGATATGATTGTTTGTTCTTAATGTAGCTTTAGATTACTATGAATCTGGACATGATTTTGCTTCCTAAAGAGTTACCAAATAGTTTCACCAGGAGAGCTGGAGCAGAGGGAGGAGAGAAAGTCTAGATTGTTTTTTGCAGGTGGGAAGCCTGCAAAGGGTGGGAGTGGGACTGGGAATGGCAAAGTCCAACACCTTTAGTTCTGTGTATGACTCCCTTTGGTGTTACTTCAGACAAAATGTCCCAAACTTTGGAAAAGGTAACATGTCAGGCTGAATCCTGATGCACTGCCCTGTTGGCGATAGGAGTGAGATGTTCGTTGAAGGTCAGGGCTTCTTGGATGGTCAGCCATCCTGGAAGGTAGAAGATCCTCAACTGCAAGGTCCTCATTCATGCATTGGTTGGGGCCTGGGCTCTGGGGAGAAGAAAACTGAGTCTAGGGTGTTCTTGTGGGAAGGTACCAGCCATTGCAAGATGCTGGCTGCACGCCAGGGAAGAGGAGACAGAGCTAGCAGGTGACTCCCATTTGGAAGCATGCCTATTGTGACAGCTTGAAGGTTCTTGCTTTTATTTTGATTTTTTACTTGTTTCTTTTTGTTATTTCCAATCCTTCAGTAAAGGTGAGCAAATTCAGCAGATTTTTCAACTCTCAAATGTTGAGTCAATACCATGTTCTAAGATACAACAGTGAACTTGGCATCCTACATCTGTGGGTCTTTCTAACTTTAACCTTGGGGTCTGAAGGGAATTAAGGAATGAGTTGGTGTCCAAATTGGACCAGGCTGTATGATGGGGTTTACACAAAACACCAGTGCTCTTTCTGAGCACCTGGCAGGATTTGCTTTGGACCTAGAAAGATCTGACTGTTTAATCCCTCTTGAGGCTACGACTGATAGTCTGTTCCCTTTCCCCCTATAGAAAATCCTTTTTAATGTGGACTTGCTCAGTACAGATTTTTACTAATGGTCTTGAAGAGCTTATGTGAGCAGTTTGAACTCTAAAACATTACACTATAAATTCCATTCTTTCCGCTAAAAACATTGGCTTCTGCTAGAAGTATAAGTAGAAACTGCCTGATCAGTTTTGATGAAAATGAGAATTGCGTATAATTAGCAGTTATTTTTTTGGCATCCACATAGCAGTCTGTTTGCTCTCTTTAAGCAAGCTCAAATCACTCACCATCTTATTTTAATTTAAGAAAAAAATTTTCCATTACAGATGTAATACCTGCTTTTATTGAAAATTTACAAATAAAATCGAAGGAAAAAATGTATCAATGGTCTCACTTAGCAATATTTTGTGATTTATTTTCCTTTCCATGTATATATTTTTACATAATTGCAATTACATGGTATACACAAAATTGGATATGCTGGTTTCCTAAAAGTCTGTTTTAAAAATATTTGTTGGGGCTTCCCTGGTGGCGCAGTGGTTGAGAGTCTGCCTGCCGATGCAGGGGACACGGGTTCGTGCCCCGGTCCAGGAAGATCCCACATGCCGTGGAGCGGCTAGGCCCGTGAGCCATGGCCGCTAAGCCTGCGCGTCCGGAGACTGTGCTCCACAACGGGAGAGGCCACAACAGGGAGAGGCCCGCGTACCACAAAAAAAAAAAAAATATATATATATATATATATTTGTTAACTACCTAAGTGCTCGTCAACAGATGAACAGATAAAGAAGTGTGGTGTGTGTGTATGTGTGTGTATATATATATATATACATATACTCATATATATATATACTCATATATATATATAATGGAACATTAGCCATAAAAAAGAATGAAATATTGCCATTTGCAGCAATATAGATGGACCTAGAGATTATCGACTAAGTCAGACAGAGAAGGACATGTATTATATGGTATCACTTATATGTGGAATCTAAAAAAATGATACAGATGAACTTATTTAAAAAACAGACTCATAGAAATAGAAAACAAATTTACGGTTACCAAAGGGGAAAGGGGAGGAAAGGGATAAATTAGGACTTTGAGATTACCATGTACACACTACTACATATAAATAAACAACAAGGACCTACTGTATAGCACAGGGAACTATATTCAATATCTTATAATAACCTATAATGGAAAAGAATCTGAAAAAGAATACATATATATTCTTATATACATATATAACTTTGATGTACACCTGAAACTAATACATTATTGTTAATCAATTATAATTCAATTTAAAAAACACCAAAAAAGTGGTCAATTATGTAAAAAAAAATCTGCTAACTATATGAAGCAGGAAAAAAAATCACTTAGAAATTCACTGCCCAGATATACTTTGGGTGCATTTCCTTGCAATTCCTTTTCCATACTTTTTTTCCCACATGATTGCAATTATCTTGGATTAAAGATTTGTTAACTCAGGACCATTTGCAGATCCTGTAAGAAAGAGGGTATGAAGAGGTTCAGGGACATATCAGATCTGTTAGTTGGTGGTTTAGTAGTCTTTCCCAATCAAACCTCTATGACTCAGCACTCATTCAGTATGACTTTTAAGAGTATAGAAAACCATCAGTCATGTTCAATGGCAGAAAAAAAAAGAGGCCATTATGTTGCACTATGTCATGCTGTTTTTGTGCAGGGAAAGCACCTTTAAAAAGTAATTCTTCTGGTTCAGTTTCTTAACAGAGTGACCAGTGTAGCCATTGTTAGCAAGCAGTGGAAGAGAACACGATCCATTACTGTTGTCAGTGGCCATGAAGCATGCAGAAGATTTCCTCTGAAATGCAAGTTGAAGGATATGGCTCAATGAGCCCATTTCCTGGCGCTGGAAACTGGAAAGAGGCGCACAGGACAGGCTGTGTTGAAGGAAGCACAGGAGGGCCAAGCTTTGCCCCTGCACTTGGACCCTTGCTGGAGCTCCTGATTTTAGGTCCTGACCTGAGTAGATGAGGGATCTTCTGACCTTTGAGCTACAACTTCCTCTTTTGGGAATTCTTAATTTTCATTGATATCTTGGTCATCTGAATATATCTCATAGAAATTCCTCAAGTAGGATACAGGAATGATTCATGTTCTGAGATGCCACATCCTTGAGAATGACATATACAGTTACATATATATGTGAAATTCTGGTGTCACGATCCTTTCCCTAAAGTCTGCAGACACATCTTCATTGTCTTCTAGAATTTGCTATTGTAGAGGCCAAGTCTGGGGTGAGCTGATTTGTACCCTTTTGTAGGTAACCTTTCATTCTCCCGGCTTGTTTGGATTGTTCTTTGTTTTTAATTTAATAATTTTTCTAGAATATGTATAATGGAAATACTAATTTTGTAAAGCCCCTGGATATACCTTCTGTCTATGCCACTCAGTTTATTATTATTTTTTCCTTTCTCCTGCAGCTCTTCCACCATAAAGGCTGGGCTTGAAGCCAGCTCCCCAGGGGTGGAGACATCAGGATTAAAGAAGGCTCTAGAGCACAGAAGGAGGAAGATGTTGTGGAGATGCTGTTGACGGAAACAACTGGGCCTTGACTAAACCGGAAGAACACACCAGGAGTCACTCCAGGGCCTGGAGGTGGAGGCTGACGCTCACACACAGCCTGGGACTGCTCTTCCACGAACACCTGCATGGCTCACCTCCTCACTTCCTTCAGGGCTCTGCTCACATGTCAGCTCCTCAGGGAGGCTGGCCTCCCCTGACCACTTTGTCCCCACTCGCACCCCATCCCTACATTCCTGTCCCCTTATCCTGCTTTGGTCTCCTCCATAGCACTTAACCCACCTGACATAGAACAGGTTCACTTCCACGCTGTCTAGCAGGATTCTTTCTGCTTTGCTGGGCTTCATTAGACCCACTTCATCGTCACTCTGAATGGATGGAACACAAGAAAAACTTGAGATTTCCGTGTTCCCCCTATAGCACTTTTTCATAGGGGCCACACACCTCCCAAGGTGCACTATTACTCCCATCTCTCTCTCTCACCTCCTGCTGAGTTGTTTTCTGAGTGTCAATCTCTAAATGGACATAAAACTGATCTATGTCTTGCTCGATGGAAGCTGCACAAGATCTTATTTATTTTTGTTCACTCCTGTATCCCTAGCTTCTAGAACAGTGCCTGGCATGCACATCGTAGGCATGCAATAAATAATTGTTGAGTAAATTCAGGAATGTATCTAATGGACAAGTTTGAGAGAAGAGAGTTAGTTCGAAAATGGGAGAGTTTAGCGGTAGAGACAGGGCCCTGACTGCTTCAAAAAGCAGCCGTCATATAATAGGACAGTTCCTTATTTTCTGCTTGACCTAGACTTGTATTTGTGCAGTAGGGGGGTGGTGAAGGGATAAATGGTTTTCTGCCTAGATAGACAATCTCCTTTTCTAGAGGCAAGAACTGGGAAGACCTACCAGATTCTGGCAGTGGGTTAACTGTCCTTGTTTTCAGTATTGTGAATTTTTTTTCCTGGGTCTTCATATGAATTTTAGTAGGAAGGTAGGCAATGCTGTTTCAGGGTTTCTACCCAGATTTGCCATTTCAAACTGGACATGTCGTTATACTTTTAATTTACTTAATGAACACCTCACAGAGAATGAAAAGGTAAACTAGAGGCAGCTCAATTCATCCCCCAAAGGGCAGGCAAGAGACTGCAGGTCTACATCATGTCCATACTATGGAATATTTTACAAGAATATTTTGTATTGCTCCCAAGCATAATACACACAAATACTTTTTACCAATTTATATTGGCCACACTTACTATTCTTACTTGGTGTGCATTAATGAGTTTTTACTGTCTTAGAGAAAAGGAGCCTAAATGATTAACTAAAACATTTGGTTCCAGATTGTACATCAGTTTTATCAAGTTATAAAATGCAAGGAGTAAAGATTAAAAGAAAAGTAGTGTCCAAACCCACAGAAACAAATTAAATGTATTTAATTGATTCCTTGGCAGTTTATTGATGCCAAGACTCTTTTTCCATTGAAAAACTGTAAATTTTCCCTTTTATCTTCCATGAAGCATGTCAGAATAAACTGGTGACTGCATAATTAATATACAGGTATTTTGTGATATTTTGATAATGGGCTTCCCTTCTTCTAATCTTATTTTATATTTCAGGCCACACATTCTCAGTTTGTTGATAATGCATTTGGTTGCAGCCTGAGATATTTCCAGGTCTAAAGCCAGGTTCACATTTTTGCTTTGAAGAGGCAGAAATTCCAAACAAATACAGATGGTCAGACCATAAACTTAATTAAAATTTCAACTTTACTGGATGCTACATTAAATATGGCCATAATGCCAAGAGAAATACATGAAAAATCCATTTGTATCCACATCCTACTGCTTCCACATAGTATAAAATACCAGAATGCTCAGTATGTGTTTGTGTGTGTGTGTGAGAGCATGTGTGCCTTAATCGAGCTTTCTCTTTTGGCTTGGCTGTCACACTAGTCATGTTTTGACCAATAAAAGATGGGTTTTAATTAAAATCTGGGATTGGCCAGCTGTACATCTGTTAACTTTTCCTATATAATTCTCAAGCAGTAATTTAGATACGTTCTGAAGGACTGTGATTTCCTCTCTTTTTGTGCAAATCTGGAACATTTTAATCTTCCTAATTAGCCCAGAATATGTATTTATATTAAAATTATATAGAGATAATAACTCATTTCAGGAGGGTAATGAAGGTCATTCATAGGAAAGTGAAACTGAGCTTTCTTAGAGAACTTGAAGGGGAGGAAGGGACCCAGCCCTGTCACCTGAAGATAAGGACTCGTGTTCTGGAGAGGACAAGTGAGAATGAATAGTCCAGGGTGGCTTGATCACACTGAGCCTCATGCAGGCTGGGCAGGAAGGGCTGAAAGGACAGCTGGGTCCACATTTGACTGGTCTGATTGGCCCTCTGATGGGATACCATTCACAGTTTCCAACAGGTGTCTTAGGTCAAATTCCCCAGAGAGATGAACCTAAGGCCAAGGCTCATACGCAAGGACTTCATTGGTGAGTGTGATCCCAAAGAGGGGCGGAGACACAAAGCAGGGAGAAGGGTATACTTCAAATTGGCCACCACTCTGGTCAACTGCTTGCTCTATCCTATAAGTTTTTCTGAGGGGCCTAATAAAATGCATCTCAGGACCCTCTGTTATGGGCTGAATTGTGTCCCCCCCCCAAATTTATAAGCTAAAACCTTAACCCCCAGTATTTCAGAATGTGACTATTTGAAGATAGGGTCTTTAAAGAAGTGATTAAGTTAAAATGGGACTGTTAGGGTGGGCCCTAATCCAATCTGACTGATGTCCTTTTAAGAAAAGGAAAATGTGGAAACACAGAGTCACCAGGGATGTGTACACACAGAGGAAAGAGCATGTGAGGACACAGGGAGAAGGTCTCCATCTACAAGCCAAGGAGAGAGGGCTCAGAAGAAACCAGTCCTGCCAACACTTGGATCTTGAACTTCTCTCTGGCCTCCAGAACTGTGCAACAATAAACTTCTGTTGTCCAAGCCACTCAGTCTGTGGTGTTCTATTATGGCAGCCCTAGCAAACACATACACCCTCTAAAAAGGCAGAAGAAGGGGTCAAAGTTTTGCCTGGGAGTGCTCACTGCCAGCACTTCTGGGCTTCATATGCTCCTGTGTCAAGCAGTTACCCCTGGAGTCTCATGCACTGGTGTCAACAGGGATGTCCTAGGGCAGGAGGTGACAGGGGCACAGCTGGGTTTAAGATGAGGCCCTGGGAGGTAGCCAACGGGAGAAGCAGACTGGAGCCTGTGCAGGACTGGGCTGCAGTCCTGGGGTGAAAAGTGGGTAGGGAGGGATGGCTGGAAAAAGAGATAGGTAAGACTGAGAGAAACTGAAGTGGTGTCTGATACACAGGTTAATAATGATATTGATATTAGTAATGATAATGAGTGATGATTATTGAGGCCATTCTATGTGCCAGACACTGGGATATGCACTTTACATAAACTATCTCATTTAACCCCAGCACCACTCTAGGATTTAAGTAACATTATTATCCCTACTTTACAGAGGAAGAAACTGAGGCACAGAGAGGTTCAGGAACTTGCCCAAGGTCATAACAGCTATGCCAGTCACTGAACTCAAGTTCAATTGAACCTGGCTCCAAAGCTTGCATTCTCACTCATGTCACTCTGCTTTCTAAAAACAGTGTTTTTAGAAAGATAAATTTGAGTAGATGTTTTAACTTATTTTAATTTTATAGGCAAATTATTTAAAAACATATAAGGCATTCTATGCAAAAGATTACCATTAGGTCAGTCTAGCAGAGTAGTTAAGCAGTCAGACTACAGAGCCTACAGATGCCTAGGTTCAAACCCCAGTTACTCTGTTCACTGGCTGAGTAAGTTTGTGAAAGTTACTCAACCTCTCTGTGCCTCACTTCAGACCTCTAGATGATAAAAATTGTACCTACCTCCTGGAGTTATTCTGAAGATTGAGTTATTTAATATACATAAAGTATTCTTTGTACTAGGTATTTTTATCATTATAATGCTTAAAAATATCGACCAGGGGCTTCCCTGGTGGCGCAGTGGTTGAGAGTCCGCCTGCCAATGCAGGGGACACGGGTTCGTGCCCCGGTCCAGGAGGATCCCACATGCCGCGGAGCAGCTGGGCCCGTGAGCCATGGCCACTGAGCCTGCGCGTCCGGAGCCTGTGCTCCACAACTGGAGAGGCCACAGCAGTGAGAGGCCCGCATACCGCAAAAAAAAAAAAAAAAAAAAACATAAAAAAAATATCGACCAGATATGATTTCTTCCATGCCTTCTTATCCACACAAAATTATTGAACATTACATAGGCACCTCTAAATTTTTGTAACACTTCTGTTGCTGTATAAGCTAAGGGATGATTGTTTTAAAAGTAGTCAAATGTCAGCTGTTAAACATCACATTGCCGGCATCATAAATGAAGTCACCATTTGGCAAATAATTTCTTGGCAGGAGTGGTTCTCACCAACAGAGAAAATGAAAAAAAATTAAATAAAGTCCCCACTGTGATTAGTTAAGCATTTCAGACACATGGCTCAGCAATTTTTCCAACTGCAAAATTCTTTTCCTCCCATCTTAGAACTCAAAGGGTTGAGCTGTGAAGGAGGTGAACCCTTTGGTAAATTCTTTTTTTTTTTCCTGTAGCTGCCATTTCCCTGGAGGTGAGGCTGTTTACGACAGGCAGAAGATAACCATATTATTCAAACACAGGCACGGTTATGGCTTAAAGGTCATAGTTTATTATCTGATTGCTTTAATTTAATGTGGGGACCCTGGCTGAATGGTTGCAATAGTCGTTCTTATCTCATTTCCTCCCTTTCAAGGGTAGATAGAGCAAGTTTCCTCATCTGTGAAATGAGGGCGTCGGACCAGATATCCTCCAAGGTCTTTTTTGGATCTGACATTCTGTGGCTTCAGATTCTCTTCTTCTTGGGTAATGTTCTTTGTTTTCCAGTGCATTGAACAGGCCCAAACATCTCTACATGCTTACTACAGTTTTGGCTGCTAGGAAAACAAAAGGCAAGGTCTTACATTTCAGTAAGGCTTTACAATTTATAACATGCCTTCACATATGCATCCTTTATAATATCTTCACAGAAACCCTCAAGGAATTTTCGATGACTAAAATGAGACCCAAGGAAGTTAAGTGATTTGTCCAAGGTCACACAGCTTGTAGGAGGCAGGGCCTTAAAACAAGTCTTTTGGTCAATGTAGTGGTATATCTGCAGTCTGCCACGGTGCCCTCCAACCCAAAAGGACATGAAGACGTCATAAAGACTCTTTCAGTTACTTCAGAGAATGGTCCAGAGTTGACTCTGTTGGTTCTGAGTAGGTCATGTGTACAATCCTGAACCAATCATTATGACCAGGAGAGGGTAAAGATTCTGATTTGGCCAAGCCTAGTCACAGTATCTTCCAGAAACTTAGAATGGAATCAGCTCCCCTGAACCACACAGCTGAAAATGGGAGATGGGAAATCAGGGGCAGTCATCAGATGAGGAGAGAATAGATGATGCACAGAAAAATAAGCAAATTCCCATTATATACAGAGAAACCATTTCCCCAAAAATACACTTCAAAAATAAGTTATTTTTAAATGTTTTACTTTCCATTTTTTTCTTAATTGAATTTAATGTTTGCAAAAGCAGTTTTCCCTTGAACTGAACTCAAATCAAATACTACATCTAGGGTGGTTGAGGAAATGTAGCAATAAAATCTTAATCATTTCAAGTTCTGGGATTTCTGGAAATACATATCCTTTTAGTGTGTTTGGGCTTTAGCTCAAATGACACAAGTTCATTCGTCTCTGGGACATGAAATAAGGATTTGGAGCCCAATCAGATCAAACCAACAAACATTTCTTGGACATCTTATGTTTGAGATGCCCGAGGTAAAGAGGTGCTTGGGCAGCCATGCTTCCTGTTTTCTCCATTTGACTCTGCCATCTAGTTTTTTGTTTCTTGCCCCATGACCCCCAGGTTTTATACCTGTGAGACACTGTGCTTTCTGGGAGTGTATCATCTGAATCCCCTTTGGCTTAGAGAAGCTGTTTTTTAAAAAAATTGGTTTTGGATTATACTCTGTTGACCAAAACTTTCCCCTCAGTTGTCATGGCAACTTTCATGTTGCAAGAGCTAAATGTTAGCCTAGGGGGTTGACAAGCAGATGACTTCCAGACAGAGGGGCTGATTTAGGACTTTTGGGCTGGGACACAGGGCTTTAACTGTACTTGAAACTACTTTACTTAATTTGTAAATCATTTCAATTCGAATAAGTTCACCTCTGAAGTGACCCTGGAGTATTTGGTTATATCCCAAGATCCTACAAGGTACTACACAACATATGCATTTATATCCTTCAAGTTTCAACTAGTAGCTGACCAGTTAGCCTGTAGACATGAGGAAAGGAAAAGTTGCCTGTCATATTGCAATTGTTGTTAGCAAGTTGGGTGCTATTGCACTTTTGTCTGCTATCCCATCCTCAAGTTGTGTTGGCTTCCAAGAATACGAATTGATCCCATTGCTACCCCTCTGCCCCCAAGCCCGGTCCTTGTGTGTGATAGATTATAATTGGCAAATCACAATTTGCTCAGTGAAAGTAAAATGTTCCTGTTAAATTTAGGAACTTTTTTTCAAAGACTCTTTGCTTCATATTCTCACACAAATTTGCCTTTTAATTGTTATACTTCTTCAATGAGTTTGTACATTTATTTTTTAATGTTGTTATAGTTTGCATTGTTATTCAGAGAGTTATCTGTGGTTCCAGTTCTTGAAGTTAAACCTTACTGCTTTAAACTGTCATGTAAAGGAAGAATTTTTTTTAACATTTTATTGAGATTATATATAATTATTTAAATCTCATTCTTTTTAAGTATATAATTCAATGAGCTTTAGCAAATTTACAGAGTTGTACAACTGTAACCACAATCCAATTTTAGAACATTTCTAAAATCCCCAAAACATCCCAGTGCCCATATATAGTCATTCCCCTTCCCACTCCCAGCCCAGGCAACCAATAAGGAAGCATGTTTTATCCTTCTCTACTTGGCTTTACTAATAACTCCTGAAAGCTCCTTTTGGAAATTTTTGAATGGCCATTGTTCTAGAAAAAAAAGCCTTTATTATTTTTTTCTGATTATAAAATAAGACATGTTCATTGTGAAACAAATTCAGAATTTAAGTAAAAGTATTTAAAACTATGTGGTCAGTAACAAAAATAACCACTGTTAATAATTCGGTATGAAATATCCCAGGTTATTTTTAAAAATCATCAATAAATAGAGAATTATAGAAAATTTGGAAAATACTATAAAAATACAAATAAGGGGGGAAAAATCACTCAATCTCACTAACCAGAGATAACCTCTGTGTACCAGTTAGCCTTTTCAGTGTAACAAATGGCCTCAAACATCTCACTAGCATACAACAACTAGCAATTACCTTTTGATCACAATTCTATGGGTCAGCTCCAGCAGCTGTTTCAGGTTACAGGACTTCAGGTTTGCTCCACAGTTGTCATTTTGTGGCTCAGGCTCAGTGGTTACCTGCAGAATGTCTGCTCAGAGGATGAGTGGGAACATGTGATGTTCCTAAGACCTGAGCTCAGACCTGGCACACTGCTACTTCTGTGCATGCTCCACTGGTGGCCAAAACAAGGTACGGGAAGTCCAACTTCAGTGGGTGGGGAAGTATATCCTCCCATGATGATACTAGGGAAGGGAGTCAATATTTGCTGGACAGTATTTCAGCACACTGATAATATTTTGATGTTTATATATTTTTTCCTCCCCTATGAAGGAAATTTTACATTTTTATACAAAAGTTTATTTCTTTTATAAAAATGGTTTCTTTCCAATAAGCACATGAAAAGATGTTCAATATCATTAATCATTAGGGAAATGCAAATCAAAACCACAATGAAATACCACTTCACAACCATCAGGATGACTACTATTAAAAAAAACAGGAAATGACAAGTGTTAGTGAGGATATGGAGAAATTGGAACCTTTGTGCATTGCCAGTAGGAAAGAAAAATGGTATAGCAGCTATGGAAAACACTATGGTGGTTCCTCAAAAAATTAAAAGTAGAGTTGCCATATGATCCAGCAATTCCGTTTCTGGGTGTATACCCCAAAGAATTGAAAGCAGGGACTCAAGCAGATAGTCGTACACCCATGTTCACAGCAGCATAATTTGCAAGAGCCAAAAGTTGGAAGCAATCCAAATGTCTATAAATGGATAAACAAAAATGTGATATATCCATCCAATGGAATATTATTCAGCTATAAAAGAAAGGAAATTCTGACACACGCTATGGTGTGGCTGAAGCTTGAAGACATTATGGTAACTGAAATAAATTCATCCTAAAAGGACAAATACTGTGTGATTCCACTTATATAAGGTACCTAGAGTAGTCAAATTCATGGAGACAGAAAGTAGTATGGTGGTTTCCAGGGGCTGGAGGGATGGGGGAATGAGAAGTTGTTGCTTAATGGGCATAGAGTTTATTTTACAAGGCGAGGAAAGTTCTGAAGATGGATGATAGTGATGGTTGCGACAACACTGTGAATGTACTTAATGCCACAGAACTGTTCACTTAAAAATGGTCAAAATGGGGCTTCCCTGGTGGCACAGTGGTTGAGAATCTGCCTGCTAATGCAGGGGACACGGGTTCGAGCCCTGATCTGGGAGGATCCCACATGCCGCGGAGCAACTAGGCCCGTGAGCCACAACTACTGAGCCTGCGCGTCTGGAGCCTGTGCTCCGCAACAAGAGAGGCCGCAATAGTGAGAGGCCCGCGCATCGCGATGAAGAGTGGCCCCCGCTTGCCACAACTAGAGAAAGCCCTCGCACAGAAACGAAGACCCAACACAGCAAAAATAAATAAATTAATAAACTCCTACCCCCAACATCTTAAAAAAAAAGAAAAAAAAATTCTGTCTCCTTTAAAAAAAAAAAAAAAGGTCAAAATGGTAAATTTCATGTTATGTAAAGTTTACCATAAAAAATGGTTTCTTTCTGTACATACGGTTTTAATTGCCTTCTTACCATTTCCAAGTCATTTAACATTATTTTATAACATTATTTTTAATGATTACATCATTTCTCATAATATAGATATAACAATTTATTTACTTTCATATTATGGGCATTTTTTGCTATTGTAAATAATACTTTTGTTCCCATCTCTGATTCCTTTCTTTAGATAAATTTCCAGAAATGGAATGATGAGGTCAGTGGATATGATCATCTAAAAATGTAAATGTAAAAAATTTGCATCCTCACTTCTTCACTCACTCGCTAATATGTTACTGTTTTATAAAAATTATTTTTTGCCAGATGAAAAACATTATTCCATGAATGTTTTAATTTGCATTTCAATGATTACTAATAAAATTGAACATATTTTGATGTGGCCTTTCTTTTTTCTTCCTCTCTCCCTCCCTTCTCTTTCTCTCTCTCCCTCCCTTCTCTTTCTCTTCCTTTCTCTCTGTGTGTGAATTGGGACATTGGCATATTAAGGGCAGTGGAATGAAAACAGTCTACACTGGGTGTAGATGATTTTTAACAATATATTCATGTATTTATTTGTCTGCGCTGGGTCTTAGTTGCTGCATGCGGGATCTTTTTTTTTTTTTTTTTGCGGTACACGGGCCTCTCACTGTTGTGGTCTCTCCCATTGTGGAGCACAGGCTCCGGACGTGCAGGCTCAGCGGCCATGGCTCACGGGCCCAGCTGCTCCATGGCATGTGGGATCTTCCCGGACCGAGGCACGAACCCGTGTCCCCTGCATCGGCAGGCGGACTCTCAACCACTGCACCACCAGGGAAGCCCACCATCATCATTTTTAAAGTTGCTTCAAGTTTTGCATAAGTAATTTCATTTTATATTTCTAATTCTTTAGATTATTACTATCTATAGGATGCAATTTATGTCAAATTATTGATTATAATAACTTTGATTTTACTGAAATAGAGGCAATGAATGTTAATATATTAAAATAAATATATAATAAAATTATGTATGTCTTCATTACAACATCACAGTGCATCAAACAAAACTCAAATGGGTACAATAGGAATTAAATTCAATTGTCTTTGATATTTTTTCAGCTTTCAGTCCTTTAAAACTCCCTGTATAAAAACTATAGCTTTGGGCTTCCCTGGTGGCGCAGTGGTTGAGAGTCCACCTGCCAATGCAGGGGACACGGGTTCGTGCCCCGGTCCGGGAAGATCCCACATGCCGCGGAGTGGCTGGGCCCATGAACCATGGCTGCTGAGCCTGCATGTCTGGAGCCTGTGCTCCGCAATGGGAGAGGCCACAACAGTGAGAGGCCTGCGTACCGCAAAAAAAAAAACACAAAACAACCATAGCTTTATACTTATATTACAAACATTATAAAGGTGTATTTGTCAAGGTCTGAGAATAAAATATACGTTATGAAAACTGTAGCTTGATTCACAAGTTTTAATGTTTAAAGAGTGGCATGTGGGCCTCCTTGTGTTCTTGGACCCCAGGCCCTGTAAATGTGAGGTGGGCTTGCACACACACTCGGGTCTCCCCATGGGAACCAGCCCTCAGGTTTGACCACTTGGTTAAGGTGGCAACCACTGGATCTCTCCATTGGGAACATACATTTTCTCCTTGCATTTAGTTAGTAACCTGTGGGGTGAAACTCTGCACTGTGTTTTAGCATCCATTGATAATATTTGCCAAATCAGTTATTACTTTGGGGACTAAAAAAAGATGATTTTTCTAATTCTATTATTGCTTCTACATTTATTTGAAGGCATTCTTCTGTAACAAAGAACTTTCCTTTCTTCCTTTGTCCAAAGGATATCCTTTGCCCATTTTTTCTTATAATTAAAAAAATTGGGGGAAACATATCATTGTGATGGCCACACACATACACCATGGAATACTACTCAGCCATAAAAAAGCATGAAATTTTGCCATTTGCAGCAACATGGATGGACCTGGAGGGTATTATGCTAAGTAAAATAAGTCAGATAGAGAAAGACAAATAGTATATGATATCACTTATATGTGGAATCTAAAAAATACAACAAACTAATGAATATAACAAAAAAGAAGCAGGCTCACAAATGTAGAGAACAAACTAGTGGTTACTAGTGGCGGGAGGGGAAGGGCAATATAGGGGTGGGAGAGTGGGAGGTACAAACTATTGGGTGTAAGATAGGCTCAAGGATGTATTGTACAACACAGGGAATACAGCCAATGTTTTATAATAACTGTAAATGGAATGTAACCTTTAAAAATTGTATAAAAAATTAAAAAAAAAACCAAACAATCTACCCATTAGTCAATTTCCTTGGAAGCATGCAAATTATCAGAGTATTTCCAGTGCAGAGAAAATCTTGATTCTAAATATAAAAACACTTGATGTTATTGAGTTGAAAACATGAATCTCAAAAAATCTTAGTTTACTTTTTAAATTTCAATGGAAATATTCTTTTAGTTATTTCCTTTTCCTTAAAATTTATATTTTCTCAATAAATGCATTTAAAAAATAAATCCTCAAGAGAGATATTTTGTAATAAGGTTTATTTTGATACAGGGTCAGAAAGAATCTTCTCTTTAGCAAAACCTGCCTGCTGGTTTGCCGATGGCAAAGCCAGTTAACATAGCAGTGGACTACACAGCGGGCCTTAACTTTTCCTATCAACCCTCATCTTTCGAAGACGGTTATTAAGATTAGTCGGGGGCTTCCCTGGTGGCGCAGTGGTTGAGAGTCCGCCTGCCGATGCAGGGGACACGGGTTCGTGCCCCAGTCTGGGAAGATCCCACATGCCGCGGAGTGTCTGGGCCCGTGAGTCGTGGCCGCTGAGCCTGTGCGTCCGGAGCCTGTGCTCCGCAATGGGAGAGGCCACAACAGTGAGAGGCCCGCGTACCGCAAAAAAAAAAAAAAAAAAAAAAAGATTTGTCGGTATGTGTGTGTTTGGGGTGTAGGTGTGTGTGCCTGCATACGTGTGCCTGAAGAGGCCTAATGGAAATGAGAAGTTTGCCCACTTTAAGCACGTGAGGAGCCAGCCCTTTGATTAGTGACTGGGTAAAGAGGCTGCTACCTAAAGGGCCTCTTGCTGTTTATGATACTGCCTCTTGGTCTCACCGTTGGCCTGGAGCCTTTGTCCACAAATTGCAACTCCATTCAGCACTGCTAAAGCTGTACCTCTAGTTGGCCTTTCCTGGGAAGTTTCTTCAAAGTACAGTGTGACTTACAGTTTGAAACGATAACCCTTTCAGGTGGCAAGCAGCACTCAGCATGCTCTTTGCAGAATGCCACAAGTAAACATTCCCATGGAAAAGTGATATTTTCTACCCTTTACATTTTGGATTTAATAAGGGGTTAGTGTCAAAGTCACACACAGAACAGAGGGAAGGATGTTACTGAATGCTCAGCATGGTATATACAAAAATTGTCTGCTGAATGCAGCCAATTCCTTTTCAGGGCTGATAAAAGCCAAAATGGGCCTGGAATGCTGATACGAAGGGGAAACCAATATAATCACATTTTGGCTTTGGGCCCGGCTCTCTTTAAACTATGTCTTCGTTTTAGAGTCATGGGGGACAAGGATCAGACATGGGGCCACTGACATCTCTTACTTCTACCTGTGTGGGCCTGTCACGACTGTGGGTGACCAGGAAGTCAGGAAAAGAAAAGACTCCCTTTGAAATTCCATGATACTGTTAACAATGAAAGAATGGCTAGGATTTTAATGTCTTTGAAAGACTAAACAGAAGCTGAATCTTTGTGTTCAGCTCTGTAATTTAGTTAATACATCAAAACCAAATAGTTGCTATTAAAAAAACTAGATGGGATTAAGTAAAGCTTCTCTCTTTTTAATTTGTTTGGTTGGCTTGTCCCTGGGTACATCTAGGTGAATTCTTCTGTGTCTGATTTCCTAATTTCCATGTGCAATAAATTAGATTCTTCCCATTTCTGCAGGTACAAGCCGGCCTCACTTGTAGTAGATTGAACTTGAGGTCACAACCTGAGTTTATCCTGGTAACAGGCATATATGACCGGGTGCCTTTAAAATGCCAGGATTACAGAAAGACTCCAAGGGACCAACAGCTATTAGGGGACTTTTTCTGTTTTTCGAGTTCTTAAAATTTCAGATGTTAATGGAACTGTTTCTTAGAAACTGTTGCAATAAATAATTTTATTAATTATTTTACTAACTGAATTATAAAAATATACACATATATAATAAAATATTTGGCACAAGTTCATTTTTGGATGTCAACTCTTTTAGAATTGAGGATTCTAAAGAAAAAAGTTTAACAGGTACTGATTGTCTTGCATTGCACTGAAAGCCCTGCAGATAAAATTTTAAATTAGTAAACAATATATTGCAATAAGGCAATGTACAGCAAGTGCAGGTCCTTTTAACCCACATTTTAAAATATTCTTTTATTCAGTAATTCAGTTTCTGGGGATGTTTTAAGGACATAATCCAAAAAAAGGAAAAGCAGTATGCACTTAGATTTTCATAGCCAGGTTATTTATAGTGTAGGGAAAAAAAGGAAATAAATGTCTCATGAAAGGTAGATGCTTAAGTCAACTGTTAAAAACCTAATGAACTATTATGTACTTGTTAAAGTGACATTTATTATTTCTATTTATAGATTTATAAAATGCATATGATTCAGTATTAACTGAAAAGCAGAAGTATGTGTACCATATGACTTTAACTGCATAAAGATATATATGCACAGGAACAAAGAATGGAATGCTATTAAAAATAAAAGTGTAGTAGTGATTGGATTGTAGATTTGTAAAATATTGACTTAGTTTTTTTTTTTGCGGTACGCGGGCCTCTCACTGCTGTGGCCTCTCCTGTTGCGGAGCACAGGCTCCGGACTCGCAGGCTCAGAGGCCATGGCTCACGGGCCCAGACGCTCCGCGGCATGTGGGATCTTCCGGGACCAGGGCACGAACCCGTGTCCCCTGCATCGGCAGGCGGACTCTCTACCACTGCGCCACCAGGGAAGCCCCTTGACTTACTTTTTAATCAGTGTTTTCTTTTTAGTAATAAGAGATATTAGAATATCTTTAAATTACTAAACCACAAAAGTTATATCAAATTCACAGAATCTTAAACTCTACTTCTTCAATATTCTGTATATATTTCTGCAAAACCAAAAAAAGAATATGTGCCATAAGGGAAGCAATCACATCACTAAGTACACTGCTTAGTTCAGGTTTTGTTTTTTCTTTATTGTGGTAACAAAGCTTCCTTGATTTACACTCTGGCACAAATTCCTCACCTGGCTGCAGACAACACTCTGAGCAGCCCTGTTTGAGCCACACCTACCTTCCATTTCTCAAGCATGCCAACCTCCTTTCTGTCTTGAACTTACTGTTTCTCTGCCTGGAATGTTCTTGCCAGATTACCCTGCTCCAGAGCCCTTCTCCACAAAATCCTAGGACGTTGTCTTGAGTGCAGAGAGACTTGCTTTTGGGTTGCCAGGACCCATCCTGCCTGGCACCCATGTGCTATCCCAGCCTTTCCTCTCCTCTTCAGCTACTCAAAAACAGACCCCTTTTACAAAGCAGCAGTCATGAAACTTTTCAGGTTTCAGAAGGTACAGGACACCCAGCTTTTATCCTAGAATGAGGCAAAGCCTCAGAAAGTCCATGGAGTATGGAGGGGCCAGTGCAGAGCTTTTCAAACTTTCTGAATTCACAACCCTTTCACTTTATGTGTTTAGTTAACTATGTACATGCTAATAAATCAGTAATTAGTATCCATATACAGCCAGTATGCCAGCTATCCAGTAGGGATCTGAAAACAAAACATAATTAAACACTGAAAATAAAAGTCATGGGACTTGCCGTAAAATATTTCTCTCCATTTACTATGTTCATTGTCTAGGCCAAAGAATAAGAAATGGAGTGGATACTTGATCTATTGGTGCAATATGCTTTCTGATGTGGTTCTTTGTTATATTTGGGGATAAATGTACTGCTACAGGGAGAAGATCATAGTATCATTTGAAGACAGAAGAAGAGAAAGAAATTGCTTCAGAAATAGCCTCATTGAATCTTAAAATCAGTACATGCATGAAATCACCTAAGCCTAATATCTCTTCCAAATTTCCCAAGGAACTGATGAAGGCTTCTGAAGACTGTTTGTCACAATAATGCATCTAGAAGGACTCTGATATTTGTCTCTTATAGACTGACTGGTTTGACAGAGAGGATTAAAATTCTTCAATATTCAAATTTCTTAAGCTAAAAAAAAATTTTATTTTGCCTAAAAATACTCCATTAAATAGATTTCTTTAAAAAAGTTTTTGTCTCCAAGATAGTCCAGCAGTTAAAAAACTGGGACTCTGGACACGAGTAACCTGGGTTCAACTTTCACTCAGTGACCTGGGCAGGTTACTTAACCTCTCTCAGCCTAAGTGTCATCAATAAAAAGAGAGTCGGGGGCTTCCCTGGTGGTGCAGTGGTTGAGAGTCCGCCTGCCGATGCAGGGGACACGAGTTCTTGCCCTGGTCCGGAAAGATCCCACATGCCACGGAGCGTCTGGGCCCGTGAGCCATGGCCGCTGAGCCTGCGCGTCCGGAGCCTGTGCTCCGCAGTGGGAGAGGCCACAACAGTGAGAGGCCCGCGTACCACAATAAATAAATAAATAAATAAAAGAGAGTCAGAATAGCACACATCTTACAGATTGTTATGAAAACTAAATGAATTAATCAATTTAAGATACTTAGAAAAGCACGTGACACATAGTAAGTTCCTGAATGCTTGAAACTGTTATTTTAAACCTAGTGGATTAAAGCATTAGGTTAGGTATTGGTTGCAAAGCACTTGGCTGAATTGGATGAACATTCTTAAATTTGTTAAGATTAAATGTGCCATGTAAACAGGTCCAAAATTTAAACTTGCTTGGGGCTTCCCTGGTGGCGCAGTGGTTGAGAATCTGCCTGCTAACACAGGGCACATGGGTTCGAGCCCTGGTCTGGGAGGATCCCACATGCCGCGGAGCAACTAGGCCCGTGAGCCACAACTACTGAGCCTGCGCGTCTAGAGCCTGTGCTTCGCAACAAGAGAGGCCGTGACAGTGAGAGGCCCGTGCACTGCGATGAAGAGTGGCCCCCGCTTGCTACAACTAGAGAAAGCCCTTGCACAGAAACGAGGACCCAACACAGCAAAAATAAATTAATTAATTAATAAACTCCTACCCCCAACATCTTAAAAAAAAAATGTAAACTTGTTAATCTTGTTTGTAATAAGTTCTATTGATCAGGGTTCCTAGCAGTTGATAAAATAAACTCTAAAGCAGTGGTTCTCAAACTGGAACTTGCATCAGAATCATCTGGAGGGCTTGTTAAAATGCAGGTTGCTGGGCCTCACTCCAGAGTTTGTAATTCACTACAAATGAATTACATTTGTTTTCCTTTCTAACAAGCTCTCAGAGGTAGCTGGTGCTGCTGTTCCAGGGACTGCACTTTGAGAACCACTGCTCTAAGGGCTTGTGCAGCTCATGGTTATTACATGGAGGAAAAACCCTCCCTCCTCCTCTCTCTCTCTGTGAGGAACCCGGCCTTCCTGTGGTTTCCTGAGAATCACAGTGTTCTTTACAAACAACTTGATCCCCTTAATTTAATTAAAATCTCCCTTTATGACTTGACTTCATCTCTGCAAGTACTTCCCAGACAGTTCATCTCTAGATTAGGGATCTGGTATTTTGTTTGTTTTGGTTTTGTTTTTAAAAAGTTGGTTAGGAACATTAACCATAATTAAGACAGATCACTTTTTGCTTCCTGGTAGTGGTTATACCAGTTACCACAGTAAGACCTTGGGCAAGTTTCCTACTCTATCTTCCAGTCCCTCATCTGCCAAGAGGGCATCACCTCCCACTTCACAAGACCATTGGGAGAACTGAATGAAATAGTGAAAGCAATCCTCAGTGTAGCGTCTGGCCCAGGGCAATGGCCCAGTAAATGCCCGCTATTTGCATTCAAAAAAAAAAAAAAAAAAAACAGGAAGCTGAGACCTCAAAGTAAAGAGCAAAGAGTAATTGAAAAATAATAGGCAAGAAAATAATTCCATTTCTAAAGAAAAGGGATGGGAGTGAGGAGGATTTTAATTTATATAAGATTAAGGCAGCCATATCACCAGTTACTTCACTTCAGCACCTAATATATCACACGTGAGTTAAGGCCAATTTACTGGCGTATTTTGATTTGTTTCAACCTGAGGGACTAGAAAAATTTTGCTGGGATTTACCATCATGTTGTTGGAGGAGTTTTACTGTCTTTCTCTTCTATCACTGCTCATTATACATAACCTCTAGATACAGAAAACACTCTCATTTGTCTTCTGTCTTTTCATACTAATTTATTTCCTTGGAGCACACATTTTTCCAAACAACCTTTCAGAAAATCACAACTTAACATAATTTGGCAGGAGTTATCACACAGGATAACTCACACTTTTGCAAATGTTTAGGATTCTTTGGAAGACTTTTTTTTTTTTTTTCCTGTACTCGGGCCTCTCACTGTTGTGGCCTCTCCCGTTGCGGAGCACAGGCTCCGGACGCGCAGGCCCAGAGGCCATGGCCCATGGGCCCAGCCACTCCGCGGCATGTGGGATCTTCCCGGACCGGGGCACGAACCCGTGTCCCCTGCATCGGCCAGCGGACTCTCAACCACTGTGCCACCAGGGAAGCCCTGGAAGACATTTTTAGTCTTATTTTTGCCTGATATTATTAAGTTTATTGTTCTCATACATACACATTTATCTTTCTGGCAGCACCAGACATCATAAGTTTATGTCTACAAAAGTGGATCTTTGCAGTAGATATATTACAATTCTAAACAAGTCTCCAAAAACTTCCTTTTAGTATAAAACAAAAGAGGCTATTATTGCTGACATCAGTATTGTTGCAAAACAATTTCGAAATTTATTTTGTGCAGGAGGCCCCATAGAAAGAACGGAACTTAGAGAAAATCTTTTGTGGAGAATGTTTTATATAAGAATCTCTCTTTTACAGGGAGGCAGCCCAAAGCATTCAATAACATGAAGGAAACAGTAACTTTGGAGTAAAATCTGAGCTCAACGGTTTTCCTCCTCCTTTTTAGCTTAATTATTCAAAATATGCATATAGTTCCCAAAATACAAACATCTACAATTGACTCACCAAACAGATAACTTGGTTCTGGCTCCTAACACTTTCATTACCAGAGTCCCACTCATGGGAGTTTTTCAGGAGAAGAGCCTAAAAAAGAAACAAGAGAAAATCTAATTGGAACCTTTAGAGCAATGGACCTCAAAATTTAGCCTGCAGAGCTTGTTAAAATGCAAATGTCCATCATGACTGAATGGATAAACACACACACAGTGGAATATCATTCAGCCTTAAAAAAGAAGGTAATTTTGTCATATGCTACTACATGGATGAACCTTAATGAAATGATAAGTTAAATAAGTCAGTCACAAAAACACAAATATTGCATGATTCCACTTGTATGAGGTATCAAGAATAATCAAACTTGGGAATTCCCTGGTGGTCCAGTGGTTGGGACTCAGCGCTTTCACTGCTGGGGCTGGGGTTTGATCCCTGGTTGGGGAACTAAGATCCCACAAGCTGCACAGCATGGCCAAAAAAAAATTAAATAAATAAGTAGAGGGGAGAAAATTAAAAAAAAAAAAAAAGAATAATCAAACTCAAAGAGAGAGAAAGTAGAATGGTGGTAGCCAAGGCCTGGGGGCAGGGAAAATGAGGAGTTGTTTCATGTGTATGAGTTTCAGTTTGGGAAGATGAAAAAGGTCTGGAGATTGGCTACACAATACTGAATATACTTAACACTACTGGACTGTACATTTAAAATGATTAAGATGTTAAATTTTGTTATGTGCATTTATAACAATTAAAATTTTTTTAAATTAAAAGGAGAGAGAATGGGGAAGAGAAATTAGAGACAGCAAGTAGAGAAATTTTCAAGGAGTTTTTCTGTAATGGGAAGGCAAAAATGGGGAACAGCTGGAGGTAAAGGTGATTTCAAGTCTTATGTTCTTGTGTTGTGAACCTACGTTGTTCATATTTATGAAGAATTATGTTTGTTATAATAAAGGCCATGTACGACAAACCCACAGCAAACATCATTCTCAATGGTGAAAAACTGAAAGCATTTCCTCTAAGATCAGAAACAAGACAAGGATGTCCACTCTTGCCACTATTATTCAACATAGTTTTGGAAGTCCTAGCCACTGCAATCAGAGAAGAAAAAGAAATAAAAGGAATTCAAATTGGAAAAGAAGAAGTAAAACTGTCACTGTTTGCAGATGACATGATACTATACATAGAGAATCCTAAAGATGCCACCAGAAAACTACTAGAGCTAATCAATGAATTCGGTAAAGTTGCAGGATACAAAGTTTATACACAGAAATCTCTTGCATTCCTATACATTAATGATGAAAAATTTGAAAGAGGAATTAAGGAAACACTCCCATTTACCATTGCAACAAAAAGAATAAAATACCTAGGAATAAACCTACCTAGGGAGATAAAAGACTTGTATGCAGAAAACTATAAGACACTGATGAAAGAAATTAAAGATGATACAAACAGATGGAGAGATATACCATGTTCTTGGATTGGAAGAATCAATATTGTGAAAATGACTATACTACCCAAAGCAATCTACAGATTCAATGCAATCCCTATCAAATTACCAGTGGCATTTTCTACAGAACTAGAAAAAAAATCTTAAAATTTGTATGGAGACACAAAAGACCCCAAATAGCCAACGCAGTCTTGAGGGGAAAAAATGGAGCTGGAGAAATCAGACTCCCTGACTTCAGAATATATTACAAAGTTACAATAATCGAGACAATATGGTACTGGCACAAAAAAAGAAATATAGGTCAATGAAACAGGATAGAAAGCCCAGAGATAAACCCACACACCTATGGTCAACTAATCTACGACAAAGGAGGCAAGGATATACAATGGAGAAAAGACAGTCTCTTCAATAAGTGGTGCTGGGAAAATTGGAGAGCTACATGTAAAATAATGAAATTAGAACACTCCCTAACACCACACACAAAAATAAACTCAAAATGGATTAGAGACCTAAATGTAAGACCAGACACTATAAAACTCTTAGAGGAAAACATAGAAAGAACACTCTGTGACATAAATCACAGCAAGATCTTTTTTGATCCACCTCCTAGAGTAATGGAAATAAAAACAAAAATAAACAAATGGGACCTAACAAAACTTAAAAGCTTTTGCACAGCAAAGGAAACCATAAACAAGGTGAAAAGACAACCCTCAGAATGGGAGAAAATATTTGCAAACGAATCAGTGGGCAAAGGATTAATCTCCAAAATATATAAACAGCTCATGCAGCTCAATATTAAAAAAGCAAACAACCCAATCCAAAAATGGGCAGAAGACCTAAATAGACATTTCTCCAAAGAAGACATACACATGGCCAGGAAGCACATAAAAGCTGCTCAACATCACTAATTATTAGAGAAATGCAAATCAAAACTACAATGAGGTATCACCTCACACCAGTTAGAATGGGCATCATCAGAAAATTTACAAACAACAAATGCTGGAGAGGGTGTGGAGAAAAGGGAACCCTCTTGCACTGTTGGGGGGAATGTAAATTGATACAGCCACTATGGAGGAACAGTATGGAGGTTCCTTAAAAAACTAAAAATAGAATTACCATATGACCCAGCAATCCCACTACTGGGCATATACCCAGAGAAAACCATAATTCAAAAAGACGCATGCACCCCAATGTTCATTGCAGCACTATTTACAATAGCCAGGTCATGGAAGCAACCTAAATGCCCATTGACAGACGAATGGATAAAGAAGATGTGGTACATATATACAATGGAATATTACTCAGCCATAAAAAGGAATGAAATTGGGTCATTTGTTGAGATGTGGATGGATCTAGAGACTGTCATACAGAGTGAAGGAAGCCAGAAAGAGAAAAACAAATATCGTATATTAACGCATATATATGAAATCTAGAAAAATGGCACAGATGAACCGGTTTGCAGGGCAGAAACTGAGACACAGATGTAGAGAACAAACTTATGGAAACCAAGGGGGGAAAGCGGCGGGGGATGGTGGTGGTGGGATGAATTGGGAGATTGGGATTGACGTATATACAGTAATATGTATAAAACAGATAACTAATAAGAACCTGCTGTATAAAAAAATAAAATTCAGAAATTTAAAAAAAAAAGTATGTTTGTCAATATAAGAAAGCTTACACAGCCTTCCTCTTTCAGTGGGAAACTTGCAAGAGAGTGGAGTGTGCTGATAAGCAGGCCTGAATTTTGGTATGTCTAGGTAAGAAACAGGTAGACGAGATTTTGCATTTACAATAAAGGAAATAATAGTTCTATCTACACCCAAGTTCATGGTGATTACTTAACATGTGAAAAGTGCTTGTCATAATTCGTGGCACTTAGCACTGAATAAATGTTAGGTATAGTTACCATTAGCTGTTTATTATTTCCTAAATTTTTATTTCTTCTAAATTTGTGAATTAGTATTTTAGAAAAACAGTTTTCCACCTGTGTGTTCCCTTTGCTTCTCACACAAAACCCTTCACTTTTGATCAGCAAATGTGTAGGGTTTTTTTCCCCACAGCAAGCAATTCCCCACAACCTCAGCTGGGTGTCCCATAGCTCAAGCCTGACATGCCCAGAGATAGCCAGATCTCACAGGTTAAGTGCTCAGCCCTACAAGAGTGCCTCTTCGTCCCCACTCCAGACCCCAGTCACAAGCCCAGGTTCTCACTTGTGCTTCTGACTGACCGGATAGACTGAGGTTCCAAGGACCCCCTTGTTGAGTTCACTTAATTTGCTAAAGTGGCTCACAGAACTCAGAGAAATATCTTACTTTCTATTGGCTCCACTGGTTACCAGCCCCCATCCTCAGCGGTTTCCCAAAAGCCACTCATTAACATAACAAAAGACACCTTAACCACTCTCTTCAAGAAAGTCTAAGGATTTTAGGAGCTCTGTGCCAGATATAAGGGACCGAGACCAAATATATATTTCTTATTGTAAATCACAATATCATACTTAGGAAATTGTATTAGGACACTTTATTAGAATAACTTATATGGTTAAACAGATTTAGTTGTGGTTCCTTTGTCTATACCCCTTGTACTTCATTTGATTACTAGATTTTTTTTCTTATGGGGGGAGTTGTAAATATGGGAATTTTTTTCCACTTAAGTTTGACTTGATTGATTTTTGCTACATATGAAGAAATGAAAAAGATGATCTTTGTAAAGCAATGGTTGCTTGTGAGGTAGAACAAATCTCCCTGTTCAGGGAGGAAAATGTATAAATTTTCCAGAAGCTTTACCTTAGACCATGAGAAAAAAAAAAATTGGCTTGGCCTTTTTGAAAGACCCTAGTTAAAGGCACACTCAATTTTGTGAATTACCATTTCATGTGAACAAATCAAAGTCTGTATACTATTCTTAATTTGGTTTCTGAAAGGGATTTAGATAATTGGGGCAATTTACAAGAGTATGTTCTCTCTGGGGCCAAGCCTGCTTTTTCTTTGGGCTGCAGGTTCTCTGCCCCCTTGTGGCCTTTCGCAGGGCATTTTTTTCTACTGTGTTTCACATTTTCAGGCTGGTTTGAGAGTAGCAAGACCGCCTGGTTCCCTGAACACCAGATGCGATTGCTAATCACATTTGCCCAAACGGGGGACGAGGCCCCTCAGCCTACAAGACTTAATTTCCGAAATTTACTTTCATAGTGAAGCAAGAGAGAGGACTGCTTTCCAAATTGAAGGGAATTATGTTACAGGCATTTGATTGTGTGAGGAGGCCGAATCCCAGAACAGGAAGGAAATCTTCAGAAGTTTTTTAATTCGATTTGGACTCCAGAAGACATTCAGGACAGATGGGCAGGAGCTTAAACTCCATGTTATATCTTTCTGTCTCTCTTGTCACGGTCAGTGAAATTATTGTTTTAAAAACATCATTTACCAGAAATATATACTTATTGTAAAAATTTGGAAGATGCTGAAGAATAAAACAAAGAAAATAAAAATCACCTATAAGTCTATCACCCAAACACAGTCACTATTCACATTTTGGCTTAACCCCGCCTAGTATTTTTTGACAAAAGTTATGTATACACTTTTGCATTGTATATATAATAAGGTAAGCGTTTTCAGACAATATAGAGCTGGGTTTGGCAAAATATGGCCTGGCGGCCAAATCTAGTCCATAGCTTGTTTTTGTTTGGCCTACAGGTTAAGAATGGTTTTACATTTTTTAATTGTTGAAAAAAAATCAAAAGAATAACATTTTGTGACGTGAAAATTATATGCAATTCAAATTCAGTGTCCATAATAAAGTTTGATTGGAACACAGCTGCGTGTATTGTCTATGGCTGTTTTTACAGCACAATAGTAGAACTGAGTAGTTAAAGCAGAGACTATAACCCTGTAAAGTCTAAAATATTTACTATCCAGCCCTTTATAGAAAACATTTTCCAGTCCCTGACCCAGGGTAAGCATTTTCCAATACCCTTAAATATTTTTCAAAAAGAAGACAAAGTTAATTTTCATATAGTTTAGTGGGATGGGTGCTACTTTCTTCTTCTTCCTCATTCTCCTGCTCTTAAAAAAATATTTTTTCACAGTGGTCTTTTTAAAAATATTTATTATAAAAAATTTAAATATATACAGAAGTAGAGAGTACAATATGGTCATATGCCCACACCCCAGATTCAACAATTATCAAGATCTTGCCACATTTACTTTTCTTTTTCCTTTTATTCTTTGCTGAAATATTTTAAAGCAAATTATTGAGATCATGTAATTTCATCCCAGAAACTTGAGCAGTGGTTTTTAATTATAATAGTACCTGCTCATGATGAACACTACAGCAAATTAAAACAATACAGATACATGTAAATATATGAAGTAAAAAGTGGAAATCCCTTCTTACCTCTGTCCACTCCTTCCCTTGCCACTTTAGTGGGTATCCTTTTCTTATGTGTATAGAAATACACGTTTTATAACACAGATTAACCCCTTAAAAATAATTTTGGAATAAAGGAGCAGAAGAAGAAACCCAGATGAAAGCACATATGACAGTACTCCAAACTGGTACCTTGACCAGCTAAGAGTGAGGACTGGGATGCTCTTAAGTTACTGGTTGGGGTAGGATATGTTTTCTTCCTCAAATGCCACCCGCCACCAAGAAACCCACATCATAAACCACGACTGGGAAGGTGGGGGTGGGGTGGGGACATTATTTTTACTGCCCTTTGCCACCACTCTATCTAATTTTTCAAGTAACAGGTGAATGCACATAGTAAATTTTAGAGATCTTGTGTTAGGCCCCCAAAATGAGAGTTGCTGTATTTAATCCACCTTATTATTTTCTAACATTTTATTCTGAAAACAAAACTCAAATTTAGAGGAAACTTGCATGAATTGTATAACGAGCTACTATATACCCTCAACTTAGATTCATCAATTATCATTACCATGTTTTCTTTATCTGTCTCTATATGTTTACACTTATTGTTGTCATTATTATTGCTGAACAGTTTGAGAGTAGGTTGTAGATATCATGATTCTGTATTCCTACATTTTTCAGTGGGTAAGCACACCTTTTATAGAAGCCTCATTTTAGAGGGTGTACTGAAGCTTCATGCAAAAGCCCTCAGGGTCTTTTCCACATAGAATTCACTTGCGTGAGTTGTTTGTGGTGTATCTAGTCATTTTTGAACTATAAATTGACAAATTATGCATTCTTTTTAGTTTTTTCATCTTTCTGAAAAAGAATATTTGCAGGAGAATTTTTGTATGTTAGGATTTAAGGTGAATTCTTCCCATCCTGTTCTTTCCTTTTCTGAAATGGACATACATTTTTTAAAATAATAGCTTTACTGAGATATTATTCACATAACATAAAATTCATCCCTTTAAAGTATACAATTATAATATGATAAATATAATTAACACTTTTTGTTATATATGAAACTTGTTAAGAGTGTGGATTCTGAAATTTCTCATCACAAGGAAAAAATGTGTTTCTTTTATTTTGTATCTATATGAGATGATAAATGTTCACTAGACTTACTGTGGTCATGTTTTCATGACATATGTAAGTCAAGTCAGTATACTGTATACCTTAAACTTATAGAGTGTTATATGTCAACTATATCTCAATAAAACTGGAAGAAAAATAAAAAGATAAAGCATACAATTCAATGTTTTTCAGTCTATTCATATGGTTGTGAAATTATCACCACTACCTGATTATAGAACATTTTTATCACCCCAAAAGACCTAGTACCCATTAGCAATTTCCCCTTCACCTCTCTCTCTAGTCTCTGGCAATCACTAAATCTACTTTCTGTCTCTACAGATTTGCCAATTCTGGACATTTCATAGAAATGGAATCATACAATATGTGGCTTTTTATGTCTAGCTTCTTGCACTGAACATAATGTTTACAAGGTTCATCTATGTTGTAGCATGTATCAATTCTTCATTCATTTTTATGGCCAAATAGTATTTCATCATATGGATATAGTACATTTTATCAATTTATCAGTTGATCGATGTGTAGCTTGTTTCTGTTTCTTGGATATTATGAATAATGCTGCTACAAATATTTGTGTACAAGTTTTTGTGTGAAAGTATACTTTAGTTCTCTTGAGTATATACGTAGGAGTGGAATGGCTCAAATGGTAACTCTATGTTTAATCTTTTTTTTCTTTTTGCGGTACGCGGGCCTCTCACTGTTGTGGCCTCTCCCGTTGCGGAGCACAGGCTCTGGACGCGCAGGATGCGCAGGCTCAGTGGCCATGGCTCACGGGCCCAGCCGCTCCGCGTCATGTGGGATCTTCCTGGACCAGGGCATGAACCCGTGTCCCCTGCATCGGCAGGCGGACTCTCAACCACTGCGCCACCAGGGAAGCCCAAACATCTTTAATTTTAATGAAGTCCAATTAATTTATTTTTCTTTTGTCACTTCTGCTTTAGGGATCATCTCTAAGAAACCATTGCCCAATCTAAGGTCACTAAGATTTATGCCTATGTTTTCTTCTCGAAAAGTTTTATAGTTTTAACTCATATTTAGGTCTATGATCCACATTTAGTTAATTTTTGTACATGGTGTACAATAGGGGCATATGATATTTTTAAGAATAGAAATTTAAAATATTTTAGAAATAAGTTTACACTCACAACGATCTAACACCTTTCAAACTCCTAAAATGTGTTGCTTCAAGATCTGTATGCCCATAGACTAGACATTTAAATTGATCATTATTAGATGGAATTAGAAAAAGAAATATGAAAACAAAGTGAGCTTCTCCCTTCAGGTGGCTGCTGTCTGTGACGTTCTGCATGGCAAAGCATTCCATATTCCCATTGTCCTAGCATTGCCTTAAAAAAATCTCACTTATTCACAAGAAAGCTAAAAACAGTCATAAAAGTCTAGATTAGGGCTTCCCTGGTGGTGCAGTGGTTGAGAGTCCGCCTGCCGATGCAGGGGACACGGGTTCGTGCCCCGGTCCAGGAGGATCCCACATGCTGCGGAGCGGCTGTGCCCGTGAGCCATGGCCGCTGAGCCTGTGCGTCCGGAGCCTGTGCTCCGCAATGGGAGAAGCCACAACAGTGAGAGGCCCGCATACCGAAAAAAAAAAAAAAAAAGGTCTAGATTATACATTTTAAACGAACAGGCAATTCAAAAATAACAGAAGCTTGAAATGTCCAACTAAAACATTCAATAAATAGCCCATGAAACTCAAAATAACTTTTATGCACATTTTATGAAGATGAATGGATTTTAAAGTTTCTAGCTCCCATTTTCATAGGTCATGAGAAATTTAAGGCTTTCTCCTAGATGTATTTTCCTAGCTCTTTAATCTTGTATCAAATCATAAGTCCTTAAATATAGGCACCTTGTCTTAATCACCTTTGTTTTTCCCCAGGTCCCAGCGGTGTGTGCTGGTCTGGACTGTGTGACGCACAGCTCTAAAGGTGCCTGGAGTGAAGCAGTGTCTATCTGTCCAACTGCACATGGTGATCCTAACCTGCACAGTAAGTTGCAGGCAGCAAGTCTCAATATTTATTTGTTGAGTGGAAATGAATTCCCCTAAGTTTCCTCTAAAATCAGTGGCAAGTTCTTGGTGGACAGAATGCATATCAGGCAGGCAGTAAAAAGTGGCCTGGTGATTGTGTGCGTCGAATGCTTCCGTTACATCTTTCAGCATATTTTAAGATGGACTCTAGTCTTTGTTCTACTAAAAACCGTAACTGAGTTAAGCGAGGGAGAGGTTGTGTGGGCAGGTCGCGTGCACCCTGCAGAGTGCCAGGAGGCTGGCTTCAGACATGCTGAATGTTTCCTAAGGAATATTTTCTATCTGGAGACTGTGGTATCTGATACCTGCAACCTAGTCATCTAACCTTGTGTCCCTTCCTGTTCATTACAGAATTGAACTTGGCTTCTGAGTGACCCAGCAGCTGTTACACTTCAGTGAGAGAGCCCTCCTCTCCCCATCACTTGCTCCTCCACCTCCTCCTGCTTACTCTGCCCAGTTACCACACAAGAAACCACTCCTGTCTCTCTCTTTTCCCAAAGAGACATTTCCTTTATTCGACTGCTTAAACAAATAAAACGAAGTTTCCCTTTTCCCTGAACCACCTGCTCAAAATACAAGCGGGAGACCAATTATAACCAAGGAGACAAATCCCTTTTGAACAGCTGATCCAGGGCATGGATTTGGAAGCTTATCTTCAGTCTGAATCACAGGGTCATGCCAGGGTCATCCCTAGAGCAAATTGTCCCCTTGGCTTCCACTGTGCTTACCCTGAAAAAGTGCAAACTGGGTCTCTTTTCCCATGGATTATGAAGCTATTTGGTGAAGGCTGCTCATTTGATGTACTAATCAGCATCTTGACATACACATGGGAAGAGTTTAAAAGTTTGCCTTTGCTTTACAAGGCTTCTACGGTAGTTTCTAATTATGTCCTTACAACTGCAGACGGAGGCCTGTGACTGAACCTGAAAAAAATAACTTCCAAAGAATAGGGCAGTGCTTCTCAAACTTTCATGTTTCATGCTTTTTGTATACAAAGCATGCAGGGATGTTTAAATGCAGATTTTGATTCAGTAGGACTGGGGTGGGGCCTGAGATTCTGCATTTCTAACATGCTCCCAGGTAACACTGCTGCTGTGGTCCATGGGGCACACTTTGAATAGGCTACTCTATACACAGCTGGCCAGAAACCTTACTGGTTGAGGCATAATTAGTGAAATTTGGTATTCCTTAACTGCTACCCAATGACCTCCTCCGTGCAGGTTCCCCAGCTACCCAAACTCAGCTGGATATTTCCTCATTTTTGCCACTCTCTACTTAGTTCAAATCTCTATCATTGCAGTGGTGGTCATACTGAATTATATTTGTTTGCATGTCTGCCTCCTAGACTGTGAGCACACAGGGGTAAGGGACCCACTCTCATTCATCTTTGGATGGAAGGCATTTAGAATAGCATCAGGTAAACAGTAGGCACTCAACAGGTATTTACTGAATAAAAGAAAAATTGATAGACTAAATCATAAAATAAAATTTAAACCACCTATATATCCCAAATATCATAAAATAGATAAAAAGGCAAATGACAAACTGAGAAAAATATTTGCAGCCTGTGAAGATCTCCTATGAGTTGTTACGGGTTGAACTGTGTCCCCCAGAAAGATATGTTGAAGTCCTAACCTCCAGTACCTTAGAGTGTGGCCTTATTTGGAAACAGGGTCACTGCTGATGTAATTAGTTAAGATGAGGTCCTATTAGGATAGGGCAGTCTGTAAATCCAGTATGACTGGTGTCCTTATGGGTGAGGAGATATAGACAGACATACAGGGAGAAACTCCTGTGGAGATGGAAGAAGAGACTGAAGTGATACATCTACAAGCTGAGGAACACCTGGGCTGCCAGAACCTGGAAGAGGCAAGAGGGATCTTCTCCTGGAGGCTTTGGAAGGAGTATAGTCCTGCCAACACCTTGATCTTGGACTTTAGTCTCCAGACTGTGAGAGAATAAATTGCTGTTGCTTAAGCCACCTAGTTTGTAGTATTTTGTTATGACAGCCCTAGGAAACAAATACATAAGCAACAAGAAAAAGAACTAGTAGCAAAGGGGACAAAAAACCCTTTAGGCAGGGCACAAAAGAATAAATGCAGATTGCCATAAACAGGTAAAAAATGTTCAAGGGTTAATAATCAACACAATACAAATGGAAGCAACATTGAAATTCTATTTAAATTATTTTATCACTATTATTATACTTATTTATTTTACTAATTTATTTTTTTAATAAAAAACAGTATAGCATCATGAGGGTCCAGGAAAATGGTCCCTCATGTGTGCTTGAGCCCCCACTGCCTATCGATATGCCTCCAAATATATCTTAAGTCCTTCCATGTCTTCTGCCACTGCCTCTTTCCAAGACACCATCACTGACCTTCTGGGCAACTGAATTAATCTCCTAAGTGGTCTTGTGACTTATGTTGCTTATAGAAGCCAGAGGGAATCTTTTAAAAAACATAAATCAGGCCATGTGAGTCTTCTGCTGAAAACCCTTCAATGATAGCTTTCTTGGCAATTAGGATGGCCCCTGCCAAGGCTCCCTCCCTTCCAGTCACTGCGCCCCAACCACGGCTTCTTCCAGCTCCTTCGTGGAGCTTTTGTCTCTGGGCCTGACATCTGGTTGGTCCCTCTGTCAGAATGCTTTTCCCTCCACTCCCGCCTTCAGGTCTCAGCAGCAGCGTCAACAGTGTTACTTCCTTGGCATGCATCCTCCAGCCCTGCCTAGGGTAGGTTTTCTCATGGTGCTCTCTTCTTTTCCCTCAAGATTTATTATAGGTAGGTGTTTGCTTAATTCTGCTCTCTGTCTAGATTGTAAATTCTGCAAAGGCGAGTACTATTCCTATTTCACTCCCTGCTGTAACCCAGACTCTGGTATGGAACTGAATACACAGCAGGCACTCAGTGTATACTTACTGACTGCATAAATGGAGATAAATTTGGCAAAATAGGCCAAAGGTCTTAGAAATGAGTATATCCTTTTAATTAGCAATCCCATTGACAGGAATATATTTCAAGAAAATAATTAGGAAGATGTGTTAAGACCAGTTACATTGCAACTTAAATACTAGCAACAAATAAATAATAGTGATAAAGAGGGAAAAATGTCTAAACATGGCCAGTTTAACAAATTATGGTTTGTACATTATAATAATGTTATGCAGATACTCAAACTGATATTGCAGAGATATGAGTTGACATAATTTCTGTGGTCATCTATTTTTGTAAAAATAAAATGTATCAGATATATATATATATATATATATATATACACACACACACACACACACACACACACACACACACACACACACACATATATGTTGTTTTGTTCTCTACTGATGAGAAGAACATTTGGAAAGATACACACCAAAATGTTAATCGTGGTTCCCTTTTCAATTTGTTTTGACTTATTTTTTTAAATTCTTATATTTAAAACATTGTATAATAATATTTCTTATACAATTAAAATGAAAGTAATTAAAATTTTTTACTGAATGAGTGAGAATTACCTGGTTTGAATTTCAAACTTTTGTTTCTACAAAAATAATTTGTATAAGCAGAAACAGTTAGTATTCTAAGATACCATTTAGATACCGTTGGTTACTCCCACACAAGCTTGTGCTATGAAGGGAAAATGTCCTAACTGTCGTTAAGTCCCAGACTATCCACCATTTTTCATGGTTGAAAGGTTATTCTGTATCTTTTGTTGGCTGAACTCTTTCTTTTTGTTTAGGAGGTTTTTTTCCCCTGTCTTTGATTTTGAGTAAGAATTGAATGCAGAAATCTGCCATATCTCCCATCAAAGGAATTCTAATGCTTTGGTAGGGATCCAACAACAAATTCTACTGTGTAGACCAAATATCATGTAGAAAAAAATGGACTCTGGATCAAATTTATGAAAACACATGAATGAGTTTTATCATATGAAAAATTTCAGAGAGAAAATTATATGGAATCTTAGAACTTTATTTCCCAAACTATCTTTCCATCAGGAACTCAATGATCTCCTTAGCCTCCCTGGAGACTCTTGTTCTAAGGCATCAGAGGTGAGCTGTGTTACTTCTCTATCTTCCCCTCTGGCGTGGTCCTAGGTTAGGTGCAGATGAAGCCTCTTTCATATTCATGTAAAAGCACAATATTGGTTTGTTTCCAGTTTTATGTCACTCAAAATCTCCAGATTTGACTGTTTAACACTGTTTTTCACCAAAAACAACAAGTTAAAGGAACACATTACTTTGTGTGTTTACACGTGTGTGTATACATATATAAAATATACACAAATTTACATATTAATAACGAATTAATAACAATGTAAAATTGGGACATTTTTAATCAATGTCCCGAAGATAATGAAGCTGTAAAAAAATAACAACAAATAAAAGGTGTTTAGAAAACAAACCTAGACCTATTTTGTTCTAGGGTACACAAATCTCTTCCTCCTTTCTCTGAGTTTAGAAAGTTATTATTTTGGAGGGTGGAGGAAGGAAGTGGCAGGGGAGTAATTTAGAAGAAATAAGGCGGGGTATGGGAGTGAGTGCATAAGGAGAAAATTCTTATATATACTCCCAAGTTCAAACTAACCAACCAAATTAGTAAAATAATTACCCCTCCCCACTTTGGAATGGCCCCTCCTCTGTATCTTCAGATCACTTACTTCTATGGGTAGTTATACCTTGTTCCTGTAATAAAATCCACCTCCAGTATTTACTACCTATGTGGCTTCTAAGCCTCAATGGCCTCATTGAAGTTTTGGTGAGAGTTAAATGAGATAAGGCATAACTTGGTATGGTGGCTACTCGATGTTAACAACTGTTACTGTTTTGTGTTTCCATGTCTGTCTCCATCAGGGGTTGCGTCTATTCCTCTTCATCCTCCTGGGTACCTTAGAAAAGTGCTCAGAACACTGCAGATGCTCAATGAGTATTTGTACAATTGAAAAAGAAATGCATCAAGCTTTCTTTTCACTAACGTGTTCGAATTCAGGTTAACTTGATAGAAGTTCAGCCACTTCTTAATTCTCACTCAACATATATATATATATATATATATATATATATTTTTTTTTTTTTTTTGGCTGCGTGGTATGTGGGATCTTAGTTCCCCACCCAGGGATCCAACCCACACCCCCTGTATTGGAAGCACGGAGTCTTAACCACTGGACAGCCAGGGAAGTCCTCACTCAACATATTTTGGGATTTGGGTGAATGTAAAAAAACCTTAACATTCCCTATCTTTTTTGACGTGACTCCTTTCATCATTTTCTTTCCATTTTAAAAAAGGAAGACATTTAAATTCTTGTGCATTTTGACTTCAACCCTTCACTATTTATACATCTTAGCTATTAGCCCTAGATTCCACTTATTTTGATAATACCAATTATGTCTCAGATTTTCCAGTTTAAGTACATAGTTTCTTTCTCTCTACTTTATTTTTATCTTCTTTTCTTTTTTTTAACAAAGACCCAGCTGGCCCTAATATGCCTTGACAGATTCACAAGAAACAAGTAACTGGGATTACCCTTAGGAAAGGGATCGGATTGGGGGTAAGGAACAGGGAGGGAAGGAGACGTAATTTTCTCTGTATTTCACTTTAGGTCTGGTGAAGTTTGTATGTACTACGGTTCAAAAATAACAATAAAGAGACAGCTAGTTCATTTGGACTTCTTATCACCTACCTACTCATTTTTTCACAAGGAGTCTTCGTATCTAAATTCTTAAGTCAGTCAACAAATACATTCTAAAAATTTCTTTAAAAAATTTTCTTTAAAAAATTACTGGCTTCCTCTGAACTTTTTCTTGAAATACTAGTCTCTGTGAGTCTATGATCGCTTTCTTTGAGGGTGGCTTTCACCTTTAGTCAAATATATAACTTCTTCACATCCATACACGACAGAGCACCACCTCAGTCCTTCAAACACATACACACAACATACCTAGTGACTCTGGAGAAGAAAACACTGCGTACAGCATTGGCCTCCTAAGGAATGGCCTTTTTTTTTTTTTTTTTGCGGTACGCAGGTCTCTCACTGTTGTGGCCTCTCCCGTTGCAGAGCACAGGCTCCAGACACGCAGGCTCAGCAGCCATGGCTCACGGGCCCAGCCGCTCCGCGGCATGTGGAATCTTCCCGGACCGGGGCACGAACCCATGTCCCCTGCATCGGCAGGCGGACTCTCAACCACTGCGCCACCAGGGAAGCCCCGGGAATGGCCAATTTTTAAAAAGCCCTCGCCACTGCTAAATTGTTCCTGCATTTTGTCCATCTGGATAAAATGTTCTTTGAAGACCCTTCTATTCCTTCCTCATCAGTCCTTAACCAAGACTCTAATTTTAACCTGGAGAGGTGGTCTGGGTCCTGTCTATGATGTGCCCTTGCCCATGGCTGAATACAGACTAGTGTCTGGGAGAGGGAAGCCATTACCAAATTAGTGAATTAGAATTCAGATTTTGGGGGAAAGACAAATCTTTCTAAACTTAAATTTTTCTAAGATACTTGTGCAAATTCAAGCACATCCAAAGGGTACCAATGACAGATACAAAGGCATTCAGTTTTTTTAAACCCAAATAATCAAAGAGGATAATATAAACTGAAGTAATGTTTTTAAAAAATAATTTTGTTAATAAGTATTCCCTATCCAAAATCAACTACATAAGTTCTGGGTCTAGTGCAAAATGGAAATGTAGGGTCCCTTGCTCAAAATTGTTAAGAATTTGAAGACAGTGACAGCAGGGCACTAGACCAAGTGGGGCCCTTCTGAGCCCAGGGCCCTCTGCCTTGCACAGGTTATGTGCCTATGAGGCAGGTCCATGAAGCAAGTCCTCTCCCTAGCACAGAATTGTCTCTGTCTAGCATGGAGGTTAAGAGTGTAGATTTTAGAGCCAGGAGATCTGGATTTAAATCCCTGCTTTGCTACTTACTAGCTGAGAGATTGTGGGCAAGTTATTTATTTCCTCTGGATTTTAATTTCCTCACCTGTGTAATGGGGAAAATAATATCACCAAACTCAAAGGATACTGTGAGCATTAAAGGAGTGAATACATTTAAAGTGCTCGTTTGAGCAACGCCTGGTATAGTATGTGCTCAATAAATGTTAGCTCTGATCACATACACACACTCACATAAAATATGTGGGTAGCATTCACATCTTTGAATTTCAAGGTCACACCATTTTCCCTCTTCCTCTTTTATTTATTGAGACAATTTCTGTGTGCGATCACAGTTCTGTTAAAAGTTTTTCGGCTCCTTTTCAATTCCAAGAATTCAAAACACTGAGAAAAATCTTCATCATTTGCAACCTCAAAGAAAAGTCAAATGCGTTACTTTGCCTGCATTTTGCAGTTAGAACACACCATGTGCGAAAGGGCACAGAACCCAGATAGGCCTGTTTGCTATTTCTTGCTCCATTACCTGGTCTGTGTGGCTTCAGATAAAATCCTTCTCTAGGCTTTCTTCCCACTGCACAATTTATGCTATTAGTGCCGAGTAGTACAGCCAAAAGTAAACATTTTACACCCTGTTCTAGTTTGATATATTTATTTAGTTATCGGTGCCACAGAAACAACAGCCAGATCAAAGCAGTCACTACATCTCCAAACATGGGACCAGTGGTACAAGAGGAGGTCTGGCCAACCTCCAAATAGAACGCAAGTTGAGAAGGGTTCTCCTGAAGGGAGAGTCCAGAAACTACTGCCGGTGGTGCTGAGAGAACAGAGCTTGGAAACAAACCTCAGCACCACTTAGCAGCTGACTGACCAAGTCCCTTCTCTGGGCCTTTTCTCATCACCTAAGATGTCAGGACACTATTCCCTACCCCCGAGGGTTGTTGTACGGACTGAGAAAACATATGGGGAAGTGTTTTTTGAGCATATTCATAGCTCCTCCTCTTGTGAAATTTCAAGAGAGTGGCTGAGGGCTGTGCATGTGTCTGGCTGGTGAACAGAAGTCAGTGCTTGTTATGGTACTTCTTCCTTCAATAGTTGCAGGGTCTAGAGACTTACATACAAAGAAAACCAGCTATTCCATGATGCAGGATATTTACATAAAGAAACAAAAGGTGGTACTCTGCAGTCAGACAGACCAGGATCTGGGTCCCAGCCTGGCCACTTACCAGGCTAACTGGGTGACTTAGTGTAAATAATCCCTCAGCCTCAGCTTTCCCCTGTAAAATGGGACTAAGAACAGTGCCTCAGATGGTCTCAATTAAGTGAGATCACGCAAGGCAGAGCATTTGGTGCTGTGCCGTTGCTGTTTAAAGATTACATTTTCAGGAGAAGAGACTAAATTATAGTAACAGGGGCAAGTTCCAGTCTGTCACAACCAACCCAGCAAGCATTTTGCCAGGAGTGATTTGCAACGGTCCCGTCACCTTGTGGAACACTCACTTTGGCTCAGAGAGTCAGGGGAAATTTTCCAACTTTATTCCTTCACAAAACAAATCAGTACCCACTGACCATTTCCAAGGGGGCTTCAAACACTTTCTTGAAAAAGAGCTTTAGTTAGCATGGTTTAAGGCAGCTTTATGCGAGTTTTATCTGTATGCTAACCTATAAAAATTAACTTATGAATCTATGAAAACTGCATTCAAATTAGATCCATTTAAAAAATGATTGGGATCAGAAGTAGTTCCTAATTTTCTCAGACCGTTACAGCACTGGATTATGAAAGAACATTGTGATTGTCAAATAGAGGCCTTCTTCTAGCAGTTAATTCTAAAGGCAGCCAAGCTCAGTCTTTATGACCATGGTTTTCAGATATTTGAAGCTCTTCTCTTCTGTTAGTGGGCACTGTGGTGCTGTGCTTAGAGCCCCTTTCAGGGCTGGGGAGCTCATTCTCCTGATGCCAGGAGCACAGCTCACAGCTCATAGCACTGCCCTCTGTGGAAGGGAGTCTTGACCAGGTTGTGCCCTATTCAATGAGTAGGAGGAGGACTCAGCACCTTGCCTGGATCTGGGACAACCACAAAAGGCTCCAGAGCTCCCCAAGGGATCAACTGACATCTTCATTGAAACTCCATCTATGTTCAGTGTTTCTTTCTTGCTTCCTTCACTCCCTTCAGGTGCTGTTTCCAGGAGTACTCCCAGTAAACTTCCTGTATAGGAAACAGGACCCAAGACATTTCTCCAGGACTATCTTTTGAGAGCTTCAATAAACTTCCAGCAGTGGTCTTAGCTGGGGGGACTTTGCCCCCAGGGGACATTTGGCAAGGTCTGGAGACATTTTTGGTTATCTCTACAGAGCAGGGCTGCAGAGATCTAGTGAGAAGAGGTCAGGGATGCTGCTGAACATCCTACAGTGCACAAGACAGTCCTCCACAACAAAGAATTATCTGGCCCAAGATGTCAATGGTGTTGAGGTTGAGAAACCCTGGAGGAGAGGTATTTGGGGCATGGTTATTTCCAGGTAGGCGAATGATGGTGGAGAATAAGTTTTGTAATTCAGACCATCAAATAGTGCTTCAGGTGAGAAGAATATCCATTACCATGAGCCCTAGCTTCCCTTCCCCAACCCCAATTCTTCTTCCTCTGTGCCTACTGACTCTTGATACTGATTTCCTCTGAAAATACCCCCTGTGGTAGTCTTAGCATTGCTCCTATTGTCAATTATGTGTAGTAGATGACACTAGAAAACATGAAGCAGCGCTGCTCACTGACAGTGTTCTTAAATGAGGCTTCTTCCTCTGATATTCTTCTTCTGCTTTTCCCCTCCCACTTTCAAGGTCAACAGTAACCTTACTGGCCTATTGTTTTTCTTGAAGGAATCTTTCATTAACTAAGAAATAGCTTATTTGCTACTTTACTTACTAGTGGGAGGTCTCACGCTCTTGAGCTAGAACTATTTCTTCTTCTTCACCCACATCAGGCTAGGCTGAGTTCGTGTTACAAATGTGCCAATCAAATAGTTGACTTTGTAGACTGTGCCTTTAAAGCCAATTCGACTCCCGGAGGAATCAAAGCTTTCACCCAACTAGAGGCCAGGTAGCTGGTGATTTCTGCAAGCTTCTCCTCCCCTCTGGTAGGAATAAGGCACTTTGGGGGCTTAGTACATGGCTGCCTGAGGTGTTCTCATTCCTAAAGTTGTGCTCACTATGAGGGCTTCCCCAAGTTAAAGATGTGAGCGTGACCTCACTTTCATGTGTTATTATTGGAAAATAACTGGAATCCAAGCCAAATTCCAGCAAACATAGTCCATGGAGATGTTGGAGAAAAACCCAAAATAAGTCAAGTGTGTTATTAGAAATTTGTTCTATAATCCTAACGGGACACAGTTATTGTTAAATGGATATATTCTCTACCACTCCTATACCTGTTCTGGAAGAATCTTTGATGATAACCAGGAAACATCAAGTGAAAATAATTCTAATTTTTTTATGAATTGATCACTAGCTGAGACTTTGCCTACTCTAGAGTCTCCTTCAGACTTTGGAGGGAATTAGTACTGGCCAGTATTTGTAATTGGAAAATAAGAAACAGACATTACCTCCAGTTTTCTTGTCTTTTTTAAAATGTTTTTTTAAATTAATTTTTATTAAAAATATGGAACATTTCACAAATTTGTGTGTCATCCTCGCGCAGGGGCCATGCTAATCTTCTCTGCATCATTCCAATGTTATACAGTATATGTGCTGCTGAAGTGAGCACACTTCCAGTTTTCTTGATAAGGAAATTGATTCTCAGGGAGATACGTGATTTGTTTACATTGCCATAGCAACTAAGTGGCAGAGTCAGGACCCAAAGCAGGACTTCTGACACCAAGTCCAGTGCTCTTTGCTCTACACCATAATTGATCCTCCAGGAATTAATATTTCAGCTACTATATTCCCCATCACTGTACATTCTCAAATATTGCTCAACCCTCCCTCTCCGATATATAAAATGCCCCAGTCTAATCTTTACTTCAAATGTGGGACCTTCTCTTTTTGGCATTTATGCATACTGTATAGAATCAGTGATGACTTATCTTTAACCTCAATTAAAAGATAAAAAGTATTCATCGTGAGGTGTCCCCCACTAACTCCAGAGAGTGACTGGGGTTCCAGACCAATGGTATGAGTCAGAATCAGTAGTTTTACAGGTATTATACTCATATAGATATCTATGATTATTTATCATTTTTGCATTCATTCAAAAGTTACTGCACCAAAACTACAATCTGGCACTAGAGATACAGTGCTAAACAAGATGAAAAGTTTTCCTGCTTTCAGGGAGCTTGCATTCTACTAAAGAGAGGGTATATATTTTTTTTAACTGAAGTATAGTTGATTTACAATGTGTTGGTTTCAGGTGTACGCAAAGTGATTCAGTTATATGTACATAAATATCTATTTTTTTCAGATTCTTTTCCCTTATAAGTTATTATAAAATATTGAGTATAGTTCCCTGTGCTATACAGTAGGTCCTTGTTGATTATCTATTTTATATATAGTAGTCTGTGTATGTTAATCCCAAACTCCTAATTTATCCCTCCCCCACTTTCCTCTTTGGTAACCATAAGTTTGTTTTCTTTGTCTGTGGGTCTATTTCTGTTTTGTATGTAAGTTCAGTTGTAGCATTTTCTTTGATTCCACATATAAGTGATATCATGTATTACTTCACTTAGTATGATAATCTCTAGGTTCATCCATATTGCTGCAAATGGCATTATTTCATTCTTTTTTATGAGAGAGGGTGTATTAAGAAGTAAATGCACAAGACAATTCCAGATTATGAAAATTGCTCTGAAGAAAAAAAAATGCTGTATGTGATAGTGAATGAAGGCCTCTCTGAGGAAGCAGATTTGAGCTATGACTTAAGTGACAAAGACATGTCTGTGAAGGAGTGGAAGAAGTATTTTTCAGGTAGAGGGAACAGCATGCAAAGGTCTTAGATGGGGATGAGTTGGCTTCTGGGTTCCTTTAGGAGCAAAAACGGGATCCAGAGAATGAGCAAGAGAAGGACAGACCACGTGGGGCCAGATCTCGCTGGGCTTTGTGAGTCAGAGAAAAGAGGTTAGATTTTACTCTAAGAGTAATGGGAAACCACCCGGTGTTCTAAGCAGGGGAGTGATGTGATGTGATCTGGTTTACATTCTACAGATTCCTCTGCTGTTTTGTGGAGAATGGAGGGTGGGCAAGAATGAAAACCCACAATCTAGTTAGAGAAGGTTGGATTAGACAAGGGAAGTAGCAGTGAGGTGGAACAGCTTCGACAGGTACTTTAAGCAAATGCAGTAGGATTTACTGATGCTTTGGATGTGGGGCAAGACGTGAGGAGAAGGGAACAACTGTGGTGATTCCTAGTTTTGGTTTGAGGAGTTGAGTAGAAGATAATGCATTACTAAGGTGGGGGAAAAAATGGGGTGTGAAATGGGGTAAGTTCCAGCAGCAAAGGGTAAATAATGAGTTCTTTCATAGACACGTTAAGTACAAGATACTTATCAACCATTTAGTGGAGAAAGCAGGTCAGAGGAAAGAACAGGGGGAGAAGAAAATCTGATTGAGAAGGAATTGTCCCTGAGATAGAAGGAAACTAGTAGATTGTAGGGTCAAGCAAGCAAAGAGGGGAAAGTATTTTAAGCAGGAGAGACTGGTCAGCTGTGCCTAATGCTAAAGAAGAGGTCTAGTAAAGTGAGGGCAGAGAATGGAGGATAGATTCTGAAACTCAGAAAATTTGAGTGACAAAGGAACAGGAACACAAGACCCTTAGGGTACGGATGCAAAGGGTTTGCACCTTGGTTTCAGTAACTGGATTAATTGCAAGCTGTTGAAATGGCCCCTAAAGGTGACTTGGAACATCCTCTGCCACTGCCATCTTCCTCCACTTCCTTCTCCCTCTCACTGCGATTACAGAGCCCTGAGTTTCCGTCATCCAATGGGTGTTTAACACTCTCCCAATCAATAGGATTTCCCCAAGTGAAAGGGAAAGGAAAGGTTGACAGGACCATGGCCTTGCTCTATGTGTCCATGGTCCCTTGAGCTGCCTCTTGTCTACATCGTACCCTCAGCACAGCGCGCATGAGCAGAGCTGCTGGACATGCGGAAGGACAGAGCGTTGGCATGGAGTCATTTCACTTCTTTGAGCCCCAGTTTACGTTAAGTGAGGGTTTTGAACTGAAGGATATTTAAGGCTTCTTCAGGTTCCAATACTGTCTGGATCTCAGAGGTTCCATTTCATTTACCAGCAGTAAGAAGCAGCATGCCAAACAGTTGTTTGGAAAATTTAGTGAAAGCAACACATTTCCCCTTCTTGAATTTGCCTTAAACAGAGTGGGGAAATGTAGGCTGGTTGCGTTATTCCCGTCATGTGGAGGCTCAGGCTGAGAGTCTTAGTATTGCACGGTACGTGTATTTCTTGCTAACGATCCCTGAAGCTGATTTTGGTTTTAATTGTGTGAGCCTAGCAAAGCATAGACACTCGGGTAATAATGACTCTGTAAAATCAATATAGAGAAACCTTGGATTATATGAGACTGCTACCACTCAGTGAATCATACTATGTAATATTTCCTAAAAGATAATGGGTTTCAAAACCAAACATAAATCTTCAGTGACATGTTGGCTATTTGTCATGTCTTCTGGCAGTGGAATTACAGCAGCTTCAATAAAATCCACTTGGTGGTTGAGTTGCAGATTAATATCTGATACAATCATGGCTTTAGGACCACAAGAAGTAACGCACAGGGGGAGGACAGCAAGTTTGCAATTATTCTAGGGTTTTAGTAACCCTGATTCCAAACCTTGGCCCAGAAATTGCTCAAAAAATTGCAAAAAAGCAATAATAATGTGGGCCTTTGAATATTAAGGGCTGTAAAGTGATACTATGTTCTTGAAATAGTAAACATGACTTCCATATGTGGCCCAGTGTGCTCAACACTGCCAACTGTAATGCAAAGCAAATTGATCTGCATCTGTGTTGTTCACACCATTTAACTCCTGGTTTCCCATCTGAATCCTTGACACAATATAATCACCTCTGCATATTTCTTGACTTAGTGGAACTATTTTCCCCATGACAAGGAAAATGAAATTGATTTTCTGATTAAATGACTTCAGTTAGTGCTTCTGAGTTAACACTGCTTCTCTGTGACAGATGAGTCAGCAACATTTATTGAGCCCCCACTGGGCAAGAAGTATTTACAAGGTGCTACATGAATCTATAAGAACAGTAACTTTGCAGCCTTCCTGATCCATCTATGCTTGGAATTAAGCAGCTATTTCTGTCCAGATGCCAGGTTAACACCTAATTCTCTGAATGTTGTGGAGAAAGAGAAGGTTGTCTTGACAACAGTTTGGAAAAGAACTGATTTAACCTAAAACTGCTGTCTTAGCAATTGAATATGGATGCAAGTGTTCTTTGTAATTTAGATCAGTATCTAGGTAGATACCTCTTTAAAAAAATTAATTAAAAAACAGGTAATACTGTCACATGTTGCAAAAGCCAGAAAGGTACAAAAGGTATAAGTAAAGTGTCTCCCTTCCACCTCAGTTCCCTGGGTACCACTTCTAGCCCTAAAGGTCTCCACTGTCTCTAGTTTCCTATATGTCCTTCCAGAGATATTAAATGCATTAAAAGCAAAAGCACACGTATTGTGTGTTTTCTCTCTCTTTTTAAAACACACATGGTAGCACATTTATTGTTCTGATTGTGTTTTTCAAATAATGTTTCTTGGAGATTCTCGCATATCAGCACAAAGAAAAATGCAGCCCCTCATTCTTTTTTTTCTAACAGATATAACTGGCATACGACATTGTATTAATCCAAGGTACACAACATAATGATTCGATATATTTATATATTACGAAATGATCACCATGATAAGTTTAGTTAACATCCAATACCACATTCAGTTACATATTTTTTTCTTGTGATGAGAACTTTTAAGATCTACTCTGTTAGCAACTTTCAAATATACAGTACGCTAATTGTTAACTATAGTCACCATGCTGTATATTACATCCCCTGCACTTATTTCTTATAACTGGTAGTTTGTACCTTTTGACTTCCTTCATCCATTTGGCCTCCCCCCTCTTACCCCCTCACCCCCATCTCTGGCAATCTGTTCTCTGTACCTATGACTTCGGGTTTTTTTTGTTTTTGTTTTTTTTTAGATTTCACATATGAAGTGAGACCATCCCATTCTTTTAAATGACTCCCAAGTATTCCATTGTGTGGATGCACTGTAATTTATTTAAACAGGGCCCTATCAATGGATTTGTTTCCTGTCTTTATTACTACAAACAATGTACAATGCATAACTTTGCATATGTGTCACCTTTCTTATGTGCTAGTATATTCAAATCACTGAGTCAAAAAGTAGGGTAAAATTTTAATTTTGATCAACATTGCCAAGTTGCCCACGGGGCTGTATTACTGTGCTTTTCCACCAACAATGTATGTGAACATCTGTTTCTCCACATCTACTCTAACATAGTGTGTTATTATATCAGCCTTTTTGATTTTTGCCAATCTGAGAGGGGAAAATTGTACCTCAGTGATTTTCGGGGGTAAGGGAGCTAGATCTAGATAAAACCCAGGTGTCCTTTCTGTCCAGGGCTCTTTGCTCCAGAGCCTCAGACAGGGTGCACAAACACATAGCAGGCATGCAACGTATGTCTACTGCATAAATGAAGAGATGGATGCATGGACAGATAAGGGACAACTTGGTATAGCTGAAATGGTCTGCCTTGTTTTAATTTACATTCCTCTTATTATAATTGTGCTTGAACCTTGTGTTTCATGTCTTCATGTTTCTTTTTCTTTCCTTTTTCATCCTGTGCAATTATATTTTTCCAACTTGTAGCTGTTTGTATATGTGAAAGTTACTAATAGCTGCACCCAGCTAACTTATTGAGTTCTCTTGCTGTTTATGACAGTTGTTTAGCTGATTCTCTTGGGTTTTCGAGGCACACATTCTATATCATCTGCAAATAATGATAATCTGATCTCCTTTCCAATGATCATACCTGTTATCTGTTTCTCTTGTCAAATTGTGTTGGCTAGTAGCTCCAAAACAATATTACATGACAACAGTGATAGTGGATATCTTTGTCTTGGTCCTGACATTGATGTAAATATTTTTACTTTCCCTGTTAAGCATAATGCTGGCTTCTGAGTTGACATGAAATATTCTGTCATGTTAAGGAAGTAGTCATCTATTCTATTTCTTTTTAATTAAGGGAGTTTATAAAGTAAGAGTGGATATGGATTTTTAAAAAATCAAACATATAATTACCATATGATAACAGCAAGTTCACTTCTGGGTATATACTCAAAAGAATTGAAAGCAAGAACTCAGCCAGATATTTGTACACCCATATTCAGAGCACCTTTACTCACAATAGCCAAAAGATGAAAGCAACCCAAATGCCCATCAAGAGATGAATGGATAAGCAAAATGTGGTATATACATATGATGGAATATTGTTCAGCATTAAAAAGGAAGGAAATGCTGACACATGCTGTACCATAGATGCATCCTGGAGACAGTATACTAAGTGAAATAAGCCAGTCACAAAAAGATAAAAACTGTATGATTCCATTTTCATGGGGTACCTAGAGTAGTCAGATACATAGAGACAGAAAGTAGAATGATGGATTTTTAAAAGTTTTATTTTGTTTATTGTGGTAAAATTAACATGACATAATATTTACCATCTTAACCATTTTTAAGTGTACGGTTTGGTGGTATTAAACACATCTGTAGTGTTGTGTAACCATCACTACCATCCATCTCCACAACTCTTTCATCTCATAAAACTGAAACTCTGTACCCATTAAATGATAACTCCCCACTCAGCACCCTGCTACCCTCCCCAGCCCCTGGAAACCACCATTCTACTTTTTGTCTCAATTTTGACTGTTCTAAGTGTCACATACAAGTGGAATCATACAGTATCTGTCTCTTTGTGACTGCCTAGCTTATTTCACTTAGCACAGTATCTTCAAGGTATATCCATGATGTAGCACATTTCCTTTTTAAGGCTGAATAATATTCCATTGTATGTAATTACCACGTTTTGCTCATCCATTCATCTATCAATGGACCTTGGGTTGTGTCTACCTTTTGGCTCTTTTGAAGAATGCTGCTATGAACACGAGCATACAAATATCTTTTCGAGACCCTGATTTCAATTCTTTTGAGTATACACTTGCAAGTAGAATTTCTGGATTGCATGGTAATTCTGTTTTTAATTTTTTGAGGAACTGCCATACTGTTTTCTATAGTGGCTGTACCATTTTATATTCCCACCAACAGTGCACAAGAGTTCCAATTATTCCACATCGTGGTCAACACTTGCTGTTTTCTATTTTTTTGATTGTAGACATCATAATGGGTGTGAGGTGGTATCTCATGGCAGTTTTGACTTGCATTCCCCAATGATAGTGATGTTAAACAGCTTTTCATGTGCTTATTGGTCATTTGTAATCTTCTTTGGAGAAATGTTTATTCAAGTCCTTTGCCCATTTTTACATCAAATTATTTGTTTTCTTGTTATTGAGGTTTAAAAGTTCTCTGTATATTTTAGATATTAATCCTTTATTAGATATATGATTTGCTAATATTTTCTTCCATTCTATGGGCTGCCTTTTTTACTCTGTTGATAGTGTCTTCTGATGCACAAAATTTTAAAATTTTCATAAAGTCCAGTTAGTCTATTTTTTCTTTTGTTACTGTACCTTTGGTTCCTATCCAAGAAATCACTGTCAAGTCCAGTGTTGTGAAGCATTTTGTCCAACGTTCTCTTCTAAGAATTTTATAGTTTTAGGTCTTGCATTTAGATCTTTGATCCATTTTGAGTTAATTTTTGCATATGGTGCTAGGTAAGGGTCCAACTTCATTCTTTTGCATGTGGATGTTCAGTTTTCCCAGCACCATTTGTTGAAGAGACTGTAATTTCCCCATTGAATGGTCTTGGAACCCTTATTAAAAATCATTTGACCGGATATGGGAGGGTTTATTTCTGAGCTCTCTATTCTATTCCACTGATCTGTATGTCTGTCTTTATACCAGTACCTCACTGATTTGGTTACTGTAGCTTTGTAGAAAATTTTGAAGTCAGAAAGTGTGAGTGCTCCAGCTTTGTTCTTAAAAGTGCTGCTGGATTCTATTTGTTAATATTATATTGAGGATTAAAAAAACTTGAAGTCCGCATATGATACTGTTCTGCCTTTCTCCCCTTCCTTCTTTCCTCCTTCTCTCTTTTCCTCCTTCATTTTCTCTTTCCCGTCTTTTCTTCCTTTCTTTTGTGCTAGGTCTTGCATGTTATTCTTATGAATTCTCCTTAATAGCTGCATTGTTTTTCTCTGACTCAGCTACATCAATATCACTAGAATATTCCAACTACATTTCTACTCAGTCACAAAGTTCTGAATGTTTTCCAAATTACCCCTAATCTATTCTGAATAAAGAATATATCCTAAGGGAATATAATGAGTTTTCAAATGATGCTGCTATTTGAGAGTCCAGATGACAGGGCTCTATATACTATTAATGCATTTAACAAACATTTGTTCATCACCTATGCATAGGGATTATTTTAGATTTGGGGAGTAAAAAATACGATTGAGATAAGACTTTTTTTTGGTGGAGAGAGAGGAGTAAATCACCAATCACTAGGCTGTAAGATAAGTGCTTTGAAAGAAGGTTGCCCAGCGTGCAGAGTGAGGGGCATCCAGGAGGACTCAGGGAAGTCCTCACTGCTGAATCCACCTCCTCAATTCTTGTTTCTTGTTATAGAGCATCTTTACCTAAACTCCAAATTGGCATGTAGTCTCACACTTGGCAGAATCTCCCTCTTCTACTTCCCCAGCATTGTCCCAGGATCCAAAGAACCTCGTATGATAGTTTGTACCTTCTGTAGAGTCATAAACTACTTAGATAATCTGATGAAAGCTTCAGATCTGCTTAGAATATAGGTGGCCTGCCAAAAGTCACACAGACAATAAGTGGTGGAGCCATCTAAGAATTGATTCCTAGTGTCAAAAAACAAATGTGCCAAGTTCCCACTGCGTCCTGAAAACAGATCCTGGGAGACACTGAAGAATCTGAAGCAGATCCCTTCTGAGGAGGACTCAGAAATCTTTAGGAGGTAACAAAAGCCTTTACCTTACTTATGCAGTGCAAATCTGAGAATACAAATGCAGCACTTTCCTCTCCACACTGGAAGTTTTTTAAGGCTTCCTGTGTTCAGCCAGTCTTTATCTTTCTGTTAAAACTGCCAGCAAAAGTGTCAACCCATGCCAGCTGGGCCAATGTTAATTCATGTTATTTTCTTATGTTTATGCTCACCCTTGGTCTGCATTTATTCCAGGGAAGATTTGCAGTCACTTTAAAATGTCCCCTGGAGTTACATTCTGTGAGATCTTGAGCGCCAGCAAAACTCTCTGCTAAACTTAGTACAGACTCGGGCCCTCTTGAGTTATGCCATCTGCCTACCTTACAATGACAGTGAATGCTGCATGGTGCTGATTATTTTCAGTTACTGTAAATTTTTGCTCCTTAGACATCTGCTTCTTGGAATCTACATCTACAGAGAACTTAACCTGTATCTCATACTGAGCATTTTTTCCCATTTGGGGAAATTCTGAGTTGAAAAAAACCAACTGATTCTATACACAATTCTGTAACAGTGTATTCTAAGTAAAATGCAATACCAGAATGCCATTCAAATTCTTTACCAGAGGATAAACTACAATAGCCACATGAGGACAGCATCACCCTGATACCAAAAACAGACAAAGATATCACAAAATAAGAAAATTACAAGCCAGTATCACTGATGAGCATAGACGCAAAAATCCTCAACAAATACTAGCAAATCGAATCCAACAATATATTAAAAGGATCATATACCATTATCAAGTGGGATTATCCCAGGGATGCAAAGATTCTTCAATATATGCAAATCAATCAATGTGATATACCATATTAAAAAAGAATAAAAACCATATGACCATCTCAATAGTTGTAGAAAAAGCTTTTGATAAAATTCAACATTCATTTATGATAAAAGCTCTCCAGAAAGCAGGCACAGAGGGAACATACCTCAACATAATAAAGGCCATCTATGACAAACCCACAGGTAACATTGTACTCAATAGTGAAAAGTTGAAAGCATTTCCTCTAAGATCAGGAACCCACTCTCACCACTTGTATTCAACATAGTTTTGGAAGTCCTAGCCACAGTAATCAGAGAAGAAAAATAAATAAAAGAAATCCAAATTGGAAAGGAAAAGGTAAAATTGTCACTTTGCAGATGACATGATACTATACATAGAAAATCCTAACGACACCACCAGAAAACTACTAGAGCTCATCAATGAATTTGGTAAAGTTGCAGGATACAAAATTAAGACACAGAAATCAGTTGTATTTCTATACAATAGCCAGAAGTTAACATGGCTTTTAGAGAATACTTAAGTTTGGTGTAATTATAAATGCATGAATACATAAGCCGATGATTCACGAACTTTCAAATTATACATCTGCATTTAATTTTATGTTGAACTGTTTTCAAACCCTCAGAAAAAGATATTAGCAAATGTTTCTGGCTCACTAAGTGTTGTATTTTTAAAAATTTTTAATCAAAGACAAAGACCCATCCAATATCTTCATATAAAATTTGATGAGTGGGAAATAAATGTCTTTTTAAATTGAGTTATAATTAACATACAATATTATATTAGTTTCAGGGGTACAACATAGTGGTTTGATAGTTTTATATGTTATGAAATGATCACAACAATAAGACCAGTTATCATCTGTCACCATACAAAGTTGTTACAATATTATTGACTATATTCCCTATATGTACATTCCATCTCCATGATTTATTTTATAGCTGGAAGTTTGTACCTTTTAATGTCTTTCACCTATTTTGTCTGTTCCCCCCCATCCCCTGCCCTCTGGCAAACCACCAGTTTGTTCTTTGTATCTATGAGTCTGTTTCTGATTTATTTTGTTTGTTTTGTTTTTTCGATTCCACATGCAAGTGAAATCATACGGTATTTGGTTTTCTCCGTCTGACTTATTTCTCTTAGAATAATACCCTCCAGGTCCGTCCATGTTGCCCAAATGGCAAGATTTCATTCTTTTTTAATGGCTGAGTAATATTCCATTGTGTGTGCATATATATATGTGTGTGTGTGTGTGTGTGTATATAAAATATCTTCTTCATTCATCTATGGATGGACACTTAGGTTGTTTCAATATCTTGGTTATTGTAAATAATGCTGCAATGAACATATAAATACATATATCTTTTCTCATTAGTGTTTTTTTCTTCAGATAAATGCCCAGAACTGGAATTGCTGAATTGTGTGGTAGTTCTATTATTAGGTTTTTAAGGAACCTCCATACTGTTTTCCATAGTAGCGGCACCAAATTATTGATACATTCCCACCAACAGTGTACAAGGGTTCCCTTTTCTCCAAATCCTTGTCAACACTTGTTAACACTTGTTATGTGTTTTCTTTTTGATAACAGCCATTCTGACAGGTGTGAGGTGGTATCTCATTGTTTTGATTTGTATTTGCCTGATGATTAGTGATGTTGAGCACCTTTTCATGTGCCTGTTGGCCATCTGTATCTTTTCTTTGGAAAAATATCTATTCTGGTCCTCTGCCTATTTTTTAAATCCGATTGTTTTTTTGATTTTAAGTTGTATGAGTTTTTAAAAATATATTTTTAATATCAACCCCTTACTGGATATATCACTTGCAAATATCTTCTACTCAGTAGGCTGCCTTTTCCTTTAGTTGGTGGTTTCCTTCGTTGTGCAAAAGCTTTCAGGTTTGATGTATTCTCAATTGTTTATTCTTGCTTTTGTGGCCCTTGCCTGAGAATACCTATCCAAATATATATATATATTGCTAAGACTGATATGGAGGAGGTTACTGCCTATGTTATCTGCTAGGAGCTTTATAGTTTCAGGTCTTTACATTTAAGTCTTTAATCCATTTTGAGTTTATTTTTGTATAAGGTGTAGGTGTAAGAAAGTGGTCCAGTTTCATTCTTTTGCATGTAGCTGTCCAGTGGGAAATAAATTTCTTGTAATAGAAATACTTCAGGCTGAGGGAGTTCAGAGAGAATCTTCTTGAATCACTGCTATTTTGTATTTCTTCTTAAGAAAGGCTACAAAACAAAGATTGATTAAGATGGAAATAAATGGGGCATAAATGTGACATTCCATTATGGTGTGAATGGAAGGGTAAATCACCCATGCCATCATCATTCTGCCATCTTAGCTGGCACTGCTTAGTATCCTGACCAGGCAGGATTCTTCCCTGGTTAGAAAGGATCCTGCTGGAGTCAGAAATTCAACCAAGCATACTGCCACTGGGTGGCACAATTGGAAGTCTGTAAAGCGATCAGGGCTTTAAAAGGGCACTCTTCCCTCTCTCCTAAGGACTGGGATTTATAAACACAAAAGCTGCTGCCCATTGTGATTGCTTTTTCTTAGGGACTGTTTATAAAAGTGAGAGAGTCTGTGGCCTTTCAAAGAGTATGGATTTCACATGGGAAGTCTGTGTCGTTATTCTATATGAAATTAACTGGAGTATTTTTTAGATTTGTCTTCTTTTTGATCTGGTAAACATAAGTAGCGGAGCGAGAGGCAGATTTTGAACATGCTTACAAGTTTGCAGAGAAAGTGGCTATGGTTTTTATGCTCTGGCATGATTCTTTATACGTGGTTGTCTAGTACGGTAGATGCCAATTGCGTGTAGCTATTTAAATTCAAATTCGCTAAAATGGATTAAGTTAAAAATTAAAGGGAATTCCCTGGCAGTCCAGTGGTTAGGACTCTGCACTTTCACTGACAAGGGCCCAGGTTTGATCACTAGTGGGGGAACTAAGAACCCACAAGCTGCACTGTGTGCCCCCCCCCCCAAAAAAAATTCAGGCCCTTAGTCACCCTAGCCACATTTCAATTATTCAATAGCCTCATGTGACTAGTGGCTACCATATTCTACAGTGCAGATAGAGAACGTTTCCATCATCACAAAAAGTTCTATTGGACAGAGCTGCTAATATCCTTTTCTCATTGCCCTCAAAAGAATAGAAAATAATGGATGTTTTCGGCTCTTGCAACCTAAAGCCCCTGGGGAGAGTTATTCACTAGCATTGAATGTGCAATTTGAACCAATACACATTTGCTTAACATTTACCCAATATTAAATAGATATATTTTGCAATCCTGCAACACTGTTACTAAAGTTTAGGAGCTAGAGTAGATTTATATATATATATATATATATATATGATAATACGTTTGCACAGTGCATATTATAAGAATCAGTTCAGAATCTATACTATTAAGATTTTTATAGTTAAATGTAAATACTCATTGATTCCTAATTTCTCCAGGTCCATTTTTATGTAATGTGTTGTCTTTTTTTTTTAATGTTGCCTTTTTGATCCCTGTCATATTCCCTATCCATTTTGTTCTGTATACTGCTTTTTTTCTTTTTTTTAAACCTTAGGTGTTTCATTTCAGTTATGTAGAAAGGGCTGCTCCCCTTCCTCAACCTTTGACTCTCCATTACCTTGAAGGGGATTGCTCAGACTATGCTTCCCACCTTCCCCACCTAATGCTGGCTCTCAAGCTCTAGCTCCTGTTGAGGATATCATGTTTACATGCTGACTGCATAGGCTGTGAGAAGAGAATTTGCTTGCCTAATATTTGTGGCAACGTTCAGAAGTCTTGATTACATTTATACGCATTTGGTGAAAAATGAAAATTTCAGGCAATTGTGTCCTTTTCTTGACAGAGTGTATGCCCATCTCCAGGTGACTGGTGCCTAGTGGACGATAGATAGATTGAATTCTGTAAACAGTTATTAAACATGTCTTTTGTGCCAGGCCCTATGCCTGGTACCTAGGGGTAAAAAGGTGTATTCAAGACATAGTCCCTGCTTTCAAGGGGTTCATATACATGTGGTGAAAAGACCCACATTAAAAAAACTTACTGAACATTTTATTTTGCCAAGAAGTTTTGGAACTGTGGATAGTCTGTGCCAAAATTGGCTGAGTGTTAGTGTGTGTAATTTAATGTGATGAAACAGGTTTCACAAAATGTATGAAAAACCAATCTCATTTTTTAATACTTATCTCATCTTTCTCTAGGGCAGTGTTATCAAACTCGACTGCACGCTGGAATCTCTTGAAGAGCTTTTAAAAATATACTGATAGGGCTTCCCTGGTGGCACAGTGGTTGAGAGTCCGCCTGCTGATGCAGGGGACACGGGTTCGTGCCCCGGTCCGGGAAGATCCCACATGCCGCGGAGCGGCTGGGCCCGTGAGCCATGGCCGCTGAGCCTGCGCGTCCAGAGCCTGTGCTCCGCAACGGGAGAGCCCACAACAATGAGAGGCCCACGTACTGCAAAAAAAAAAAAAAATACTGATACTCAGGGCTGACTTCTTGAGCAGTGGTTCTTAGTGTGCTCCAGAGACAAACGGAATTAGCATAACCTGGGAACTTGTTAAAACGCAGAATCTCAGGCCCTGCCCCAGACCTACAGCATCAGAGACTGGGTTTGGAGACCAGCAACCTATGTTTTAACAAGCCCTTCAGTGATTCAGATGTTCGTGAAATTTCAGAACCACTGCTCTAGAGATTCTGGTTTAATTGGTCTGAGGCATGTTCTAAGTTTTGGTCTTTTTAAAAGGCTCTTCAGGTGATTCTAAGGTGTGGACAGATTTGAGAACCACTGGAAGTTGGTCAAACTTCCCTTTTGATTTGGAACTGTTCAGGTTGGCCTGACATCAGAGTACCAGTTGCTTCAGCTGTCCTTCGATTGTGGTCCAACTGTGAGAAAGAGACTTTCATGCTTTTAAAGTGCCTGAGGGGAAGAATCCACTCACTGTAGATGAGGGTGTTGGGAGCAAAATTCAGAATCGATCAAAGCCCACTGGGAAATAATCCCCTAATAATCTGGGCTGGGCCTGAGATTCTGCATTTCCAACAAACTCCCAGGTGACACTGCTGCTGCTGGCTTGGAGGCTTTAAGTAGTTAAGTTAGAAATTAAGACTGAGGTCCAACTCCAGATCTATCTACATTTTAATACGATCCCTATTGTCTAAATGCACTCTGTACTCTAGAGGAAAAGAAACCATTCTAATTTCTAGAAGATGCAGCCTTGAGATGAATTTCTGTTGTGCTGGTGTTTGTTCTGTATCCCCCTAGAAGAGGAGGATGCCTGAGGTAACATGACTGGGGTCCTGGAGTTACTGCCTAATGGGACAGAAACATTAAGAAACACTTTCTTAAAAAAAAAAAAAAAAAAAGAAAAAGAGTTAACTATGTTAACTATGTGAGGTGATGGATGTGTTAATTATCTTGATCTTGGTAATCATTCTACAATGTATACGTATACCTAATCATCACATTGTACACCTTAAATATATACAATTATATCTGTCAATTATTTGTCAGTAAAATTAAAAAAAAATTTTCTTTGGATTTGGTGTTTATTCTTAAAAAATTTTCATCTTGAGACAAAATCCCTTGGAGCTTTGCTAAACAGGAAAAGTGACTAAATGGACTTAGATCTTTGATCTGTTTTTTGAAATTGCTTCAGAAAATAATAACGTGATTGGGTTGGAAATTTTAAAAAGTAAATTCAAAGAATATTTGAATGAATTAGAAAATTTCTTTTATAATAAATGTGTTATATTATTTAAGCTAAAAATGTGGTAATTTAAAATTATTTAAGCTAAATGAAGTGTGACATTTCAATACCCCTATATACCACATTAAAATATTAATCCTCTAGCTTTGAAGCAGCAAACAAAAAAGCTGCTTATTTCATATTATATTAAGCATTTCATTAATAATTTGAGGGTTTTGTGGAATTGATTTTTAGCTTCTGAGAAGAAATACTAATGTCAAGTTATTTTAGAAACAAAGACATCATATATGATTCTCTTTAGTGAAAATCACAAGTTGAAAATCTGCCTTAGTTTGCTTGATTCATACAGAGAAAGGCTAAAATTTACAGTGAACTTAAAGTTTTTTTATTATGTTTACTTAAAAAATCCAACTATATAGAATATAATTATCTAAACCATGGGATTTTCTTTTTAACAATTTCATAGAATTTACAGTTGGAAGAGATCTTAGATGCTGAATCCAATCCTCTCATTTTATAGATGAAGACACTGAGAGTCAGAATGTTTTCATGCCTCTTCCAAAGCCTCAGACAGCTGGGATTTGGGTGGGGTGGGTTAAGGCTGAGAGAGGCAGGAAGGGCCTTGACTGTCCTGCTAAGGAGTTTGTAAAGCACAACCTTCACCTTCCATGGAAAGCTAAGCCCCTCTTTCCAGCACAGAAAGCAGCCTCTAAAGCACCACCTTTAAAGACCAATGTGGAAAGTCACATTAGGAGAACAGAAAACCACATCTGTTTGACTTTGGACCCACAAGAATTACAGAAATCACCTCTTCTTTGCCCACCAATTATGGTGATTAAATTCCTATAAAAATCAAACTTGAAAGAAAGGGAAAGCTGTTATGCTATTTTACAAGATGATGGCAGAATACAGAGCTGCTCCCCCATCTTCCCTCACTGATCTTATTTTTTTAAATTCGGAGCAGAGATCTAATTTGCTAGTCTAGTCTTAGAAGTATGTGCAGCTTGTCTAGTCCCACATGTTTGTACAATATCTGTTTAGTAAGCAGAACTATCATGAGCCTTATCTATTTGGGTAAGTGCCGTTGGCCCTTAGAAATATAATAGCTAACTGGCCCAATTCATAGGCATAATTTTTGAGGCCGGTTGAAAATTTGGGCCCTCACTTACAGGCTGGCACAGTTAACTAAAACCCAATAGAAAAACAAAGTAATGTATGATTACAGTTTCATTTTACTACAAGAAAAAAGCAATAAAACATTCTTTAAAAATACTGTAACAATAATCAAGAGGGAGGAATTATTCAGCCTTTATCAAGTTAACCCTCCAGCATTTTTATGTAGAGAGACTGTTCTCTTTGGTTTCCTAGCTTTGCCATATGTAAAAATATACGAAGACCTAATAAATGCATACATGCCTTCTGATTAGGCAGTTTGACACAAATATTTGCATGGTTGTTTAAGATGAATAGGAACTGTATATTGTATTGGAACTTCCATGAGTCAGTAAAAAAAGTAGGATAAAAATATCCAGTTTTGCCTTTCTCGCTAAAACCTTATGGAAACAGTCCAAAATATACACATATACATACATATTTAACTTAATGTCATTGCAAATAAGAATTTGAGAAATGTGGACCTGATTAATGTTAACTGGATTTTAAAATATCTTATGCACAAGTGTTCAAAAATAGTTTAAATAAATGCAAAGAAAAATACCATTTAGGCAGTAAAAGTGAAATAAAATAAATATAGTTTTAATATAAAAATCAGGCAATCTTGTTAATAAGAGAATAAATAGCTCAAAAGAACAGCTGCTTTTTTATGAGTCCAATATTAGCATTCAAAATGCTATAATCCTGCTCAAACACACAAATGAAACAGTGTTTTTATAGTACATAACCATAGCAAGAATAAACAGAGGGCTTCATCCTGTTTTCTTTACCTAAAAGTCTTCTATTAAAGATATGATCTCAGTGTCAACCTAAGTAAACAGGTAAACTGAGGCAAGCTGGAACTACCAGAAAGTGAGTTTATTCGGGAATAGCAGAGGAATTACCATTTGGAAAACACAAACTGTAGCAAGCTACCTTTGAAGGTTTGGGACTGGCTGTATTCATGGGTAAGGAGTGCAAAGACGGGAAGTCCAGCCAGAGGCCAAGCAGTAAGTTCATTGACTCGAGGATGGGAGAGATTTTTGGCAGATGTTCACTGGTCAGGAGATTAGTCTAGGTCTCCTGTAAACCTGGTATTCTCAGGACATCAGTCTTCAGTAACTAAGTTTGTTCTTCTGGAGGGCGCATGCACGGGATTCTCTGTTTCCTATACTTGGGTTCCATTTTACACTGAGATCCTTTCCCACCAAGCACCAAACTCCTTGTCCCAATCACAGGACTGGAGGCCATGTGAAAATCCATCTAATGACCAGCATGTGGAAAATGCTCAACTTCACAAGAAAGCAAAGAAATCATCATTTAAACAAGCTATTGTCTCTTCTCCCTATTTAATTGCTCCTCTTCATCCGCTTCCTCCCTCCTTCACCCCCTACCCCTAAGCAAATGCTAATACCCAATGCTGATGAGTTTGGAAGGATGGAAGGAAAAGCACTTTCCTACCCCGCTGGTGGAAGCGTCTCTTGGTTCTTTTCTGAAGTACAACCAGGCAAGTTTATGGAAAACTAAAAACTTGTTCATATCTCTTTCACCTAGGAAATCTCTAAGAAAATGAGAGGCATGTGTAAATATTAATAGTATTTATAAGTTAAAAAAGAAGAAACATAAATATCCAATAATTTGGGACAAGAAGATAAATTATAATATACCTGTATCATGGAATACTTTATAGTTATTAAAACTCATATTGTGGAAGATTCAGTTAAATGCAAACATTTTCATGATATACTATTCCACGGGAAAAAACAGGCTATAAGACAGTAAATAGGGCTTCCCTGGTGGCGCAGTGGTTGAGAGTCTGCCTGCCGATGCAGGGGACACAGGTTCGTGCCCCGGTCCGGGAAGACCCCACATGCCGCGGAGCGGCTGGGCCCGTGAGCCATGGCTGCTGAGCCTGCGCGTCCAGAGCCTGTGCTCCGCAACGGGAGAGGCCACAACAGTGAGAGGCCCGCGTACAGTAAAAAAAAAAAAAAAAAAAAAAAAGACAGTAAATACTGCATGACTTTGAGTTTGATAAAAAACATGTATACATTTGTAGAAATAAAAGGCTGGAAATACATTCACCACAGCAGGTACAGTGATTATCTCTGGGCAATATACTTACATATGATTTCCTTCATTGAGATTTTTTTCATATTTCCTAAATTTGCAACATGCTTGTCAAATTACACAGGGCAAACTATAACTTTTTAAAAAGTTTTTCTTCTCCAGTCTCCTGTTCTAAGTTACAAAGCTACGAGTTGCCATCTGATCCTAAAACATAACTTAGGAATATTTAGCATCCCTCTTTCAGTGAAGTTCAAGTTCCCTTCTTTTACAATTCACCTTCATAGCCTCTCCTGCTTTTAATCATGTTGGAACACAGTTCTGAATCCACACCTTAGCTTTCTCATCTCCAATCTTTTTGGCTTCTCTTTTCCAGCCTTTTGTTCTTTCCTTCTTCTTCTGAGTGTCCTCAGACAACATCCCAGGAAAACCTGCTTCCCACTACTGAACAAAGTCTGGAAGACAGCATTGTGTTTCCTTCAATATCAGGGCAGATGTCAGAGTAAACAGCTTCCCTCTGGAATTTTCTCTGTTGCTCAGGGCAGCTGCCCCAGCAGTTCTGAGAAGGAGTACTTAACCCAAGGCTGTTGTCTTCCCTTTGGGCTTTCCTGTGTGACACAGGGATGAATGGAACCATAGGAATAAACTTGCTGACACTTCAAGGCCTCCTGAAGTGATTTCATTGAATTTTTGGTGATTCATCTGTTCATATCTCCCAGTAGCAACACTTTCCCATCCTTTTCTGGCCTCTTCAGTGTTAGCCCTCATGGTCAGTATCACCTGTTTCTTGACTTACTTTAAAACTTCTTGACTTACTTTAAAACTTCCCTGGTGGCGCAGTGGTTGGGAGTCCACCTGCCGATGCAGGGGACACGGGTTCGTGCCCCGGTCCGGGAGGATCCCACGTGCTGCGGAGCGGCTGGGCCCGTGAGCCATGGCTGCTGAGCCTTTGCGTCCAGAGCCTGTGCTCCGCAACCGGAGAGGCCACAACAGTGAGAGGCCCGCGTACCTCAAAGAAAAAAAAAACTTCACTATTTTACTTTAATAGATTTTTTCATTGTGATCTTGTGGTTTATAATAAAAAATATATATTTGGTCCTCATCCTGTTTCTGGCACAGAGCTCGTAAAATTTTTGGAATTGTCTAAGTGATGACAGTGATAAAAAGTGTCTTTTGTTATATTAATGAGGTGACTTTTGGAAAGTTCCTAGGTCACCTGAGGATGGGGCTGGTTGTCAGAGGAGCCAACATTGTGATCAGAAGTTTGGAACTTTCAGTCCCATCTCCTGACCTCTGAGGAGGCAAGAGGGGTATGAGATTAATCACCAATGGCCAGTGATTTAATCAATGCCTAAGTAATGAAGCCTCCATAAAAGCCCAAGTGGATAGGGTACAGAGAGGTTCTGGGTTGGTGAAAACTTGGAGATTTGGGGGGGCTTACCCAATCAGAGAGAGCATGGAAGCTCAGCGCCCTTTCCCCATTCCTTGTTCTATGTATCTCTTCTATCTGGCTCTTCCTGAGTTACATCCTTTTATAATAAACTGGTAATCTAGTAAGTAAAATATTTCTTTGAATTCTGTGATCCACACTAGCAAGGTAATTGAACTCAAGGAGGGGGCAGTTAGAACCTCCAATCTATAGCCAGCGGGTCTGAAAAGCACGAGTAACAACCTGGATGGACATGCAATTGGCATCTGAAAGGTGAGAGCTCTCTTGTAGGACTGAGCCCTTAACCTGTGAGATCTGATGCTATCTCTCGGTAGACAGTGTCAGAATTGAGCTGAATGGTAGGACATGTAGCCGGTGTTGGAGAATTGCTTGGTGGTGTGGGAAAACACATTGGAATTGGGTGCAGAACCATTATTCATTCATTCATTCACTCATTCACTTATTGGTTCACTGACTGATGAAATAATATATTAACTTGTCAACTAATTCAAATGATACAAAAGTATATAAGGTTTTCTCAGAAGTCACAACTAATGTTATGTGGGAATCTATCTAGTTATTTGTCTACACATCTAAAACATTGTGTATGTGTGCATGTGTACCTGCATATGTGTATAAATGAGCATGACATACACAAAATTCTTTTTTTCAAAAACAAGATCATTCTGGGACTTCCCTGGTGGTCCAGTGGTTAGGACTTTACCAGTGAGGGGGGCGTGGATTTGACCCCTGGTCGGGGAGCTAAGATCCCACATGCCTCGCAGCCAAGAAACCAAGACATAAGACAGAAGTAATATTGTAACAAAAATTCAATAAAGACTTTAAAAAAATGCTCCAGGGCTTCCCTGGTGGCACAGTGGTTGAGAGTCTGCCTGCCGATGCAGGGGACACAGGTTCGTGCCCCGGTCCGGGAAGATCCCACATGCCTTGGAGAGGCTGGGCCCGTGAGCCATGGCTGCTGAGCCTGTGCTCCGCAATGGGAGAGGTCGCAACAGTGAGAGGCCCGCGTACTGCAAAAAAAAAAAAAAAAGCTCCAAAAAAAAAAATCTTAAAAAAACCCAAAACCAAAAACAATATTATTCTTTTCTATAACTTACTTTTATTTAGTCATTCTGGTGCTCAGAGCAATTTAGGTTAATTGCAGTTTTTCATTATTACAACCATTGTTGCAGCGAATATCCCTGCATGATAACTTTGTGCCACCTGTTTGAGGAGGCTAGACTCCTTCCAGGAGCTCTAGCTGCAACCAGCCGAAGTGTAACTAATTGTAGCAGTTGCTGTTTATGTCTATAGACAGCAGAAACCCACCAACTGTCAAACTGGATACTAGTTATAATATTTATCATTTACTAAGTGCTCTCTATGTGCTTACTGTGTTATTCTTTTATATGTCCCCATTTTGCAGAGGAGGACACTGAGGCTGGGAAGGGATGTGAGCCAGCTCTTACAGCCATCTTCAGGTCCAGCCCCACCAGCTCCTGGGCCAACTGTCTCCTGACCATGGCAGGAATCATATCAGGACCTGCATCTTCATCCAGGTATAAGGCCTATCATTAGTCTTCCAGTTCCTGAAGTTAGCTGAGACTCTTCCTCAACCATCCAACTCGTTTAGATGGTTAATTTTATGTGTCAGCTTGGGTGGGCCACCGGATATTTGGTTAAACATTATTCTGCATATTTCTTTGAGTATGTTTTTAGGTGAGATTAACATTTAAATCAGTGGAATTTGAGTAATTGCATGGGTAGGCTTCATCCAATCAGCTGAAGGCCTGAATAGAACAATAATGACAAAAAAATAGAACTCTTAAGCAAGAGAGAATTCTACAGCAGACTGCCTTTGTACTCAGACTGGAATATCGGCTCTCCTGGGTCTCCAGGCTACCAGCCCACCATGCAGATTTTGGACCTGCCAGCCTCCATAACTGTGTGAGCCAATTCCATATAATAAATCTTTCTCTCTATATATATACACGCACACATCCTATGGCTCTGTTTCTCTGGAGAAGGGTGATGAATGCATGCCTGTATCCCCAGCATTTGGCTCAGAGTATGTGCTCAATAAATGTGAGTGGCATTAACAAGCCTGGGGCACCTGCCCATAGAGCCTTAGCCTCCAGGTATCCTCTTTTCTCCTCATCCCACCACACATGCCCAGCTGGTTTGCCTGGCTTTCGGCTTGTGCTCCTGATTCACGCCTACTATCCTCTGCCAGAGTAGAGGCTTGTCCTTGACCCAGGCCTCTTAGCTGACATCCTGCTTAACCCTCTCCAGCTTCTCCAGCCTCCTTGGTGTTGCCCTGCCATCCGATTACTGAGCTACCTGACTGGATTTTGCCAACGCCAGGAGAGCCTTTCCAGCTCTGAGGCTGGCTCCTCTTGGATTCTGATTCTTCCTGTCAGGAAAAGCTCAAGTTTCCTCACACCCACTGGAGATCACATTTGGATTTTGGCCCAAAGCTCCACCTCCTTTGCTTGCCATTTCCAGAGCCAGCCATATCCCGGGTGATAGTTTCTGGCTCTACATGGGTCTCTTTGGTCCTGGCTCCCTCCTTTTCCCTCTAATTTCTGCCACTGCAGTCTCAGCATGCCTGACATGAGACCGTCAGAAGGGTAGGGATATACATGTGCCTAACCAGCAAGAAGAAAGGCAATATGGATCACAACAGAGGCTCAAACCAAGGGCTGGGGGTATCCAGAGAAGGGAGAAAACACTTTCCACTGGAGGAGAGAGAAAGACTTCATGGAGGTGGCTGAATTGTGCTGGGCTTTGAAACTAAGCCAGATTTCAGCAGGAGGAGCTACACATTGGAGATTGGACACAGATGCCTCAACAATGCAGCATGAGCTCAAAAGCAGCAAAGGATGCAAAGAGGCTGGACAATGGGGAGTCCTGGGGGGATGGGGAAAGTATGGAAGGGAGAGTGGGGTGGGTAAGTCTAGGGAGAATGCGAGAGACTAATTTAATGCAAAAATTTACCCAGAATGAGAAAGGAGGTGTTTCTTTGTCCCTCCACCAGATTCACTTCTGCAAAATAATCACAGCAAGGTCACATGTCCCAGAGTTTATAACACAAGGACATGAAAGCAATGTTTTCACAGTTTTTGGATGGCTGTTTGGTGTAGGAGCTTTGGCCTGAGAGTCAGAAGGACCAGATTCTAGTCCTGGCTGAAACACTAAAGAACTGGAAGAGCTTTGGAGGAATCTCAGATCCCTCATCTGGGAAACAGATATGGGTGGAGTGAACTGGATAAGGTCTAACATTCTTTTCAAATATGAAACTTTAAGAGTTTGATATAAATTTTTTGCTCTCAGGAGTAATTTTAAGAGCAGAGTTACATGTTTACATATACATTTGTATAAGGTTTTTTAATTATAAAATTTCTAACATATACAAAAGTATGTTTACCCAGTTGTTAAGATCTTATCACATTTGCTTCATCTATTCCTCCCCACCCCTTTCTTCTTGGTTGAATTACTTTAAAACACTGACAACATGTCATTTTATACCTCCACATCTATATGCTTCTAAAATATTTGGACATTACAAAAAACTACAAAGTCATTATTACATTTAACAAAAAGAAAAGAACTTCGTATCATCTAAAATTCAGACCATAATAAAATTTTCCCATTGTCTCAAAAATAAATGTTTACTGTTGCTTTATTTGAATCAGGATCCACATGAGACATTTGGTTGCTATGTCTCTTTAACCTCTTTTAAAGAACAGGTATTTTTAAATGCAGACAAAAAGTGTTCCTGTGAAAAGACCCTGAATAGCCAAAGCAATCTTGAGAAAGAAAAACGGAGCTGGAGGAATCATGCTCCCTGACTTCAGACTATACTACAAAGCTTCAGTCATCAAAACAGTGTAATACTGGCACACACAAAAAGACATATAGATCAATGGAACAGGATAGAAAGCCCAGAAATAAACCCATGCACCTACAATCTATTAATCTACAACAAAGGAGGCAAGAATATACAATGGAGAAAAGACAGTCTCTTCAACAAGTGGTGCTGGGAAAACTGGACAGCCACATGTAAAAGAATGAAATAAACATTCTCTAACTCCATATACAAAAATAAACTCAAGATGGATTAAAGACCTAAATGTAACACCAGATAACACAAAACTCTTAGAGGAAAACATAGGCAGAACACTCTTTGACATAAATTGCTGCAATATCTTTTTGCGTCCGTCTCCTAGAGTAATGGAAATAAAAGCAAAAACAAACTAATGGTACTTAATTAAGCTTAAAAGCTTTTGCACAGCAAAGGAAACCATAAACAAAATGAAAAGACAACCTACATAACTGGACAAAGTATTTGCAAACGATGCAAATGACAAGGGATTAATTTCCAAAATATACAAACAGCTGATACAGCTCAATATCAAAAACAAACAAACAACCAGTGGAAAAAAAATGGGCAGAAGATCTAAATAGACATTTCTCCAAAGAAGACATACAGGTGGCCAATAAGCACATGAAAAAGTGCTCAACATCACTAATTATTAGAGAAATGCAAATCAAAACTACAATGAGGTATCACCTCACACCAGTCAGAATGGCCATCATCAAAAAGTCTACAAATAATAAATGTTGGAGAGGGTGTGGAGAAAAGGGAACCCTCCTACACTGTTGGTGGGAATGTAAGTTGGTGCAGCCACTATCAAGAACAGTATGGAGCTTCCTTAAAAAACAAAAAGTAGAGTTACCATATGATCCAGTAATCCCACTCCAGTTTTCCAGAGAAAACTATAATTTGAAAATATACATGCACCCCAGTGTTCACAGCAGCATTATTTACAACAGCCAAGACATGGAAACAACCTAAATGTCCATCGACAGATGAATGGATAAAGAAGATGTGGTATGTGTGTATATATACATATACATGTGTATATATATATATATATATATACACATATGTGTGTATATACATATATATATATATATATATATAATGGAACACTACTCAGCCATAAAAAAGAATGAAATAATGCCATTTGCAGCAACACATATGGACCTAGAGATTATCATACTTAGTGAAATAAGCCAAAGACAAATATCAAATGAAATCGTTTATATGTAGAATCTAAAACAATGATACAAATGAACTTATTTACAAAACAGAAATAGACCCACAAACATAGAAAACAAATTTATGGTTACCAAAGGGGAAAGTGGGGGAGGGATAAATTAGGAATTTGGAATTAACATATCTATACTACAATATATATAAAATAGGTAAACAAGGACCTACTGTATACAACAGGGAACTATACTCAATATCTTTAATAACCTATAACGGAAAAGAATCTGAATCACTTTGCCGTATACCTGAAACTAACACAACATGGGAAATCAACTATACTTCAATTTAAAAAATAAAAATAAAAAAGTGTTCTCGTGAGACAAGTGAGAGTGGAGCTAAGCAGCATTTAAGGAGACACTGCAAATAGCATTGTGACCAGGCACCCCTCGGTTGGCTTCCCACCTGAGGAAGGCAGGTGCTGTTTCTCTCTCAAAGTTCCTTTTTCATGTGCTCGCAGGCCCTTAGGACCTATTTTCAAAGAAATATGCAGAGTTTTAGCTGTGGCCACGTCTAAACTGAGCATTTAAAACCTTGTGCAGTTCTTTGAAAATACCTCTTTGGTCCCTTGGTCACTCGTCTTTGGAACGTTGATAAGAAACAGACCTTTGGAGCTGTCTTCCTTTTAAATTAAAAAAAATTTTTTCATCACATAGAATATACTTTATATTTTACTCCAGTAAATGAGTGTAGCCACTGATGTGCTTGGTCTCTTTAATTTTCCTCAGTTCCCCACTGACTTTGACTCAGTTCCATGTCAAGGCACATTCCTTTAGAAAACCAGGATGTCAGGAGCCCTGGAAGCTGGGTCTGGCTCTGCCAATGCCTGCTCAGTGTGATCCTGGGCAAGTTACATCACCTCCCTGGACTTCTGCTGCTTGTAATTAAAGACCCTGACTAAAACAACCAGAGCGTGGAGGAATTGACCAGAACCTTCTCCTCAGCAAAATCCTCGAGTATCAGGCTCTGTCTCTGCTGTCCTCATCCCTGCCTTTTCAGTGACAGTTTCCCTGCCCACGTGGCCCCTTCCACAGGCCCTTTGTGCTTCCCATGAGGCTGTGGGCTGTTACCTCCATCCTTCCACCTCTTTCAAAGCCAGTCCTCCTTGGAAGATCTCTGTTCTCTGTATCTCTTTCTTCCTCTACTTCACATAGAGACGTCTTTAGAGTTGGAAAAGATCTAGTGAATTCAGACTCTGAGACGTCATTGGCCATTACCAACTTAATGTGCTCCTCCTTTGGGCCCACCTTCATTTTAGGGGATGAAAATATTTATAATTGAGAGAATAGTAGACTTTTAGTTACCAGTGCCCAGCTGGCTTATAAGGGTCTTCTGGTCGCCCTCATATCACAACCCAAAGACAGCCTCTTATTTTGCTCACGGAGGATGGGTTTGGGGGTGGCCAACCAGAAGCATCTTTGTGAGGGAATAAAACACCCAGCATCAGTATTTCATAGAGGAGAGGGTACAGAGAGGTAGAGAGCTGCAAGAAATGGTGGGCACGAGCTGGGGGCTTCTGTGATAAGACCTGTGCAGCCAGAGGGCAGCACGATGGCTTGGGGGACCACCTGGATCTGGAAGGTCTCTGAAGTGCGAAGGAGGAGAGAAGTGCCTAGAGGAGAAAGAGTATGCGTGTTGAGACTTGGGTTTGAATCCCAGTTCAGGCATTTACTGGCTCTTTGAAAATGGACAAGGCACTCGACCACTTCAAGCCTCAGTTTTCATCTGTAAAAATGAGGATGGTAATAATACCTATCTCATAAGATTATTTTGGAGGCTAAATAAGATACTTAATGTGAAAGTACCTGGTAAAAGTTAGGCCTGGGCCCGTCTCTAGAGATTCTGGGTGGCCAGGTACTGGTATTTTTTTTTTTTAAAGCTCTTTAGGAGATCTGAATGTCAGGATTTACAACAGCTCTGATAATGTATTACAGTTCCTTTACATAATTCAGAGTGCTACCCAGGGGTCAGGCGCGAGTGTTGGTAGGCCTTTGGTTCCTCATTTCCAAAAAGGAAATAGTGCAGGCCAGCGAACCTTATTACAGTCCTGAAATTACAGGGTTGAATGGCCATCCAGTCCAATCAGTCATCTGCTGGTTGTATCCTCTTTGTATTATTCTTGCCAAGTGGTAGTTTAGGCTAGTTTCTCCAAGTTTACTGGACGTCAGAATCTCCTGGAAGGGTTGTTAAAACCCAGACTGCTGGGTCTCAGCCCCAGGGTCTCTGAATCCATAGGTCTAGATGGGGCCTGAGAATTTTCATTTCTAACGGGTTCCCAGGTGATAGTGATGTTGCTAGTCTGGGGGCCACACTTTGAGAACTGCTGATCTAGACAATGCTTGAATACCTCCAGAGACAAAGAACTTCCTACCTCGTGAGCCTGTTCTTCTGTCTTCTGATAGCCTGTTACAGTGACACACAATTTGCTAGAAAGTTATTTATATTAGTCTGAAATCTGTCTTCCTCCCATTTTACCCATAAGCTCTTCATTTTGCCTCTTTGACAGCAGAGTTAAAAATTATTCATTCCAGACTTAACAAGAAGCATTTGTATTAGCTTTGGTTTGTGATTCACTATTCTAAAGGTAAAAGAGAACCTGACTGTATTGGTACTCTGGAGATATGGTAAAAACCTTCAGCCATTCTATGGGGAAAAAATCTGGTCTTCTATTCCTGGGATAACAACTTCAATTGAGCAAATATATTTTGAGTGTCCAGTGTGTTTCAGGAGTAGGAGACACCCAAGTGAACAGCCACTTCAGAAATTCCTTTGGAGGACTGGAATAGCTACTCCCGGGTGATGGAGATGGATTTTTAGTGATGGACAAATCAGTGCTCCTTGATGGTTCTACCACAGTTTTGTGGACTTATGACCATTCTAGCAATTAAATGCATATTTTGGCACCCATACAACTTGCTCAAGAAATAAAATTTTAATAGACATATATCTGAAAGTTTCTAGCACTGGAGGGAGATTTTGAGATTTATTCTAGCATACCATACAATGAGTTTTATTGGGAACTGCAAAAATATATAATTTTAATAGGAACAGGTAAGCATAAAACCTTGACACCACTGAAAAAATACTGGCCGTGCCAAAGCAACCCCCATAAAAGTTTGCAGAATGTTTCAGAAAAGAATTATTAGGGGCTGATTTCTTAGTGGAGCTTCAACCAGGGCCTCATTTTTAAGGAAACATCTATGTTTCCAAGGAAAGAGTAGGTATTTGCTGTCTCTGAAGTGACTCTATCCTGCTGATTCTCGTAGCTACGTGAGGAAAGATGACAGATGTTGTTTCATGCATATTTGGTGGAAAATCCTAATTAATAATTAGAGGTACAACAGCCTTGTTAAATCAGACATATTTTAGGAAAACACTTTAAGGTGAAATGACAGTGCTCTTTTGCATTCAAGGGATGGAAATTTTGTTTAGGCAACTAGGCATTTTTCTCTTGGAGATGACACTGTCCTCATTGCCCATCTTGACGCTTAGCCCAAGACAAGATGGCTGATTTCTTTTTCTAAGCTTAATTAATTAACTAATTAATTTTATTTTTTGGCTGTGTTGGGTCTTCGTTACTGCGCACGGGCTTTCTCTAGTTGCGGCTAGCGGGGGCTACTCTTCATTGTGGTGCACAGGCTTCTTGTTGCGGTGGCTTCTCGTTGCAGAGCATGGGTTCTAGGTGTGTGGGCTTCAGCAGTTGTGGCACATGGGCTCAGCAGTTGTGGCTCACGGGCTCTAGAGCACACGCTCAGCAGTTGTGGCGCATGGGCTTAGTTGCTCTGCGGCATGTGGGATCTTCCTGGACCAGGGCTTGAACCCGTGTCCCCTGCATTGGCAGGTGGATTCTTAATCACTGTGCCAGCAGGGAAGTCCCTACAGTTGATTTCTTGCTGTTGATTATAGGGTGTTAATCTTTGTCCCTCTAGGTATAGAGCTCTGAAGCACCACTCCTTTGAGACCTTAACATCTCTGAGCTTCATTTTCATTGTCCTTCAAGTATGGGCAAGTAATAACTGCCCCAAAGATTGTTATGAGATGTAATGTGATGCTACATATGACACACTCAGCATGCTCAGCCTGGTGACCAACAAACACCTCTGTAATAGTTCATACACCCTGGGGTAAGGGTCGATGAGCAGTGACATACTTACCCCAAGGGAAAGAAAACCAGATGGTCACTTTCTGAAAAGGATTACTGCCCCAGGTCTCCACCATCGCTTTACTGAGAGCCGATAGCAATTCTTCCCAAACTCCGTTCCCTGGATCATTGAGGTCCAATTAAATCTTAAGAAGTATGTTTTGGAAAAAAAGGGCTCTAAGGTAGATCCATTTGGCAGATGCTGCAAACAAGTGTATCAGCATATTAAGGTCTGTGAAGAGCCCAACAGTAATGAAACCTGTTCCACTTTGCTTAAGGAAGCATTTTCTAAACTTATTCCAGTGGTAGGAACCTATTTTCATGACAAGATTATTAACAACCTGTGTGACACTGGTATCCCTCAGGGCACGGTCTGGGAGCTGCTTATAGAAGGTAGGAGAGACGTTGTCCTTGGTGCTTTGTGTGGTCCCAGCCCATAGTAGGTGTGGAATATATTTGGTTTGTATGTATATGTCAATTTCCTGATGATTCTTGCCAAAACAGTGACTTCCTGGGGCCACAATTTGTTTGCACTGTTACTATGAACAAGGAATACAGCACAAATCTTCCCCCCATAAGCCCCTGTTACTACAATGCTGCCAGGTTAAAGAAATTCATTGAACAGACTCTGACCTAGCCAAGGTCTCAATGTGACCAATCTTTCTGGAGAAGTCATGATGAGGGCTGTTTGCCCCAGTTGTCCAAAGCCGAGGTTAATCACTTTTGTTAAACACTCCCCTAGGTCAGACCTGAGTGGTGGCCAGATGCCAGAGAATCCTGAGGAAGAAGATGCTTCCAGTGGGGCTCTGCAAAGAATTTGTTCGCCAAAGTCAGGCAGGAGATACTGAATAAAGGGTTCTGTTCTCCGACAACAGATCTGATCATTGTGAGGTTCACACGGGATGTGTTTTTATTTTGTTTTCCCCTGCAGTTTCAATCCTCTTTCCTCTGAGAAAGGAATCTTTTGTGTTTGGCCTTGTCTGGAGGCTCTGGTAAACTTCCTGCCTTCGCTAGCGCTTGATTCACATTCATGCGCTGACTTGCCGTGGCAAGGGCACACTCACAAGTTTTCCCTCCCTGGGCTCTGCACATCACCCAGTTACACATCTTCAAACATGTTCCCTTCTGACGAGAAATGAGCAGTTGCCAGAGACGGGCTCTATGACACAGAGGGCTGGCTAATTGGCTGGCTGCCCTGAATGATAATCTGGAAGCGATCAGTGGAGGAAAAAGATAACACAGCTGTGATTTTCAAGGAGACAGGTCCCGGTTTTTCTACCTGCCAACCACGTTTCCTCTGAGGAGTTTTTCCGAGAGTGCTGTAAAAGAGACCTTTTAATCTTGTTTCAAAAGCCTGGAGACCGAACTCTTTCCAGATCTTGGGAAGAAAGCAGGCCAGGGAAACGTGTGTTGCCGAGGAGCCTGGGTTTATAAGGAAACATAGCAGAGGGAGGGCAGGCAGGCGGGATGCCACTGCAATTCCATGTCTTAGCTTTGCATGTGCACGAGAGGACTTGGTGCACTTGGCCTCCAAGTGCTTTCACCTACGAGTACTCCACGGTTTGGGGGTGGGGGTGAAAGGTGGTTCAGAGGTTGATGAACATAAATCTGTCAGTGGGTGATTTTCAGACATCTGCCTGGAGCAATTGCAGACAAACACAAGAGTTATTGGAGCCACAGATATGCCTGATGATGCCCGGGAAAACCTGAGCTGAGCAGATCACCTGGGAGACTGCTGGGCTGGGGAGTAAAGGCTGTCAGTAATAAACAGTTTATCATTTAACTTTGGATCTCAAATCTGAGAAAAAAAGAAAGAGGAAAAGCAATCAGGATCAGGGGCTCGCAAGTTAAATACTGTTTTTGTTAGGAGTCAATGAATGCTACAGAAACACACAGGCAGATCCTGGCAGTGTCTACATACATGGGGCATCTCAAGTCACCCCTGCCACACCAGGCTGGCTTTAGCTTAGCAGCAAGGCCTGAGAAGTCCCCAGGATGTGGTTTCAGAGATTTACTCATCTAGGGTATTTCATCGTTCTTAGGAGGTAACTGGCAGAGTTACTTACTATTTTATAGCAGACGTTTTTGCTGCTTAGTACAGCACAGTTGATTGAACAGCTGTTGCTGTGGTTACATTTAAAAATACTTTAAAAAATTCTCGTTGATTCACAGTGTAGAATGCTTGTGGCAGAAGGCAGCTGGGCACCTGGGGCTTCTCCAAGCCTCAATGTCCTAATCTTTAAAATGGGGATAAAAATACTTGTCTTGCAAAGTTGTCAAAAGAGCTGGCCCACAGTAGGGCCAGCAATAAATTACGACTTTGCCTCTCATCTAGTGCCCACTTTTTATTCTGAAGATAAGTCATGATTTAAGAGGCTCGCCTACTTACGGAATTGATATCCATATAGGTATTTGGCAGGGACAAAAGACCCCATGTTTTATAAGATCCACTCCGTCTCCTCCCCTGACAGTATTTATCTGCTCTTTGTTGCCTGTGTCTGTGCTTCGGTTTCCCCCCACATCCCACTGCACAGTGCTAAATTGCCATCTCACAGGAAAAGGTTGAGAAATGCTCTGTATGGGATGCAGACTATCCTATGACAGTGTAATGTGGAGAAATCCCCTGCAGCATGAAACCAGAGTGGGCACAGCAGTGACAGCCTCTGAATCAAAGATAGATTTCTGGCTGTTTCCCATGTGTCACAGAGCAAACAGCTGTTTTCTCCCTTATTCCACTTGGGGCATCCCATAAACTTCAAACTTCAAAACACACTTTGGGTGGGCAAGGGGAAGAGGCGTCTTCTAACATCCTTGACTTCCTGCCTCTCTGAGCTCCTGCAGGACCAATAGCTGATGCTGGGCTATGTGCATCAAGAGGCAGAAGAACACAGGAGCTAAAAGCAATGGCTTTGTACTTATTCAGACAGACATGTTTGCAGCTCAGCTTCACAATCCAGAAAAATGTGGTATGGAGCATATTCATATACTTTTCTACCTCCTAGTTTCCTTATCCTCTTCCTTCACTGCCATATTGCAAGCATTAAGTTAGGGGATACATATAAATATTTTGCACAGTGCATTGCACATTAGTAACTCTTCGATACATGTTTATTAATAATAATGTACAGAGTGTTTTACATCATTGTTCAGCATGTGTCACACTAATTTCTTTGTTTCAGTTTTAAGTACCCATGTGTCACACTAATTTCTCTGTTTCAGTTTTAAGTACCTTTAGGAGGATTGCATCTTACGTTGCTTGAGTCCCACATGGGGTCACCGCAGCACTAACTGAACACACAATGTAGACAGTCATTTAATATTTGAAACACTGTCGTTAGACACTTGTCTAACGACAAGGCAAAGTCAGCCATTAGCAGAGGAAGATCGGACCCAGAACCTACTTAAGACTCTTTGAGCCATGTTTTAAAAGTTTCAGATACATTTCTGGAATTTGCCAGTAATACCATAACAGTGGTATTTTCTAATAAATCCTTAATATTTCCAGCCAATTTTTCCAGGTAAATGAAGTTATCTAGTGTTAAAACCTGCCAGACATTCCTAGTATTTATCCCTAGGATTTTTTTTTTTTTTTTTTTAGGTTTGGAATGGTTCTGACATTGCAATTATCACAGTCTATGTTTCTTTTCTATGAATTCTCTGATGTTAAGCTCACTCCCTCAGTTCAGATGACCACAGAGGGATGTTCAATATGAAACGTGAAGGTTGTATTACTGATAGAGCCAATCTGCAATCTATTGGTTCCAAAAACAGGTGGCAATAATGATGCTACAGCAAACAAGATGCAGATGTTCTAGCAACAGCCATTCCAGCAAAAAGTGTGTTGCAAAAATAAGTGTTATTTGTAACAGTATGTGAAATTCTTTTCTAAGTTTCAAAGTAGGTATACTGCTCACCTTGAGGTATTAGTGGGTTAAATCGAAAATGGAGGCATTATTTATTTCAAAAAATGTATGATTAACAATAAAAATATTTTCAACCCCACTGACTCTCCATAGGGCCTCATTCTCAGACTTGCCCCAGAGAAGAACTGGACCCCTTGGCTTGACCTAGGGGGCATGTTCAGGCTGAAAGAGAGGCAGGGCCAGTTTCTGGTCCAGGGATTGTGCCAAAAATGTACTGTATTTAATTGCACAGAGTACTGGACCCTTAGAAGAGACACATGATACCATTCTAAATTTTAAGCTGCTATATTGGACAGGGAGAGATTTCATAGTTCATGGAAATCTAATTGCTTAGGTTTTTGCAGATTGATAATGTAATATCTTGAAATGATTATGTGGGGTAGAAAAATGAAAAGTGCGAGACAAGTCCTCCCAATCAGAATTCTCTACTCAACTGATTTCGATTTGGGGCTAACATTCTTACCTGCAGCATTTCAATCAATTCAACTAAAGGAAGCAGCTTATCTGTATGTAAAATGTGCTAATTCATTTGGCAGACTGACACATGAGGTCATTCCTATCCTCTTTTCTAGTATCTTTGAGGTCAGGGGCTAGAACATACTTCAAGACCTGGGCCCTAACTTGGCAAGGACAAGGAGCTATAGGGTAAAAGCTCAGGGAGGGAAGGAAGAAAAAGGCATCCCCTATTAGGTCTGCCATATTACCTGGTCCACAGAGAAGGCCTCTGGGTCAAAGGGCAACTGAAAAAGTAATATTGGGTTTTGCTCATTGGTGAGGCCAAGGGGACTTGTGTGTCTTACATATTAATCCCTGTACGCCTTATTTATTCTTTACTTGTACCACTCATTTACCTTTACCCATAAGTTGGAGTATTTTTTTTTTACCAATGACAGTAAATTACAGGGTAGCCTTGGGTAAAGAGTGAAGGTGTGTTTTCCTATGTTTCTCAATATTCCTAGTGGAAGGTAGATAGCATTTTCTTTGTTACTCTCTGAAGAAAGGACAAAGAGGAGACTACAACTTTAGGCCTTCATGGAAATGCCACTTCCAGCTCTCAATCTGCATGTGGTCTCCTGTGTATCCATTTGGAGTTGACAGAGGTGGATATGGTTGAATCCTCTACCTGACTTTTCCACTGCCCAACCCTATTTAGAAACGCCCTACAATTTCCTCATCAAGCCCAGGATTAGCATCATAAAGGTAGAAGTGATCACTCTGTTGTTTGCTTCTTCGTTTATTATTTACATAGTCTGTTTCAAGTGTTATTCCATGTGTTTGGAGACAGTGTTAATTGATCAAAGTTTTTGGGTGGCAGGGATCTGGTAATGTAGCTACACTTTTTAATATTTATTCTAATGGAAATAATTCCCCTCTATAAGTCTTTACTACATTTTTTTTCTTTAATGTAATCTTTTTTTTTTTTAATTTAATTTACTTTTTTTATTTTTGGCTGTGCTGGGTCTTCGTTTCTCTGCGAGGGCTTTCTCTAGTTGCGGCAAGCGGGGGCCACTCTTCATCGCAGTGTGCGGGCCTCTCACTATCGCGGCCTCTCCTACTGCGGAGCACAGGCTCCAGATGCGCAGGCTCAGTAGTTGTGGCTCACGGGCCTAGTTGCTCCGTGGCATGTGGGATCCTCCCAGATCAGGGCTCAAACCCGTGTCCCCTGTATTGGCAGGCAGATTCTCAACCATTGCGCCACCAGATAAGCCCCCTGGCAGGAGTTCTTTAGACCCAACCAAGTTGTCAATTACTTGCCGCGCAGTCTTAATTTGGATGTTTGGTGGTCGTCTGGGTGGATCTTTTCAAGTCCAAAGAGATAGTGCAATAGGAGAATGAGAAAGACTGAGGGGGAAAAGCCTCAGTGCGCTTCTTCACGGCCAGAGAACTGGTCTCTGCCAGATCCTGCAGGCGACGTCAGCTGTCACTTAACGGGCTACTTGAATCTACGTGGCTCAGGGTAAGTCCCAGCCACCCTTCAGAGGGGAGCCAAAGCCCAATAGGCGGATCGAGATTATGGCCTTTGAGGCCCCGCATTGGGTGCCAGAAAAGATGTTGCAGGAAAGAGAGTGGGGTGCGAGAGGATGGTCACATCCCAAGTTATGTCTGAGTCCCTGGGATGGCCGCCAAGTGTGGGTTCTTGGCTTTGTGCAGGCAAGAATTCAAGAGCAAGACATAGTAAAGTGAAAAGTTTATTCAGGGAGATACACACTCTATAGACAGAGTGTGGGCCATCTTGGAAGGCAAGAGGCCTCTTTAATGTAATCTTGATGTTAACACCAACCCCATATATCCAGCACAGATTATCAAGAGTGTCAATGTCTGATGAGGAAATGATTCCCTTCTCAAAGAGAAGACAATTCCATAACAGGGAATCCAGAGGGCCCCAGGAAAGCTGGTGGTTGTAAAGATAAAAACCAGTAGTTTGGAAAGAAACTTATACAAAAACATTGGCCACATAGGAGTCTAGCATCATGGACTTCCTTGTCAGGCTTCCCTTCCCCTCTGCTGAATTATAGCTCCAGATCCTGCCTGAGTCCTAATGGCTCATTTGCATAAAGGTCCTGTCTTGTGTAAATACCTAGTTCCAGAATTTAGGAAATGTGGTGACGACTGTCTACATTAAGGCTCCAGGTCAAGTGCAGTCCCATGTCCTCAGCTGAGATAATTACTGGCGAGTAAATAAATTATCCTTGCCTATACTTGCAAAGATAACATTTTAAATATCAGAACTCTCACTTCACACTAGAGTTAAGATTATTCAACACTTGCATTAGGTGTGAGTTACTAAAGCTGAAGACAATTCTTACATTAAGAAATAAATAAATAAAGTTTTATATATAGGAGGGCAAACATAAGCAAAGTGAATTCATATTCTGAAAGTTCTATATAAAATAACATCTTTCAAGGTTAATAAAGACACAAGTACAAGTATATATAACTGATAAAAAATACAGAGAGGTGGAATGGGAAAGACGTGGAGAATACAGATTCTGGAGCAAGACTAGCTGGGTATGAATCCTGGCACTGCCACTTACCACCTGGGAGACCCCAGGCAAGTTACTTAACCTCTCTGGGCCTCACTTTCACCTCATCTGTAAAATGGAGCAATTATAGTACTTATCTCAAAGGACTGTTGAGAGGTTGAAACAAAGCACTTTGAACACCGGCTTACAGTTAGTGCTCTAAAAGTATTAACTTTTTAGTAAAAGCATTCTTTTTGTCTTCGTTTCTTTCTTATCCCTTTCCTCCCCCTTTTCTTCTTCTTCTTTATCATCATCACCATCATCCACACTAAATGGCCAGGGCTGGCTACATAATTTGTAGGCGCAGTATACAATGAAATTTCAGGGTGTCTTCTCCAAAATCAAGAAAAAACTTTTTCCTTTCTTTTGTGGTCTCTCTCTCTCACCTCTCATGGTGTTTATTCGCTACCTAAAAACACACCTCCTTTCAAACACAAGGATTTTCCTGTGTTGAGTGCAGACCCTCACAAAGGCCTGGGGATCCTCCCTGTAACTTGGTGCACTCTAAGTGTGCCCCTAACTCTGACCCTCCTTGTGTTTGTGTCTAGCCTCCTGCCAGGGGTGAGGGCTGGCAGAGATCACTGTGCAGGGGTGGAGGAGTGAGATGGCATACAGCCTTTTCTGGGGAGGCAGGGAGGTGGTGGGAGGAGGGACTACACATAAGCAGAGGCTCCAATCCCTGGCGAATACTTCATTGCCTCATTGGACTTCACTTACAAAGATAAAATTATTAAGAATTTTCAAGACAGTGATCACAGAGCATTAAAGCCCCAAGTGTGGGCTCCCTTGTGAACATGGGACCCTGTGTCACATGTCCATGAAGCTGGCCCTGAAAATAGCTAAAGAGATGTGAAATTAATTATCAGTCAATTAAAACCCCATTTTGATTATCAAGTGATTGGTTTAAGATGTGCAAACTGGAATTTGTTCCCAGTTTTGGTGAGGCCAACACAAAAGGGGTAAATCATTTTATCCATTTGTGAAACTCATGGTGGAGGGAAAAAAGGTGTGTGTGTATATATATATATATATATATATATACCAACTGGTCTACCCCAGACATCTAGTTACAAAGTAACTTTTATAAAGATCCTTGTGCTCTCCTAACCAAAAGCATTAGGTCAGCGTTTTCCAAAGTGTGTTACATGAGAAAAGAGTTCTGCAGGGAAAAATTCGGTTACTGGGTAACACAAAATCAATTGAATTTAAAAATCAAATCATATCAGCACCACTTAGTTAATAGGACTAAATGTTTTCTTCCTGATTATTTACTTTATGTTTAACTCTAGTTATTACTATTATTACTATTATTTCTAATTATTACTATTATTTTAATTATTATTACTATTAGACTTTGGAAGGAGCAAATTATTAGACTAATTATTACTATTAGACTTTGGAAGGAGCAGAGAAACACAGAAAAAGAGAGCCCATTTAGCAAACAGATATCAACTTTCAGAATGAATTTATCTTGTAATTAAACTTGGCCTTCAGTTCTTCAACCAATGATCTGTTCTCTCCCCTTCCATGGTTATCCACTCCCAAGACCATACTCCTGACCCCCTCCTTCTGTCCTTTAGCTCACCTGCTTTAGTACTCACTAGCAGTTTATTGACCTTGTTGAGTTTTCCAAATCACTGACCATCACTTTCAATTACCTCCACTAGTGCCCTCATTTCCCTCCATATCCAGGTTAAATGCCATGTTTCAGCATTACGGACATTATTAATATCTTTAATTCTTGCATATTTATCCCCACCGAACATGGCTGGTAGAGCCTCAATCCTGGTTAAAACCATAAAAACCTACTCTGTGCTGGCACTTGGCTGGAGAAAAACTCACATCTGTGCTGACTGCTCTCACTTTAAACTCTTGGTCTCAAATCTCAAATGGACATTCAACAAAGCAGCAATCATATTCACTTCACTTTCCCACTCTCCAAAGTTACTATTTTATATGTTCTCCTCCTCACCCTCTCCCTATTCTTATCTTGTGACTCTGTCTCATTCTTCATTGGGAAAATAGAAACAGCCAGATAGGAATTCTCTTATTTTTTCCATCAGTTAATATATCCATACTCTTTCCCTTCCCACCTTATATCATAATAAAGTGTCCTTGCTTCATCCTATCAAAGACCGATTTGCACTTTGTAGCTGTCCCCTTACTTTTCAGTTAATTAACTCTTGCAAATATCTCTTCTCCTGTATCACTGCATCACAAATGTCCCTACTCTGTCTAGGGGATACACAACTAGAGCAAAAAACGTGCTCTAATATCTCCTGTCTAAACAACAAAATAAAAAACAAACCCTCCTCGACTCCATTTCTCTGCTCCCCTTCCTAGCAAATCTTAACGAGTTGCCTATAACTGCTGTCTCTATATCCTTGTCTCACATTCTCTGTGTAATGCATTCCAGTTGGGTTTCTGTCCCCATTTCTCCTACTGAGACTGCTCTTGTCAAGGGCACCATTACTTTCATGTTACCAAATCCAGTGGTCTTACATTATATGACAGCTCTTAATTTTTTAAATCCCTTAAAAAAATCTTGACTTCTATGATGCCACATACTCCTCGTCTTCCTCCTACCTTACTGGCTATTCCCTCTCTGTCTCCTTTGCTGGTTCCTCTTCCCTGCTAGATAGATGATCTCTAGGGGCTGGAGGTTTCTGGAGCACATTCTTGGGTCCTCTTTTAATACCAAGCAATATATTTTTTTTCCTGTGGGTGATCTCATCTAACTTTAAGGTCTTCAATATAACCTGCACACTAGTGACTACCAAATCTGTGTCAGTAGCTCTGACCTTTGCTTAGAATTTCAGATTTTCTATAGCCAACTGTCCACATGACATCATCACATGGATGTTGGATAAGGAGCTCAAACTTACCATGTCTATTGGAACAGAACTGTTGATATTTTTCTTACCCCCCAAATCTGCTTCTCTCCAAATCATCCCAAGTCAGCCCTGATATCCACTTAGCTACTGAAGCCAAAAATCTAGGAATTATCTTGATTTTCTCTTTTCTTTACTATTCCGTGTCAAATCTATCAGCAAAAACTGTCAACACTTCCTTCAGAATACATCCTTAACCTGCTCACTTTTTCCACTTCCAATACCACCACTCTACCACATGCCATCATCCTCTCTAGACTGAACAATTGCAATAACTTCCCAATTAATTTTTTTGCCTCCACTCTTAAACCATTATAATCCTTTCTCTACACAGAAGCCAGAGAAATGTCTTAAAAAAAAATCTAACCCAGAGCATGCTTAAAACATTCCAAAGGCTTCATATGACACTGGGAGTAAAACCCAAAATTCTTGTGTTGGTTATAAATTTTACCTGCTCTAGACCCTGTCAATGCCTCCATTTATCTCATATATCTCTTCATGTGCACACTATGCATACCTCAGCCATGCTGCCCTTCTTTGTTTCTCAAACATGCCAAGGTCACCTTAGCCAAGGAACCCTTGTCCTAGTTGTTCCCACTGCCTGGAATTCTCATGACTCTTCTCATTCAGTGGCTTCTTCTTCTCATTCAGTGGCTTCTTCTTCTCATTCAGTGGCTTCTTCTTCTCATTCAGATATTGGCTTAAATAGCACGCTTGTTATTTATATCACTGTGGAATCATGAATTCCTATCTTATTCAATGTGTTATAATCAATTACCAGCATTATTTATTTTCCTGCTCAAATTGTTCCAGACTTGGACATTTAAGGGTCCCTTCAAGTTGCTTCCTGTGTCCTTTTGAGATGTCTCTGTTATTTTTTGAGTACTTTATTATGTTCTGGCACAAAAAGATGTTTCAGGTTCATTTTATACTTTCTCTGGAATCAGCCATTTCTTCAAGGAACTTTGATTCCTTTTAGTGGAGAATGGTATTTAATAACCAAGATATGGGCTCTAGAAGTGCTCATTGTTATGGAGTACTATTATTTTTAAGACCTTCTCTGTAGACAGAACTAGCAAACATGTTATCTATTTATCTGTCATCTACTTATTGATCTAATCATGAGTTCACACTGATACCCACAATTCCAGTATAACACTACATACTTTATTCTAGCCAATTCCCTTTCTATATTTGTAGTTCTCTTTTCCAACAGTGAGAAACCCATTATCTTTGATACATTTATTTGCTCAACCCCACTGTATGTAGCCAATCTCCTGGCACACAGGCTGTCTCCTTGGCCACACTAAGGTCCATGCAAGTTGAGACTCCATGCTCCCAGCCCTAGTGTTGTTCCAAATTAACCCCTTATAACCTTCCGGTAGGTATTCATTTATTCAGTCATTCTTTCATCTGCTCATCTAGCAAATGTTTACTGAGTAGGTAGCCTATGTCAGGAACAAAGCTGAATGCTGTGGATACACCAATGACCAACGTAGCCAGAATATCTGACCTCATGGTTATTACCCTAGACCATATGTCTCTGCTCTAGCCTTTTTTTTTTTTTTGCGGTACGCGGGCCTCTCACTGTTGTGGCCTCTCCCGTTGCGGAGCACAGGCTCCGGATGCGCAGACTCAGCGGCCATGGCTCATGGGCCCAGCCGCTCCGTGGCATGTGGGATCTTCCCGGACCGGGGCACGAACCCGTGTCCCCTGCATCGGCAGGCGGACTCTCAACCACTGCGCCACCAGGGAAGCCCCCATTTTTTTTTTTAAATAAATTTATTTATTTTTGGCTGTGTTGGGTCTTCGTTGCTGCGCACAGGCTTTCTATAGTTGTGGTGAGCGGGGGCTACTCTTCATTGTGGTGTGCAGGCTTCTCATTGCGGTGGCTTCTCTTGTTGCAGAGTACAGGCTCTAGGTGCACAGGCTTCAGTAGTTGTGGCTCGCGGGCTCTAGGGTGCAGGCTCAGTAGCTGTGGCACATGAGCTTAGTTGCTCCGCAGCATGTGGGATCTTCCCAGACCAGGGCTCAAACCCACGTCCCCTGAATTGTCAGGCGGATTCTTAACCACTGCACCACCAGGGAAGTCTTATATATTTGTTTTTATTAAACTTTAAAGTTTGTTGTACCTAAGTGTATCTACATACCTATGTTATGCATAATTCTTATTCTAGAATTAGGGCTCAGTCACTCTTCACATACCCTTTTGCAGTCTCCATGCAGTCCCAAGTTAAAGAATGTTCTAGGTAGATATATGTGGACAAACATGTAGATGCCTTATTTGGTAGTCTTTATCTGACTCTGATTCTGAAACACAGAGTAGGCATAACCACATAAGTAATGCTTATTTCTCTCTGGTATGTTATGTGTTAACCATACCCATTTTGGCTCCAGGAAATGTTTCAAATCTGTAAATCTGCATTTTGTCATGTATCTCAGAGTGACTTAATGACCTGATTCATTATATTATAATAAAACACAATGGGCTCTTCTAAAGGAAATGAAATTAAATATATGGCCCTAATACTCATCTGCAAGTCAGCAGTGTCCCTTGAACACAGTAGGTTTTTGATAACAACTGGTTACTTTAATTAAAAGTTATATATATATATATATATATATGTAATGTACTGCTGTAGTACGTATTGATTAAGACACATTAAGAGTTATTTCTCCTTCGTCTCCTTTCCTACTTCTCTCACACTTTGGCATTTCTGTTCCCTTTGTAAACCAACCTTTTGAGAGCTTTTCATTTTTTCTTTCATTTTCTAATTTTCTGTGGCCACATATCCAGCTGAAGAGTCTTGGCAAAAACATGCTTCCAGTTTTTAACATCTGTAAATACAGGTTTTCAGAATTTCACTGGAATAATTTTTACACCTCCCCCTGAGAGAGAAAATGCTAACACAGATATTAGAAATTGTTTAAGAGGCCTGATTTGTGGAAGATGGCTTCTTAGAGACTCAATTTGGGGATAAATGAGTTACTTTGTATTCCATTTCCTTTTTTAAAAAAAAGACAAGTCTGGTTTTGTTCAGACCCCTTATTACATTTAGCTTCTGTTCTCATAATCCATCAAAATTACCAGCTGAAAGATCAAAAAATAAAAATAAGCGTTCCTGTTTTGAAGCATACTGTTTAAATAAATGCAACACTCCTCAAACATGTGGACCTATGTCCTATCTGCTTCTTGGATTTCCTGCAAAGTAGAGTCAGTTGTCTGCTATATCCAGTGAACTCTGAGGAGTAGATGAGAGCAAGCCACTTTTTTTTGGATGGCAACTTTCTGTAACTGTATTCAATCTAAGCCTGAAGTCCTCATTGGTTTCAGCTTCCCTTTTTAGTAAAATTCAATTTATAAACTTTATTTTCATTACATGTCATGCCTATGGTTGTTGGCCACAAAAAAGGAACTAAGAAACACAAAACAATTGAGACAGATAAAAGGTTATAACTGTGTCTCCACTGTCATTTTTGGTGAGGTACAGACCTCACTTTCAAATAGTTTCAAATATCCTCGGCAAGAGAAAAGCCTTCAACCAAGGTAGGAGACTGCCTAACTGCTGTGTATTTTCAAGGTGTGGCTGGGTTTCCACCTGGCTTTTTTTCTTTTGAATTAAGATGCCCTTACTGCCAAAAGGCTCTTAAATGCTCATTTGTAATGACGGTAACAGTAAGATTTGCTGAGCACTATTGTCTGTACAGATTCTTCCAAGCTGAGACAGAGTCCTTCTAAACGTACCGTATATACTACCAGCAGAGACTCTGCTTTTGGAAGTGCTTCTCAAACTATCAAAATTAATCCCTTGGGAGAGAATGCTTAAAATGCAGATCTAGGCCACCACCAGAGATTTGATTTGCATGTTAGGATGGGGCTCAGGAATGTGCATTTCTCACAGGCTCCTGGTATAATTCTGTTGTGATGGACCATACTCTGAAGAACACTGTTTAGGGTATTGAGGGAACTCTTGGCTGTCACCATATCGTCGCATTTTTATGCGACGAATAACATTTCTGGAAAGCTATATATGCAAACACATTTTTGGTGAAGCCACCAGAATTCTGTCTGTGACTGACCCTGTTCTTTCTGAGAGGCATTACTGATTTGACGTCTGTAAACAGCAACCAAATATAACCAGTGAAGCTCTCTGTTCAAAGGAATATCTTAGTGGTTTATTTTGTAAGGTCAGGAATACATTTCTTATGTGAATACATGATCATCCTCTAATGGATTAATATGGATTAGCATATGGAAGGTTTCTCACAGAAAGGGAGCAATCATTCTCATATCACAAAACAATGACAACTGCCGGAATCTATTAGCTGAAATCACTTATGTCCCCTTTTCCTGCGTTATTTTCTGTTCTTCATCATAGCTATGGTTATAGTTGTGCTGCTAACGGGGTCACAGGCTGGGGTGGGGGCTCTGTTTGTGGTTTGAGGTTGAGGTTTCTGGTTTCCAGAAGCCTCAGTCTACAGGGAGTTCACCCTCATACTGGCCTTCCAGCCACAAGATGGGGTGACACTGGGGAGAAGTGTCTTTGAATTGGGGCTGTTGATTCTCAAGCTGGCTCTGGGCCCGAGGCTCCTGTGCTCAGAAAAAAAACCCAGCTTCAAATTTTAAACATTCATAAAAATCAGAATGGTGATATTTTTGACCTGCTGCCAACTTGTTTAACCTCTTTCTTCCTTTTTTTTTTTCTTTTTTAAATCAAATTGCTGGAATATGGTGTGTGAGATTTTAGAGCCAACATTTTTTTTTTCTCCTGTTGGAAAAAAGTTCCCCAAGTGAGAAATTTTGTCAGGTTTTAGCCATGAAAGGGTGCAGCTCTTTCTTTGTCAATGATAAAACTGCAATTCTCCACGCATAATGTAACGATTTATGCCCTTGGCATCTTACAGTGTAACAGGGCCGAGGCGCATAAATTCTCCTCAGGTTAAAACAGGAGTAGACCTCACAACTTTGGCTGTGCCATCCCATGTGGCTCTAGTCGGAGAAGTAAAACCAAACCAAACACATTCAATAAGAGCAGATGCTTAAGTACTTTTTAAACCGATGGCTTTGTGGAGCTGTTTTCGCTTAAGGAGAGAATAATCTGAAACACCTTTTCCACCAGCTCATCCACTTGGGCAGCAGCTAAGCAGCTCCATGGGGCCTCTCCTGCTCTCGGTGCCTGCAAGGTTAGGTCCAGTGAAGGGCGAGCATGGCCCAAGCCGCCCTCACTTGGCCACAGGTTTCAGAGGACATCTGCAAATCATTGTGTAAAACCAAAAAGTACAAATTCACCACAGCCTGACTCTCTCGAGTTGAGTCTGATGTTTCCTGTTTTGAAGGTTTCCTTGGTATCTTACACATCCACTGTGAAACACCAGCTGCTTTAAGTGACTTGAATTTACAGACCCTTTGATCAATTATCTTACCCAGTTTCTGATTAATTGAGAGGAGGGTTGAGCCATCCCTTTATGTAAATATAAGACTTAATTTTAAAAAATCCAGTGTTTTAAGCAAGTGCTATAGACAGAGCCTTGCCTTTGTTTTTCTTATTTAATTTGCTTCAGCAGCAGGGTCTTTTCTCTCTAACGATATTAACCCCCCCCACCCCCACTCCAGTGTTTCACAGCTAAAGCAAATGGGAAATGTTGCCAATGGCAGATTGAAAGCAACAGTGTGCCTTATCTCAGATTCTCACTCTTTGCTAATTCATTGAATTTGTAGCATCCTTAGGATTTTTTCAAAATAGAGTAGGGAAAGCGAAGTAGCAAAAGAAAAGAAACAACCTCAGACTGAGCTAGGTCTCCCAGCTGAAGGGCAAGTTGAAAGCAACAGAACCTGTTTTCATTAGGCTGCTGTATTTTCCTTCTTGGTAGAAATTTTAAAGTGATGCTTAGGGCTTACGTTTGGTCATTGACATTCAGACTTGCAATAATTAGACTTGGTTTGTCTAGAAGCCAAAGCAGCTGAGCAAATACCCAACTGGGTTCATGGTATTGTGATATTTCTTTGTCATGTACTGATGAAGCTTAGCAAATATTTCTATACTAGTCCTGACATTTATCAAATGAAAATCCTCACTTAGCCACTACTTTAGTACTTCCAAGGATACAGTACTTACTATCGTGGGGCAGCCCTAGTTCACTACTAGTCAGTTTTGTTTGTAGAATGCTTCTCCACATTAAGGAGGCCAAATTTGTCTCCCTAAAGCCTCATCCATTTGTTCAATTAATGAATTAACAGTTACTGAGTACTCTGCCTACACGTTGATGGCTATGAGATAGTCTTTGGTTTTGTGGAAGCTCTGGTCTAGTTCAATATTTCTCAACTTTTTTTTCATTATTATTCCCTTAAGAAGCCTTTTTAAGACATTTTTCCCTTACTGCCATCCCCTCATGAAATTTTAATGTCATAGAAACACTGTATGTCTGATTATATACTATATGTATATTTGTGTTTTTACAAGTTTTTTCTTTTTTCTCTTTTTTTTTGCTCTTCAAGAATGAATTTCTGCCCCTTGGAGGGAACAGCACCCCTACGAAGAATGCATAGTCTAGTAGCAACTGCAGATATATGAGCAAATAGCTAAATCCCGATATATCCACCAGAGCACCCGCTCCTCTACCTTATTCTCTGCCCTCTCTGGCACCCACACCTTGCACAGACTTCTAGAAAGACTGTACATTTCAAGTATTTGTTTAACCATTTCTAGTGGGCTCAATGACTGCTCCACACCCGTCACCCCCAAACAGATATGTCTACCAGGAACCAGTGAATGTAACCTTAGTTGGAAAAAAGGGTCTTTGCAGATGTAATTAAGTTAAGGATTTCAGGATGAGATCATCCTGGATTATTTGGATGGGCACTAAATCCAATGATAAGTGTCCTTAGTAGAGAACAGACTTGAGGGCACGGGGGGGGGGAAGGGTAAGCTGGGACAAAGTGAGAGAGTAGCACTGACGTATATATACTACCAAGTGTAAAATAGATAGCTAGTGGGAAGCAGTCGCATGGCACAGGGAGATCAGCTCGGTGCTTTGTGACCACCTAGAGGGGTGGGATAGGGAGAGTGGGATAGGGAGACGCAAGAGGGAGGAGATATGGGGATATCTGTATATGTATAGCTGATTCACTTTGTTATACAGCAGAAACGAACACACCATTGTAAAGCAATTATACTCCAATAAAGATGTGGGGGGAAAAAAAAAAAGAGAAAGGCAGAGGGAAATTTGGCACAGACGCAGAAAAGCAGGCGATGTGAGATGGAGACAGAGACTGGAGTGATATGGCTACAAACCAAGGAATGCCAACAGCCACCAGAAGCTGGGAGACATTCTTCCCTGGAGCCTCTGCAGTGGAGAAGGCCTGGCCAAAACCTTGATTTCAGACTTCTGGCCTTTAGAACTGTGAGAGGGTAAATTTCTGTTGTTTGTAGCCACCAAGATTATAGTAATTTGTTGTGACAGCCACAGGAAACAAATAAGCCATCTCTCCTCCTCCTACAGGCATACACACAGTCTTGTTCATCTGTGTGGTCCTAGTGCATAGCCTGGTGACTGACACATTGCACGGTAGGAACAGTGAGTGGGAAGCAACTCTAAGCTTACTGCTTCCTCTGCCAGATGGGAGCATCTGAGGCCTAGAGCCAGGTACTCCTTCCATTCCTCCTGCTCTCCCCAGCAATCTTCTCCTGTGTAGGCTAAACAGTCCTATCTTACATTTTCTTGTTTAGAAACATGCATTTTAAAAATGTTAAAAAACATAGATACACATAACTTTATATAAACTGGATTATATTATACAGGTTCTCCTGTAACCTGTTTTTTCTTCTCGTTAAATAACGTTATGGGCATCTCTCCATGTCAATAAATGTAGCTAAACATGTGTGGATTAATATAACTTATTTAACCAGTCTCCTACTGATGGATGCTAATATCTCTCTTAAAATGGAATAGCCATTTTGACATAGGTACTGTAAATCATGCCATATCAATAGAATGGAACCGTTATTGCTTTTGACTTGAATACTACACTTATTCTAATGTGGCAAATGGTTTCATGAGCTTTGTGACCTAGTTGCTACCTTTTTTTTTTTTTTGATAGCATATTGCTATCTTCTTTGACCCTGTGGTGAATTAAAATCCCTATATCTTTTAACCTGAATAGTTCTGAAGTAAAGGGCTCCTAAATTTGTGTTTGAGCAATTGATTACATATATTTAAAAACAATCCACGTGGGAGTTTTACATACACTTAGTCATAGTTTAGGCATGGTCTTGTTTCTGCTTTTAAACTGAACTCTATGTCATAAACATTTTTTTATACACTATTGACTTTTCTTTAAACTTTTAAGATTTTATATTTATTTCTGTTTATTACTGGGAAAAATGGATTTTCTCCCATCATTTCAGCCCACTGAGATAATTCTGGAGCTACACTTTGTGCTCCATTATACAAGTCATTCACACCTAATAAGCAGGTACAGGCACACCTCAGATATTTGGGATTCAGTTCCAGATCACCACAATAAAGCAAATATCACAATGAATTGAGTCACATGAATTTTTTGGTTTCCCAATGCATATAAAAGTTATGTTTACACTATACTGTATCTATTAAGTGTGCAATACCAGTATGTCTTATAAAACCATGTACATAACTTAATTTTAAAATATTTTATTGCTAAAAAATGCTAACCATCATGGGAGCCTTCAACAAATCATGATAGTAACATCAAAGATCACTGATCACAGATCACAATAATGAAGAAGTTTGAAATATTGCAAGAATTACCAAAATGTGATATAGAGATATAAAGTGAACAAATACTGTTGGAAAAATGGCACTGATAGGCCTCCTTGACACAGGGTTGCCACAAAACTTCACTTTGTAAAAATGCAATACTCTGAAGTACAATAAAATGAGGTATGCCCATATTTCAGTTTTTCCTCTGTGTTAGGGACTGCAGTGTCGAGCAGTACTAGGTGAAAGAGGGAACTCTGACTCTTACATCAAAAGGCTCCCCTCCTGGTTGATATTAAACTCCTAGTGGACATCCTGTCTTCCATTATTCTCCTCCCATACAATACCTCTATCAGATTGTACTGGCTTTTGTCTTGGCCCATTCAGGACAGGCCTTGCGCCTCTTTGTCCTGCTTTCCCTATAATACCTAGTACAGTGCCTGGTGTTCAACATAAGAGGTGCCGATTAACATTTGTTGTTTTAAATTGAAATGTCCCCAAGAATATAATGAATTCAATGTGGTGGATCCACATAGCCTCCTAGCAATCAGCATTTTCTTTTGCACTTGCTCATTAATCATCTATTCAATAATCCATTTCTGGAATTCACAAGGGATCGATGCCAAGCTCACTGGATTATATCCCCCTTTACCACTTTCTTGAAAGTCAGGACCTGGGAAAGCTTTGTGCAGGAAGTGGGGCTTCAAGTTGGTGTTGATGGACAGGTATGATATGAGTAAAGAGAAGGAGAGGCCTTTTGGAAACCAGAAATCTCTTTGTAGTAAATGTGGTTGGAAGACAGAGCTGTTCACAGACACAGAGAATAGTTTTATGTTAGTGAAATCTTGGTTAAGTGAGCACTTTGATAACCCTGAAAAAGAGAATGTGGTGTTGGAAGCAGAGAATGGCCTATGCCCTCAGGCACATAGATGGAGAGGCAGGGAAGCCAGGCTGTTCTGTGCTTCCTATACCACATTCCATTTCCAAGGCTGTTCTGGTGCTTGCTTAGCCAAGATTTCACTAATTCCATCATCTTTATAAATGTAAAACCTCAAATACATAAAAATATACTTATTGGGCTTCCCTGGTGGTGCAGTGGTTGAGAATCTGCCTGCCGATGCAGGGGACATGGTTCAAGCCCTGATCCGGGAGGATCCCACATGCCGCGGTGCTCCGCAACGGGAGAGGCCGCGATAGTGAGAGGCCCGTGCACCGCGATGAAGAGTGGCCCCTGCTTGCCACAACTAGAGAAAGCCCTCGCACAGAAACGAAGACCCAACACAGCAAAAATAAACTCCTACCCCCAACATCTTCAAAAAAAAAAATAAATATATATATATATATATATACACACACACACACACACTTATTATCACCATACTTGTGTCCTATTTGATTTCTAGATATGGCTGTGGTGCCCAGCCACAGTGTGAAAGGACAGGAGGGGGTGAGTAGGAAGACCAAAGTGGTACAGAAGCCCCTTTTTGTCATGAGTTGGGAATGGTTAAGAAAGTAACTATTTGGGATATAAACCTCATTGATTCAGGCTAATTAGTGGTAATATAAGTAGAAGTGCAAAGTCTGAATTATTGAATACTTAGGAAAAGAAAGGCAAGTTGTAGGTGTTGAGTAACTCTAACAAATGCTTGCATCTGCAACGTTCCTCATAATACAGCATTGCAGGTACTGAGTTTAAATGGCAAGATCACAAAATTTAAGATTTCTTGATTTTCAAACTTCTATAAAGTTGTAAGTGCCAAAAAAGAGCCGCTTATTACTGTTAATACCATCCCATGTATATCTGCAACCCCTCCCTCTGTCCTACCTCCTGCCAAGCTTGTGAGGCCTTAAAAGTCACAGGTTACAGAAAGAACAAAACAATATCTGGGTTTCAGTTGTCACTTTTGAGATCACACTGAGCTCTCTACGTAACTTGAATAACAGGGTTTGTTGTGATGCGGGTCAAGTGATGCTGGAAGGAGGTAGGCCTGGTCTCAACTCACCCTTTAGAGCAGGGCAGGCCCTTCGTAAAGGGAGGTGCTGGGAGGTACCCTGTTAATTGCAGAGGCTCAGCCCAGTAGGTGAAACAGGCACACACAGTGGTTCAAGGGAGCAGGTGATAGCAATAGCCTGTCTTGAATTGGGCAGATGCTCAGCATGGGGCCAATGGGGAGGTGAAGGAGTTGCTTATTGGGAGGGTGGGAACTGCTGATGTGCCATGCAGATCCAGCAACTGACCAGGGGCTCATGGAGCAGTGGTACAGCTTGACCTTCAGTGGAAGACAGACCATCTCAGCATGCTGCCCCGAGCAGAAGCCCAGCCCTATAAACTGCAGAGATAGGGGTGGGTTAAGGCGGGGCCTTTGTTCAACTCAAGATTTAGATACAGACGGGGGGCTCTGTAGGAATGTGTATCACAGGGTGAGTTCCCCAGGAAGCAGATTCTGAGATTCAAATCAGCATACAGGAGGTATATTTGGGAATGCTTTTGGGATCAACATCGGTGGAAGGATGAGATGGAAATCAGAATTGAATACAGAGAAAGGTTAGCTGAGATGCTGTCCCAGCAAAGGCCTTAACTGACCTCATGGGTAAACTTGGGAGAACTCAGCATTGCCCTGGGCTGGACGGAGAGACCCGAGGGGGTCAGGCCCTTATACTCCCAAATTGATCAGTCACTAGGTGCCGGCTGCCACTGGAAGGAGGTGTGGCTTTGGGCCAGACACTTTTCTTCAACAGAAGCAATTCTCAGAAATGGCTAACAGCTGAGGGCCATCTTCTGGCTGTACTCCCAGCAGCTGGAGGAATAAGTCCTTCCTTCCTGAAAGAGGATCTGGGGAGCACATCAGAATATCCACCTCAGTAAGTTACAGCCTGGGGGACAAGAGTGTCCAGTAGCCATGAATGATAGAATGGGGATATTAGAACTTTGATCAACATGAGAGGGAAGACATAATATTATATTAAATCTCACTGGATTGAGCCTGATGGGAGGGGAGGCTAGAGTGAGGGAGGGGTTATGAAAGATGGGAGGAATTGTCCATTACTATTTGCATACTTCCTCTCTCTGAACCCAGTTGCTCTGGGCCCTGGGGTGGGATGGAGGAGGGGAGGGCGATGGTGGGAGTTCACACAGGTTAAGGGCTCGATGATCCCAGCTATGAGAAGCTGAGGAAGACAGAGATGGGGAAATAAAAGGACTCTGTGGATATCTATGGGACATTTCTCCGTTCATTCTAGCAAATCTTGTACGTCATGACCCTGGGGCTTATAATGCCATAAAAATGTTCAAATAGTCAAATCCAGTCACCACGTACAAACACGCAATTTTAATTTTAAGAAATATTTGTCAAGGCATTGATGCAATTCTGTTCCTTAGGCCTAAATTAATATTCTTTTATTGTGAGATTTCCATTGTGTTGTTCCAGCCATTTTGTGTTTCAAGACCAGAGCAGGAGATTTTTTTATTAATTAATTTATTTTTAGAGAGACTCATCCCTTTTCTGCACAGCTCAAAGTGGTCTTCGATTTAACACCACTTGGAAGGCAGGAAGGAGGGAAAAATTGTTTAGATTGAGTCCAAGAATAGAAAATTGTTATACCAAAAAAACTTTCCCCTTTAAAAAAATGAAGTGAGTAAGCAGTGGGGAACTCACATTAGAGCATGTTTCAATGTCAGTGTTTAATGTGTCACAACATTTGGCTCATCTTGGCAAATCATGAAATTTTTCTAATTCCTAAGGTATCATTAAACAGCTGTTGTTTTTTTTCTAAATAATATTAACTCTGCCCCCTCCCCAACCAGGATTGTCTAGGTTTCAATAGCCTAGATTTTCAGTGCAATGGTGTCAATTTCACTTTGGAATCCTTTCACAGATTATGGATGTCCACTTCTCATGCGGGGGTATGAACATGCAAGAAATGGTCAAGAGTTTGCTGTTCGTGAAAAGATTCAGCTGTAGTGGCATCTGGACAACACACTTTCAAAACGGGGTTATTTCATAATTGCATCGGCTCTGTCCAAGAAAAGAGAACACATTCAAATTCCCTGTAATTCAAACCATTTGTTACCGGAGCTCTCTGTCCTGAGCTAGAGAGGACTGGTATCCTTGAGAGATTGTTGTGTTCCAAACTGTCCACGTCCCCTTGGCTTGAAAATTTCATTTTGGACTTGGTGCTGTGACCAGGGAAGTTGTATGAAGAGATGCTTTCCAGGTGAGAACAATGAAATGCTGCCCTTGGTTGGGCACGGACTATGTCTATGTGCTGAGATTTGTGTGTAATTCATCCAAACACTCCCATTGGTCAATCCAGAGGTTTGGTGCTCATAGGATCACCAGTTATTTGTGTGGCTTCTTACTCCACACGGGCAGAAGCCAGAGGTGGCAGGACGCAGAGTGACTTAGGGAGAAAAACATAGGGCTTGGGGGCCCAAAGAAAACTAGGTCTGCGTCTCATCGCTGGGCACATTCCTAGCCTTAAGCAAGCCATTTAACTTCTCTGAACATCAGCTTCCTTGTTTATAAGATGATCTCACACACACACTCACACACACACTCACTCACTCACTCACTCACTCACGCACTCACCTTACATGGTGGTGATGAGAATTAGAGATAATATATCTAAGATGCTCAGCATACTACCTGGCTCATAGTGGATACCCAATACTTGGAAGTTATTATAATTGTTAGCTATTACTAAATAAAGTCTATGAAAAGGCTCTTTCTGTATAATCTAAATCCCCATTATGCTCGTCTTATGCCCAATCTGGCAGTAAAAGAGGGCTTGCTGACAGCATCCATCTTTCCATTCACAAGACACATGAAATATATGGCCTTCTTCCTAATGGTTTCCCAAAGGTCTGCTAGGTTTCCTGGCAATGAGTCAGCAATTCAAGCTGGTCCAGGTACAGAACAAAATTGTGCCAATAGCCACATTCCATGCACAGAACACTCCCCAACTGGGCCATACACGCGGCGGCCGTGTGTGCCAGCCTCTCGGGCCTGGCTCACCAGGCAGCTGCATAAATTGCTTCGAACATGAGGTTATTTATGGCATAACCAACCCTGCCTTTGGCCTAGCTCTTGTTCTCATTTCTTAAATGATGGTATTAGTGCTGGGGTAAGACACGCAACGTAGGAAACTGAATTCCACAGACAAACGTTGCCAGGTGCAGACTTACCAACTCCGACTGCGCTGGACCTTGTCAGTTTATTGTTGGCTCCGCAATTCCACGCTCCAGGGTGGCAAGAACTGCCCTAAGTGAAGACAGTCCACAGCACATCAGTGACAGCTAGGCAGAGAGCAACAGTCTGATTTTTCTGTAATTCTGAATTTGTGAGTGCTCTCAGCAGGGTATTCTGACAGTGGTTATAACCTTAGAAGTAAAGTTAAAAGAAAATATATGTAAAAGAGTACCTAGGACTCTTTTATATATATTTCCAATTTTTGCCTCTTACCTCACCCTTTATCTGAAGAAACTTAAGATAGATGGAATGGTCTTTTATTCTTAGCTTTCCCTAATTTTCAAGCCAAATTAACAACATATTGGAACCACACTTAAAATGTAATGAGTTTTACAGATTTTTATGATCCAAATTCTCCCCATCCCTAGTCAATCTAGTGCCCTTTTGTGGTGGGAAAAGGTACAGATGGGTGTAAGCCTTGGCACTGATTTTAGGAGAGAGGGCCGATATGAGAGGTGTGAACTTTTATAATTTTGCTTTTGCTCCAAGTCCTTATGCCCTATGAACCAGCTGAGAAAGTAGGCCCATAATTGGCCCAGTGGGACTTAAATTTTTTTTAAAGCTGTGTCAGTGTGAATGGTCATCTGCTTCATCAGGGACTATAGCTCCAGAGATGGAGGGGCACCAGGAGATGATGGGATTGTGACCAAGTCCCTTTTTACTTTGACACCTGCATTTGTACCTTATTCAATCATTCATTCAATCAAAGAAATATCTGTTCAAATATTTATTCACATTCTACTATATGACACACACTGTGCCAAATGCTGGAGAAATAACTGAATTTTGTTTCCTGTGTGGTAGCTCTGGGGAAAGGGTGCTGTGATGCCCACCAAAAAATCGTCAATTCTTATTTTATTTGCAGGTGAATTACTTAATGAAATTATTGCTGTTGGTTCTAGTCAAGGCCTTTTAAATCATATACTGGGTGTTATATAGAAGCAATTAGAGAGGAAAGTTAACGACATGAATTTCCCTTATGGATACCAGCATTCAACCACCAATGATGGGATGCAGGACAAAGAGCTGACTTTTGTCCCTCAGAATCACAAAGGTTAACCTAAGGAATATACTAAGGAAATATATCTATATCCATGTTCATATCCATATATAATACCTATATCTACATCTTTTTAAGGATAGTTCATTGTCTTCTTATCTGACACCCTCTAAAGGGTTACATTGCATGATATCTCTGAGATGGAGAAGAGTGGCCATTTGTTGAGGGTAAGCTATCTGAGTAGATATAGTGTTACTGCTTGATGCTTCTTAGCACACTTTGCTTCTCCTCCCTGTTTAAAGTCCTTCCAATTTCCTTTGAGAAAGCTCCCTTCCTCCATTTCTACCACGTGGTGTGGGTGGAATTTTAACTCCCTTAAAACTTCATGCCTTAAGCTAATCACTCTGCTTCCTCTGGCTACAGTATTGCTTCAGGGAGAGACCATTAATCCAGTAATATACATTGAGATGAGAGAAAACCTTTGCTAGAATTTCTAGAAAAGAGAGATTCCTTTCTCTCTTCCATGGAATCCACTAGATTGAATGGTGTAGTACGTAAGAATGGAGACAGACATTCCTTTTGTCATCCCAAGGAAAGCCCTCAGCTTCAGGGGTGACACAGGGAGAAGAGGACACTGTGGAGAGCCTGAGGAAACTACAGAAGGAAGAGCAGAGAAATGGAGAGAAGCCTAATCCTTTGTGATACCTTTTTTTAAAATTTATTGTTATTTTTTGGCCACACCGCATTGTGGCATGTGGAATCTTAGTTCTCTGACCAGGGATTGAACCTGTGCCCCCTGCAGTAGAAGCTCAGTCTTAACCACTGAACCACCAGGGAAGTCTCCTGGGTTTTTCTGGGGTTTTTTTTCTTATTTTATAATTGAAGGATAGTTGACTTATAATATTATATTAATTTCAGGTGTACAACATAGTGATTCAATATATTTATAGATTATATTCCATTTAAAGTTATTACAAAATAATGGCTATGTTTCCCTGTATAATATATTCTTCTTGCTTATTTATTTTATACATAGTAGTTTGTATCTTTTAATCCTCTACTCCTATCTTGTTCCTCCTTCCTTCCCTCTCTCTACTGGTAACCACTAGTTTGTCCTCTGTATCTGTGAGTCTGTTTCTGTTTTGTCATATAGGTTCATTTGTTTTATTTTTTAGATTCCACCTGTAAGTGATTATATAGAGTATTTGTCTTACTTTGACTTATTTCATTAAGTAATACCCTCTAGGTCTATCTATGTTGTTGCAAATGGCAGAATTTAATTCTTTTTTATGGCTGAGTAATATTCTATTTTATATATGTATATATATAGAACACATCTTCTTTATCCATTCGTCTGTTGATAGACACTTAGGTTGCTTCTATATCTTGGTTATCGTAAATAGTGCTTGCTGCTCTTAACGCTGGGGTGCATGTATTTTTTCGAATTAGTGTTTTTGTTTCCTCTGGATATACACCCAGCAGTGGAATTGCTGGATCATATGGTGGTTCTTCTTTCAGTTTTTTGAGGGACCTCCATACTGTTTTCCACAGTGGCTGGATGGAATTATACAGTCCCACCGACAGTGTACTAGGGTTCCCTTTTCTCCACATCCTTGCCAACATTTGTTACTTGTGCTCTTTTTCATGATAGCCATTTTGACAGGTGTGAGGCGATATCTCACTGTGATTTTGATTTGCATTTCTCTGATAATTAGCAATATTAAGCTTTTTTTCATGTGCCTCTTGGCCATTGATACTGTTGGAGCTTCTAGATCAAGCCTTACCTGAAGTTAGCATAACCTCTGGACTTTCCAACCATGGGAGCCAATACATTCCCTTTTTTTGCTTGAGTCAGTTTGAACTGGACTTTGTGTCAGTCATGACACACAGACACACACATGACATAAAGAGTCCCAATAGGTACCATGGATTTTGAACTCTTCCTAAATTTCCATCAGACACCTTTATATAATGATAGAAGTAAAGTGCATTCCAAAGGTACTCATAAATTCAATCCAGATGTAGATTACATACATCTCTGCTCATACAAATTAAGAGCTAACTGGAACAAGTGGCCGGGGTGGCAGGGAGAGGTGGGAACATTTGAGATTGTTCAAAGCATTTGAGACTGGGGGGGAGCAGTAACATATGACTTTCTGGAATAGCTTCCACTCTCGTGAATATGTTCATAAAACATATCTCCTAGAATAACAATCCTAGGACTACACAGTTAATAATACTAGGTTTCCCACTGTGCTCTGTCCTCTTTCCCACTCATAGGAATTAGTTCGCATTTAGGACACACCACAACCTGTGGTTGCAGGTCCACACTACTGGGCTGCATGAAGGAGGGAGAAAGATGTCTGTAAAGGAGCCAGGAAGAAGACAGGTTGCCTGAGCCGAGAATGGAGCGTCTTTTATGTTCTTTGATAACTTTGAGATTACCCTTTCCTATTCCTTTCTCCTCATCTATTAATGAGCATGAACTACATCCTGGCCTTTAATCATTGATATCATTTCATATACACTTTTTCATTATCCTCATCTCTCTTTTGCTCCTACGAACATCTGTTTCCCAGACCCACTCTTTAGAATTGAGCATATACATGGCAGCTTTCCCCATCTCTGAGCCATGGAGCTAAATTTCCTATGCACCTTCAAGCATTAAATTGAAAATTAAGCTGCATGTACCATACTTTGTTATAATTACCGTTTAGAAAAAAATCCTTGTTAATTTGGTATCCAAGAAAGTTATGTGGTCCATATGCTATGTAAGAATTTATAGTCCAGAGCAATAAAGTTTGGTAATAAAGGGATAGTGATGAGTGAAAGGGACAAATGTAAATTAACATTCCCCAAATAAATCAAACAGTTTAGAAAACTGGGCCATTCATGGAAACCACATGCAACTAGTTATAATTGCCAGTTTCCAAGTGTCTGATTTTAGTTTCCTTAAAAAAATTTTTTAAAAACAAATAGACATGATTTGAAGCTTAACATTCTGGTATCATTTGACAGTCACAGCGCTGCTGAGCCTGCCACAGAAATCATTCTAATTATTCTTATAGAGTCTTTGGCATTGGCTTGGATAATGATAGGAATTAGTGAGTCTTACCTAGACAAGGTCCCTTCCTTTGAGGAATTTATCCTTTACAACTATCTGCACTGGCCTGAGCTGCACTGGGATCAGTCTCTCCTCATTGACCCAGAAGAGTCTCTTGGCTGACGATCATGACTGACATCATGTTTCACGGACTTCTCTGGGCCAGGCCCTGCACTGAGCTCTTCATATGCATTCTTTTCATTCTCACAGTCTTTAGAGGGAGTGTATTACCTAAGATTTTTTTCAGTTGTAAGTACGAGAAATGCCAACTAGAAATGACTTCTTAAGTGATAAAGAAATGAACTGTCTCTAGGAAAAAAAGGTCTAAAGGTAGGGCAGGCTGGTATAGTTGATAGATAAGGCTATAGAGGGGAAAAGAAGTGAACCATTAAAGACATTATTAAGCACATTAAGGAGTTTGAACTATAACCTGAGATCAGTGGTGAGTGATTAAGAATTTTTAGCAGAGGAAGGACTTGATCAGAATAAAATTTTAGCAAGATCTCTCTGACTGCAGGGTGGAGAGGAGATTCCTGTAGTATTAAGGCTGGGTTTACAAGTCCAAATAAAGCGGAGGAGGAAGGCCACTACTTGGCTAATTCAAGTGCCCTACTTGTGCATTATCTGGGGCCTCCCTGTGACTGACTTTGTTGGTTCACTTATCAGCCATTCCCAATTCCTTTCTCCTTTGTCCACATCCCACTTCAGAGACTGAAAAATCCAGATACTTTACTAGCCATTCATCTAGAGGTGGTCATGTGACCCAGTTTGACTATGGGCTTCTGGAAGAGTTCAACTTCTTGCCTGGAGCTGTCTTTTGACCCTGAAGAGACACAACTAAGGATGAATGTCCACATGGAGAAGGAGAATGGAAGGGACCTAGGACCCTGACGACATCACAAATTCTTCCTAGCTACCTTGTTCAGCAAGCAATAAATGTGCCTATGGTTTAGGCCAGTGTTTGTGACTTCTTCTGTTACCCACAGCAAAAAGCACTCCTAGGAAAGTGATCTTCAATTCTCTATTTCATTTTGATTGTGCATACACTTTTTGAATCCTTCAAGCAAGAGATGGAAGTTTCTATAGTGTGCTTATTACACTAACAGGCTGGAAGACAGAGCTCTGTAAAACTTCTGCTCCCTTTGGAATAAAAATGTGTATGTGCAATGCAGTACCTGCTTGGTCAGCCTGGAGAAGGCTTGGTGAATTCCTGCAGCCGTGGCTCCATTTCTTGCTGCCCACGATTGGCATGGGATTGGAGTGAAGTCCATTTGGCCTGTGACTGGACCTGAGGGACCAAAAGCAATAGTAGAGAGGATCATGAAGATATTTTTTAAAAATACCATGAAGTTTTAATAAGGCTTCATGTTTGGAGAAGAATATTACTTACCAACATGCTTTTCCTTTAAGCAATTTATGTTAATAGAAAAGTGTCCGAAAGAAAAATTAAACAGAGCAGTGGGGCACGTTATATTTTTCTCAGACAGACACGGCACTTTTATTAGAACCTTAATGAAATGTATACCCATAAAAGACGCGTCCCCGCCCCCATCCCCACAACTTAAACATGGCCGACGGTAGTCACACACACAGAATACCCGAGCCAGCTCCACTGATTAACGTGTCGTCTGAGGTCTGCCATCACCTGACAGGATAAGGCTAATCCGAATCGACTGCATGCCATGTTTTTATGACATGGAGCTATTGAAAAGTACAGGAATAATTAACTGGAAATGTAATAGAGGAAGCTCTCTCTGAGCTCAGGCTGTCACAGAGTATAACACCTGATATGGCTTCCCTGAGCACCAGACCCACTGCAATAACACTTTTCACGCTACTTTCTTAAGAAACTGGTGACTCAAGTCATCCATCAGTGCAATTCGTTCTGAAGAGAGCATGACAGCTGTGGCAGGTACAAAACAGAGGCGCCTTGTTCCACTGAGTGACACTAATTATGGGTAAGGGCTTTGTAAACATGCCTCTGTTCGAGGGAAGTGAACAACATATAGTAAAGCACCAGCATAACCAAAATGACGTCTATAAATAAATAGAAAATAACTGCACTTTTCTAATTGAAGGCAGATAGGTAAATATATCAGGGGGCACTTAGGCCTGCTTTGGATACAATGAGTCATTTTCTACTCCCTGGCAAAGTGAAAAAGGCAATTGGCTCTTGAAATTTCCCCAGATGTGGCATGCTGGAAAGAAGGCTTTCCACCTATACAGCTTCTATCTCAATGAAAAGTGTGTATATGTTATAACACACATAGGTGTATGCTTATATGGGTTTGTGTGCAAGGCTCTCTCAACTTAGAAATAAATTTTTTATGATACGACATCATTTTAGGCAATGGTTTGGCACTCTGGCATTTAACAGAGAAGTGATAAACATGATGATTATTTACTGAGGCTAGCCCACTAAGTATGAGCAGAACTTGAACACAAATAAACCTATGGGGCAATCAGTAGGTTTGCGGGCATTCGTTAACCTGAGAAGATACACTCATCTGCTGTAGGCTTGTATCCATAGTTAGACTTGCATTCAGCTGTGAGAGAAAACCCAAGATAACAGCTTGGACTGATAGAAATCCCTTTCCGTCTCATGTGAAAATACAGGCAGATGGTTCAGGGCAGCTATGATGCTCACTGGGTCAGGGAGCCAGGCTCTCTCTACTGTGCTGTTTCACCTTGGATGGCCCACACCCCAGGGTCACAACAGTGAGTGCTGTGTTTCAGCAGCAGGATGGAGAAAACTTGACAAGGGCACACCTGCACTGTTTCTTGGTTAGATTCCTGGAAGCTGCCACATGACACCTCTCATTGGCCAGAGCTAAGTCATATGGGCATACCTAGCGGCAAAAGGGCTGATGATGCGTCTCCATCCCTGGAGGTAAAGAATGTTATGAACGTAAAGAAGTGAACATGGATACTGAGAGGACTACTGGTAAGCTCTGCATACTTGTTCCTATTGAGGAAGAAAGCTGTTTTGTAGTATGTAATAAGATAAAAGCTCCTGCTGCCCTGGACCATTCCCATTTTCCTCATTCTTCTTTCCCTAAATCCCTCACTAAAACCAGAGATACTTGGTGTAGGCCAAGAAGCAAATCCTAAATGGAAGAATTTTTCTTACTCCCCAGGGAGGGGTAGTAGGAAGGCTGCCCCGCTGGTTCCTTCTCCCAAATCTTACTTTGCCCATGCCCAAATTCCATAGCACATCTTTTTCAGCATGAGTCTAGATTCTTGATCAAAAAGCAACTTCCTCTAGGAATAGCTTTCAATGTCTTTAAGATTTTTAGTTTAATTTGAATGGGTTTCTGAGTTTTTTATCTTTCTTGAGTGCACAAGTCTTTACTAGAAGAAAATGACGTTGAGACTGCCCATCTAATATACTGGAGATGAAGGGAGGTATAATAAATTAGATATTTGTATGAATTTTTTAGGATTTTGCTGTTTGCAGCCTTTGGTTAAGAATTCTGTTAACCTGGATTTTTTTAAAGGAACATTTTTCTCCATGGGTCTTTTTTCATCTAAGCAATTAAATAATAAAGAAGAAAATATTACCCCCAAACCTTCTTTTCCTTTTCTGCTGAGTTTTTCTCTCTCTGGTTTAGAGATGTATGACTTTGTGTGCATGAGTGTATATCAGTTAGGTAATGTACTTTGAGGGCATGGAGTGTATGCATTAGAATTATTCTGTGTATGACAAGAGCTAAGTAAATACGGTATTGTGCCAGGAGTTCACTGTGGAAGCAATTGCTTGGAAGAGCATTTAGTGCCACTCTATCCAAGTCAGAGCTTTCACTGAAGAATTCTCAGAAGTGGCTCTAGCTCATATAAAGAAGGAAAGATCCCTAAAGTAAAAGGAGAGGGCATTTTGGGGAGTGATGAGCTGAACAGGGTGGAGGAGCAGAACTGAAACTCACATCACCACATTCAGCGTGTGCTCACTGATAGCAGAGGAGAAGGCCATGTGGAGGAAACCCATGTTGGGTTCTACAGTAAAGGAGATGATAGCCTTTACTGAGCATCTATTGTATGGCATGCATTTCCCTAGGTGTCTTGCAAACAGACCTTCATTTAGTCTTCACAACAAGCCTGGGAAACAAGCACAATCATCTAGTTTTACAGATGAAGAAACTGAGACCAAAAGAAATTAAAGACAAAGTCAAAGCTGGGGCTTGAATACAGTCTGCTGATTTCGCAGGCTCTGTCTACTATACCACACTGGGTTTGACACAAGGGGGGCAGAAAAGAAGAGCTGGTCAAGTGGTTTAACCTGGGGCTCTTGCTCACACAGCCCTCACATCTCATATTCCCCAGTAGTCACACTTTCATCAAAGCTGGGCCAGCTGCTGTGTCTCCAGGACTTGACATGGCCTCTAGCAGCTGGGGAGGCCGATGATGATGCACGGCAAACAGCAGGATCCTTAGTGGTTCTTGGATATCATTGCTGGTCACCACTTCCTAGCAGATGGGACAAGGCCTGGGAGTTCTAGTGGTTAACCAAGGCCTGTTGTTTTCTTTTTAGGCATTGTCTTGGTTCCCAATTAGCCAGGAGATTTGTTTTGCTTTTAAGTCACGAAGATCCCAGCTGTCAAAGTCTTTCCTTACCAAACATCTGTAGCCATCCCGCCTTGGGCTATGAACTCATCTGATCTCCTACTCCAAGCTGCCTTGAATTTGACCTAGTCTTGGCCATGAGACCTTCAATGAAATGTTAAGCGGTAAGTGGTATTTGTGAGTCAGTCTTCCCTCTGAGTCAGAAATAGAACAATGTCTCAGCATGTTAGAGGGAGTATGGGGCCACCCTGTGATGAAACACAAAGGGCTCTTCCCCCTTCATTTTCCTGGGGTACAAAGTGATTTGTGATGTATATTGAGAGTCTGTTTTTGGTGAGAGTGAGGATAAAACCTCGGGGCAGCCAGATGAATTCATTTTCCCTTCTTTCTTCTCTCCCTCCCTCCTTCCTTTCTTTCCTTCCTTCACTCTTTGACTTTTTACTTGCTCCAAAATAGTAAAACTTAATCATTCAAGGAGAATTTATATTTCTCCTTGACATTTTGATTAAGGAACTTATTCCTAATATTAATGCTATTGTTTAGTAAAACTGTGGTAGAATGGAAAAAATACTGGGTTAGAAGCAAACAAAACAAAACAAACTAAAAACCAAACCAAAAAGGTTTTTGAGTGATGGCTTGACAAGTTGAGAACTGAGAGCTCTCAGGCAAGTCACAAACTCGATGAAGTTTCATTTTCCTAAAGGAAACAGAAAGACAACCAAATTTGCCTCACCTCCCCTACAGGAATGTTATCAGACACTAGTGAAATAATCTGTGTGCAAATGCTCTGTAAACTAATACGTGTCAAGAACATGGTTGGCAGTTTAGGTTCTGGTTTCAGACAGGTCTGGGAGCAATCCTTATGTGGTGTGACTTGGGAAAATGACTTTATCTCAGTGGTTCTCAACTGGGGGCAATTTTGTGCTGCCCCAGGGATATTTAGCAATGTCTGGAGACATTTTTGGTTGTCACAACTGGGAGGTGGGGTGCTACAGCATCTAGTGTGTAGAGGCCAGGGTTGCCACTGGACATCCTACAGTGTACAGGACAGCCTCCCATAAAAAAGAATTATCTGGCTCCAATGTCAATAGTGCCCACATTAAAAAACCCTGCTTTATCTTTATAAACCTCAGTTTTTATTTCATCTCAAGGTAAGACAGAAATAATAGAGTACTTATTGCACAGAGTTGTCACGCAGGTTGAATAAAGTAACACAACTAAATCTGAGCGCCTAGCATGTGTTAAGTGCTCATGGAAGCTCTTCTGTGCTCAATGTTCCTGTAGCTGCTCGCCCCAGAATCCTTTCTACTTGTTTGCAACCCTTAATTATTAATCCTTCCTAAACTTACATTAGTAAATATACGTATCGTTGTGGCTGCCTAGTATTCATTGCCCCTCTTCAAGAGCATACCAGTTTCCTTTCTGAGAATTTCTTTTCCCCAATTATGTGAGCTCTTGGTGGGAACATAAATCTAGACACTTCTAAGGATGTGACAGGGGCCATGTTCTTCCTCTCCCTGTCCCTGCATAGCTGGGGAGAGGTCATGTGACCTGATCTTGGCCAATCAACCAATCTCTTCCAGGAGGTTGACTCCGGAGCTTAAGAAGTAATGAAAACATGTAGCAGCATGCTGGCCTTGGGGTTCCTGCTGCTACAAGTATGTCTGCTTCCCCATTCCACAGAGCCCCTTGGTTCCTGTCTCTTCCAGTGACTGTTCTCCAGCCTCTGGTGGACACACTAGGGTTGCCATAGCCTTCCAAAACATTTCCAGAGCTGTTTCTGTCTGTGGCAATTGAAACTCTTGGCTGATCACTTACCCATCAATGACCCAATGAATAGAACCATAGGACTATATGTATTGTGTCTGTTGGTAGAGGAGATAAGGATGGGGGCGTGGGTTTGTAGCCTAGATGGTAGCAAAACAGGGAAGAGCTTCTAACTGTATTTTTCCCAGTAGCACTGCAGCAATATTCAGTTCTAAGTTGTAGAGCTCACATTCTTTATCGAAGTAAAAGCTGAATCTTCCTCCTCCAGCCAAGTCCTTATCAATAAACATAAATTAGCAAAGTGTATTAACTCTGTCCTGTGATGAATCCTTTACATTTGGCTAATAGATTTGGGCAACAATATGACTTAAGCTATTGATTTAAGCAAATTCTCAGAAGTACATGGTACACTTATTGTAAAATACACATTTGAATCTATCCTTTTTTTCCACTTTATCTTTTGTGTTTGCCAGACCCTATTTTAATATCTGTATAGAATAGAAACCTACATTTTGTGTCCATTTGGGAATAGTCTAGCCAAACAATGACACTGGCTAGTGATAAGCACAAGGAAGAACAATTAACACATTCATTAACTGTTGTTTTTAGGTTGTTTCTCTGGACTAGAAGTGTGACTTCTGGTGGAAAAAAAATCCAATGAGTTTCACTTTCTCTTTAGAAATAACAGCTTAATAGCAAATCATATTTGTTCAGTGGGTTTAAAATTTGTCAAAGCACTTTTTTAAAAAGAAAGAAATGGAAAATTTTATTTGAGCCAATCTGAGGATTGAGCATTTTTAAGTTTACGAAAAATATTGTACATGTATATCTTTTCTCATTAGAAATTCAAGTGTGTGAGAAATTTAAGCAGCTTTTCTTTTCTAAGGGTAGAAAACACTATATATATATATATATATATATATATATATATATTCTTTTTCTTTATAATTACAAGATTTTGAGTATGGTTCCCTGTGCTCAAATTTTAAAAAAAAATAAAATCATTAAGTCTCTGATGAAGCCAGTCAGAAGTTCAAGACCTCTGAGGCTCAGTCTTCTCACCTCTAAAGTGGGAAAAGTAATAGTAATTATTGCAGTTGGTTGTTTGAATAAATGAAACCATGTGTGTATAGAGTTTTAAATTTATTTGAAGGGTTTGGTTATAGACAAAGATTTTATAATTTCTGATACTGGGGGAGAAGTTATTTTGTCAGTTAAGACTTTTTGCTAAGGATAAACTCGACTAAGCACTAGAAACAACCACCACTGTATATCACTCTGGGTCAATCAAAAGAGGAAACACGTCATGAATAGCATCTTCAGAGCAGCCACATATTTCAGAGGGAAATCTAGGACTGGAGGGACCTTGGTCTTTTCCAATATTAGTGACATAATGAAGACAACTCTCTCCACTTCTCTCTTCCCTCTCTTCCCCTCCCCAACATGGCAACACAAAGCAGATGCTTTTGGTCTTGGGACGTGAAGAAAGCAAATACACAATTTTCCACTGATCAGCTTGGGTGTAGTCAAAGGAAATTGGCTAGTGACCTAATTTGGGCTACTGACCCAAAAAGAGTGTGACTGATGCTTGGGGATTGAGCCCTACAGCTGTGAAAGTATCCTACCCCTGCTGAATTCCTGTCCATTTTTCAAATTCAAATAAGGCTTAGAACTAAAGTTGAGGCAAGTTGAAATGGAAACGTAAAAATCTATCTAACTGCTTATTTCTCTAATATTTGCTCTCAGTCTTATCTGTGAATGGTTTAGTAATTATTATTTTTAGTTTATCTCATAATGAATTTGTGTTTCCTCAATTGGATGTTAAAATTTTCTGTTGGAAAACTGGATAGGCTTGAGCAGAAATATCCCTGAAATAAAAGAGAAAATGCCAGTCTTGAGATTCCATGTCTGTTGCACTACTGCTCCCTGGTGGTGGCATACTCAAATTGCAGGAATACTAAGAAAACCCCCCAAAAAACCCAGTCCTTTGAGGATGAGATATGAAGAGACTGTTCACAAGTGTAGTTTCTCTTTGACCAATTCCCCTACATCCACTGGTTTTCTGATTAGTGAAAAATGAAGAGGCTGAGTGGACACTTGTCCATGTATCTTCTAGCTAAGTCCTCTGGACTTTAGAATGCACTGATGGCATGCCTTGTCAAGAGGGAAAATTCCATCACTGATATCACCAGCAGAAGCACAAGTCTCCTGGGCCATCCACCATCATCCAGATTCCCTCCCAAGTCCTTCTATTGTTCATGCTCACACTCTCAGTCTGTCATCAGCAAACTCCCTTGAATCCTCAACTGCTTCTCTGAATCACCCTTGGCCCTCTTGCTCCACCTGCACCTACCTCCCTGATATTTGTCTCAAGTGGTGGCTGCTCTTTCTCTCACGCTCCATATACCTGGGGGCATTGACACAGGATAGTTGTTCTATTCTCATGGTAGGTAATACCTATTACCCACGAGAAAGTATTTGCTTTCCTTCATTTTGCAGAAACCCCCATTTTTTTTAAAGCTCATGACATATTACTATTCTACTCAACATTCTCTTATAGCCCTCGTCTACTAGCCTCCCAGTTAATCTCTTTATTTATAAGATTGTTACCTGATTCACTGTCTTCTTCTTCATTCTACTCCAGTTAGTATTCTTGGTGACTTCAATATCCATGTGGGTGATCCATCCAATACCTGGACTCTCAGCTACTTAATTTCATCACCTCTGATTACCTTTTCCTTCACTCTACCTCACCACCAATTCCCTTGATCAAACCAGTAATTGTATCCCCTCTAAAATATCAATTTCGAACATCTTTCTCTTCAATACTTCCTATTCTTCTATCTCATTTATTCTACTATCTTTACTCCAATAATTTTTTGACCTTATCAACTATGTCTCATCTCTTGATGCTACAGCATTTTTCACTACCCATCACCCTCTTCACCTTTAAACATAACAGCACTGGCTCCTACACCCACATCCTATGCCTTCTTTTCTATGACAATGGAAGATATGTCCATGTTTCACTGTGCTCCAGATCCGAGTCTCTAACCTTTGCTCCTATTATCTCCTTTGTCTCATGTAGTATCAGTTGTTTTCTTCTCTACTTGACTCTCCCCATCAGCATACGAACACATTCTAGTACCTCCTTTCTATATCTACCTTCTTTCAATCCCCCATCCCTCCAGCTACTAATTCCTTTGTCTGCTCCCCTTCACAGCAGCATTTATTGACAGTTGTCTTTATTTGCAGTCTCTATTTCCTCACCTCCCATTCTCACTTCAACCTACTCCAACTAGGTTTCCAGTTCCTTCACTGTACTGAACTTGCACTGCACTGTACTTGCTCCAATCAAGGTGGTTAATGCCTGTTGCCAGTCCAATTGTACTCTCATTTTATCCCCCACAGCATTCATACAGCTGACCACTCTCTGTTTGAAATCTTTTTTTTTCCTCTTGGCTTACATGTGTTGTTTTCAAACATTTTTGTTCATATAGCCCCTAAAAAATTTTAGTAAAATTTTGTAGACCCTTGCACATTTTTAGAGTTGACATCTATATTTTCATCATAAGTTTAAATAGTTGCTAGAAAGAAAATGTCCAGTATGTTATAAATATTGACATTTTAAAATTAAACTGTTATATTGCTCTTATTAAATGTTCCCAGTGGAATCTAAACACAATATAAATTTGATGTTCACTAACAACCATTCAGAAAACACATAGACTTCTTTTAACAGTTAGATATTTTATCAATACATTGTTTCCATTTCCCCTCGAATTTACATTTTCAATTAACTTGCTGCACAAAAATTTTCCTAATGTAATATATTGATATTTTATCACTCAACCAATTTTGTAACTAAATTATGTATATAAATTGATAATAAAACTTTAAAAATTTCCTATTCCTATAAGGCTCTACAAATTAAAACATTTCTTTTAGATTCAACTATCATTATAATTATTTATACACTTGATCAAAATAACATAAATATTGTATATTACACATTCTGATGAAAAAGTATTAACCTATAAAGAAAATTTTATCATAAACAAATTCTTATGAGTTGGCTAGGGCTTATTTTTTTCCCAATTAGTTCATATTTACACAGATACAACTTATTGTTATAATGAGACAGAATTCAGCATCAATTCTCTCCATTTTTCCTTTTCGAAAGATTTAAGCTGAGAAAACCTGTTTATATAAATAAGTAGATAGAATATTGCTTTAGAACTGTATGCAATTCTTTGAACTCCTGAGTTATATGCCAAAAATCACAGAGTAATTTATTACAAATTTTTTTTTTAATAATCCACCAGTTCTCAACTCAATTAGGTTCTCCTCCAACTTTGTGGAAAGCAAAATATTGGCTATCACCTGACTTGCACAAGGCTTTGTCAGCTAGATATTACAGTCATGAACTTCATCAAACTGACACCAGTATTGTTTCTTTTTTGTGCCCGGGACAGTTTTACACTGTTGGGTACTGCTCTGTAGTAAGATCTGGGAGAGAAGAAAGTGGGAGACAAGTGATTGTGAAAGGAAATGAGCTGGAGAAGCTCTTAGTTTCAGTAGGCACATTCTCAGGCAGGTAAGTTTCTGGAGAGAGTGAATACGAAGTCGAGGATCTGGAAATCACTTTCCTTAGCACTGTCTATGCTTGTATTACCCTTAAATCTTTGCATACTCTGAAGGCCTCTGGTTTTCCTCCTAAATCAATAGCCTTTCCTTCTCCGTCCCTTGGCTGGTTGTTCCTCCTTTGCTTACCTCTAGATGTTGAGGGCCCTGGGCATCATTCCTGGGCTCCCTTGGTTCCCTGTTTAGGCCATGTCTTCTCTAGGCGATCTTAGTCCCAGTGCTTCAAATACTGTCAATAAACTGAAGCTCCCAAACTTGTATCTCCCATCCTGATCCCTTCATGCCCTATCAGTTTTTCCTGGGAGCAATGCCTCAGTAAGTAACATGTCATGAATCCCCATCTCAAGCTCTGCTTCTATGGAACCTGACTAGGACAGTGGTCACCACCTTTTGTTCTACGAGAAGACATTTATGGGGTTTATAACCCTGGCAGCTAATTTTTTTCTGGTAATGCCAAGTCCATTAGTTATATTTACTTGCTCATAGTAAGAGCCTTATTTAGAAGTGAGAATTATCACGATGCCTTTGCATTAGTCTAATGATGATTGGAGGAGACACCTATCTTTAGAAGAAGAAAGAATGGAAAGGAGAAGTCATTACATTTTTCATTAAAGGAATAGGGGACAAAGCCCTAGAGTTTAAAAGTAAAGGCCTTTCTATCTTCTAATGGCATTTAAGTAGTGGCAGGATGTGCCCTAGTCTGAGCCTTGGCAATCCTGCATTCAAGAGGCCACTGATACTCACAGCTAGGCTGTGAGGCCTGGGGAGAAATACTCAACGTCTCTCTGCCTCACCTTTGTCAACTGTAAAATGAGAAAAATAATACAGAGTTGAAAGAAGTAAATGAAATCTTGTATGTGAAAGAGCTTGGTAATTATAAAACACATCATAAAGGTGAGGTGTTTGAGGTATAAAAGTGACATTCTGGTTAGTTCAGGAATTAGAAGTGAAGGAATTAAGATACTGCACAAATGTGAGCTTCTTTAAATATATAGAAATAGGGGAAATGTGTTAGAGTCTTATGCATTGTTTTTTTTTGTTGTTGTTGTTTTTTCTGCGGTACGTGGGCCTCTCACTGTTGTGGCCTCTCCCGTTGTGCAGCACAGGCTACAGACGCCGCAGGCTCAGCAGCCATGGCTCACGGGCCCAGCCACTCCACGGCATGTGGGATCTTTCCGGACTGGGGCACAAACCCACGTCCCCTGCATCGGCAGGCGGACTCTCAACCAATGCGCCACCAGGGAAGCCCTGCATTGTGTTTTAAAGAATTATTTTTGTGGAAAATATATTTCTCATACTTAAATAAAAGCAGAGTAAGGTAGAAGTACTTTGTAAATGATGAAATATATATACACACTATAGCTCCAGTGACTTCTGAGAACTATTTAGGGAGTTAAATTAACAGTATTTCATAGGATTTATTAGTCATAAAAAGCCCCCCAGAGCTGCCTACATAAGGCTTTAATTATTCAAAGATTGCACTTTGGCACCTCAAACATTGCCAAACCCAGAAATCAGAAAAATCAACACCTTTCTTGGTGGCAAGGAGAGACATTTTGCATAGGAAGCAGTCATGAAATTGGGAACCCCAAAGTTAGAGGCACCCACAACTTGAAGGTAACTTAGACGTCTGGCAATGAATTATTTTCTAGAGAAGAGGAAGGAAGCACTTGAAAGGGATTGGGATAAAGCCAAGAAGTAAAAAATAAATGACAGGAGACAGAAAAGATGAGCAAAGGAAAGCAGGAGCAGAAAGGTTAAGAAAGTGGCAGACAGTGATAAATGAGGAAACCAGAAGAGGCAGAGGGAGCTGGCAGAAGCAAAACATTCAAGCAGAACCAAGGAATGCTCAGAGACCAGGAGGGAAGCTGGTACAGGTCCCTCCATCTCTGTGGACCGCACCCTCCTCAGCGCCGCCTGCAGGCAGCACGGTGCCAGTAATATGACCTCTGTGCCCACCCTCTCCAGGTGACAGACATGGAAATAGCCTTGTTTTCCTATTTTCATTAATGAAAATAAAAGGTTTACTATTATTACTTGTCCTCTGGGACTTGGAACACCCTTTCCAGACACCATCTTCAACATTCAGGACAAAGGCTGCTATTTGAAGTACCTTTTCTGGTCCTCTAGAGTTGTAAGTCCCCTTTTTCTGCTTCTGCACTTCTCTCCTTACTCTGGTCCTAAGACAGTACTCAAGTGTTCCTCCAGTATTTGCTGATGAGCTCTCTGAGGGCAGGCCATCTTTACAAACTCAGTGCATAAGACTTGGTCTGGTATACACCGTTTCTAATTAAAATCTGCTTACGCAGGTAGGAAGACTCTTCCTCTGAGACTGTACAATTTTAATGGCTCAATACTTAGATGGTTAAGACACCAGATATTCCAAGGACCCACATTTCCATCTATTTCTGAGTGTGCCACACTCTGTTCTGGGCAGTGGTGAGCATTTAAAGTCAATAATAAAGATGATAACAACGGGTAATATCAGGTCATGCCTGCTCTGTGCCAGGAGCTGTGCTAAGCGCCTTACATATACAGTTAGTTAATCCTCACAGCAAATTCTGCCCTCAAGAAAGACAGATAAACGATTTAATGAGACAGGCAGATATATACACTACTAATAAACAACAAATAAATTATAAAACAACACAGCAGGTAATATAAAAGTATGGGAACTAGGGACTGGAGGGTAACTTTCCTGCATCTAGTAAGGAACAGCTAAGTAATAATGGAGGTATCCTTGTAATTTTAAAGTTATTTCTTTCTTGGGACTTCCTCGGTGGTGTGGCTAAGACTCCACACTCCCAATGCAGGCGGCCCGGGTTTGATCCCTGGTCAGGGAACTAGATCCCACATGCCGCAACTAAGAGTTTGCATGCCTCAACTAAAGATCCCACATGCCGCAATGAAGATCCCACGTGGCGCGACTAAGACCCGGCATAGCCAAATAAATAAATATTAAAAAAATAATAGTTATTTCTTTCTCAAGGATACAAATGGTCCAAATAGACCAGAAAAAGTCCCTCCCTGAGTATTACCCTTGCAAAAAACAAAATAAAGCTCAGCAATATATTTTATCCCATTGAAAAGCAAAAGTTCCGCATTACAATCTTATTATTTGGGAAGGATATATGAATTGCTTAAAGGTGCAAATATTATTTATGGCGCTTATATTTAACTAGGATGCTAGTAAGTATTATTGCTCTTATCTCTCCTGTTTATTATAGATTGGTATTAAGGCATGACTATAAAGCTCTCTGAATAAATAATTTTAACTGCCTAGTAATATGAGTGTTCACGTTGATTAAGTGGATATTTTGCACATGGCTAAGAGAATTCTCTTGAGCTTTTTCTTTGGAAAGACAGCCTCATAAAGTGCCCTTTGTGGAATAACTGACTTTCCCATTATCAAACCGAGTACCATGCAACTATTTTAAAAATTATATTTAAGCATTTAATTTTGATCTTAAAATAGAGAGATGCCTAGCAGAAAGTGGGCTGCAAATTAGCTAGAATGTGTAAGGTTGCATCATGCTGTATGCAGTGTGGTGAGGTGGGAGGGTACTTATGTGGGGTAAAGATACACCAACTCTAAGTCCTGCTGAATTGTTGGTCATAGGAGTCACTGTTCTCTGGGCTCCAGCTTCTCTACTTGTTAAATGCAGGATTGGGACTCTACTAGTCTTTTATCTGCTACTAAGTTCTATCCTAGGACTTCATTCCTATTTTCTCTCATGGAGTCAATCCAGACTCATGATGTCCCTTCTGAATATGACATCATGATAGTAGGGGTATGTCCCTCCTATGACATTCAGGATAGTAGGAAAAAAGACATGACTTCAGAGATTTCAATAGGAAAGTTACTCTTTGTTATCTTGGAACTTAGAAGCATGTTAGAAGTGATGTTTTTTAAAAATGATGCCCATTATATCAAAAATGCACAGAAGTGACCAAGTGTTAAAAAGTGGTTTGCTCTGGGTGGTGAAGACAATGGGTCATTTAAAATTTCTTCTAAATAGTTTTATATATTTTCCAAGTTTTCTGTAATGAATGTATATCACATGCATATACATATTAATATATTCAGAAAAAATAAAAGCACTTAAAAAAAGTGTCCCCAATGTTTATAAAGTGTCATCAGTGAACCAAACTCTACCAAACAGTTGTTTTTTACTCTATGTATAACTTAAATTTTATAAACACTAAAATAATTGGCAGGGACAGATCAGTACCTCAGGTAAAAAGGGTGAATTCGAGGTTACCAAAGTTACCACTGGTTACTTGTCCAAGATCACACAGCTAGTAAGAGGCATGAGTGGGGCTTGAATTCAGGTAGCTGGCCTCCAGGGCTCATCCTCTCCCCCCATGCCTTTTCCAGCTTCTCCAGACTGCAGCTGTATGTGGATTAGAAAAACCCTAGGGCAGGCTCCTCAAACGTTGGTTGCTTATCCAATTTGGTTCAGAGTGCCAATCATCTGCTGTTGCAGACCTTGAGGGCTGGGACTGTGACTGGTTATAAACACAAGCAAATGGCCTTTCTTTGTGGATTGCTTTCTTTTTTGAATAGCACCTTGGGATTCTTTCCAGAGAAGTACCTTTATGTTCTTAACACAGCCAAACACTTGATTTTCTGTTAATGAGCTTAATGCAGAACTGGAACTAAAGGTGAGCTGGCTGGATGAGTGCAAAAATTAAGTGAGTATGTTAGACACATGTTTTGAGTGGGTTATTTCCAGACTGAGCTTAGTTCAGTGATGTGCTAAGTCTCTCTTCAGCTGCATGTCAGAGCCTGAGCCAAGCATATGCACTGTCTTCATGGATAACTCAGGCTGCAGCTCCACAACAGAACAGGCAGAGGCAAATTAGTTCTGTGGCCGTGACCTGGCATGTATTTGCATAACTAGATTGGCAAGATCTTCTTAGGAAAGGCTGGATGCCCACTTGTCCCAGAATATCATGAATTGGTGGTTCATATAACCTCAATTCCCAAAACGGACAGTCATAGAATTATAGCTTCAGAATGAGAATGAACTTCAGGATTATCCATCCCAGCCCCCACCCTATGCAGAAATGCCTAAATAACCGTTGACAGGTGGTCACCTAGTCTCAATTAGAACATATCCAATGACAGAGACCTCACCATTCTATAAGGGGACTTGTTCCATTTTGGGGGCAGTTCTATTAGAAAGTTCTTCCTCTCTAACATCTCTTAATTCACTCTCTTCTGCCCTGGGAAGCTAAAGAGCTGTGCTGTCCAATATGGTAGCCATGTTGAAGTGTGGCTCAGGCTAATTGAAATGTGCTGTAAATGTATAATACACATCAGATTTCAAAAACTCAATATGAAAAAGTTTTACGCTGATCATGTGTCGAAATGACACTGTTTTTAGTATATTGGGTTAAATGCAATATATTATTAAAATTAATTTCACCTGTTTCTTTTTACTTTAAAATGTGGCGACTAGAAAATTTTAAATTACGTATGTGACTAGCATTATATTTCTCCTGGATAGCACTGCTATAGAGTATTCTAAGTCTGCAGCCTCTTACAAAAGGCAGCCTTCAGATTTTGGAAGACTTGCTATTGTGTTCCCTCTAATTTTTAAAAAGAGGATATGTCATAGGTTCCTCCAGTGCTCTTTAACATAATTTCTAGACCTTTCACCATTTATATTGATACATTCCAGTTTTTCAGTCTCTACATTCAGCTGAATACTGTAAACTGAAGACTATAAATAGGATGTAGCAAGCCCTGTGGGGCTATTATCTCCATTGTATTGATATTACACTTCTGTTAAAGCACATAGCTTGCTGTAGTTTTTATGTGGCCCAATTATACTATCCAAGGATTCTTAACTCCTAGTCTGTGACCCCTGCTGGTCACCGACAAACTCCAGCTGAAATTGTGAACCAAATTTTATGACTATGGACATTTGTCTATGAGATAGTCTTTAGCTTTTGTCAACTGAAAACAAGAAAACAAAACCCAAAAACTGCACAACCTGAAAGTTGCAAGTTATATTTTATCCAGGGAACTTACTGAAGACTATAGCCTAGGAAACAGCCTCTCAGATAGCTCTGAGGAACTGCTCCAAAGAGGTAAGGAGGAGTCAGGATATAGAGGAGTTTCTCCTGAAAACAGACAGACATGTAGTTGAACATCAAAAGATTACTGCTAATCCAAAAAAACAGACATCTAAAGTTAATGATTTTAGTACTTTTCTACGTATGGAAAGATGCAAGAGTCTGGGCTCATTAAATTATTCCTTTGATGTGCATCTTAACTGTCTAGGGCCAGTATCCTGTTTTTCTCCATTCTGAATTCCCCTCACGGTGCACCATCTGGGGGGCAGCTGAAGTGGTTGATGGCCTGATGGTGGGCAACATACCCTGTTTACTGAAATGGCAAGCAACATTTTTTTGTCCACATTTTCATAGATTTTCAAAGAGATCTGAGACCTACTAGATGGTATTAGGGCTATAGTTACTTTAAGTCCTGGGATGTCTTCTCACAAAACTATTTTTAATCTCAATCTGCCATACTACCATACTTTTGCATTTTATATTTTTAATGGATGATTTTACATTTATCCCTATTAAGTTTATTCTTATTCATGTCAGCCTGTTCTTTTAGTTTGTTGAGACCTTTTGCCTCTCTTGGTTCATCTGACATTTAATGAATTAGGCTTATCTCCCAGCTCTGTCACACCTGCAGTTTTGATAAGCATGTCTTTGTGTCTTCATCCATCATTAATTGAAATTTTGGACTGGATAAACCATAGATAGCACTTGGGAGTCTGTCATTGTGACTCCCCTTCGGGTAGGCAGTGGTTCATCAAGCAGATGACATTCCTTGGGTAAAGTTGTTCAACCAGCTACAAATCTACTCAATTGTACTGTCATTCATGTCATTCTTGCCCACAGGATGTCAAATTCTTTCTTGAAATTAAGATATATTTTTTTCCATGATATTCCCCTGATCACCATGACCTGTAAGCCTGTCAAAAAGGGAAATGTGACTGGTTTGGTGAAAGACTGATTTTGGAAACCTATACTGTCTCCCAGCAATCACTTCTCACGAGCTTTTAAATAGTCTGTTCCAGAATTTTGCTAGAGGGTTGACATCAAACCCACAGGGCTGTAGTTTTTGGAATCTACATCCCCCATTCTCTAACATCTTTCTGAAAATTGGAACAATTGTCTTAACAAAGGCTTGGTTGAAAATTAAATTTACATTGGGGCTTCCCGGTGGCGCAGTGGTTGAGAGTCCACCTGCCAATGCGGGGGACACGGGTTCGTGCCCCGGTCCGGGAAGATTCCACATGCTGCGGAGCAGCTAGGCCCATGTGCCGTGGCCACTGAGCCTGCGCGTCTGGAGCCTGTGCTCCGCAACGGGAGAGGCCACAACAGTGAGAGGCCCGCGTACCTCAAAAGAAAAAAAAAAAAAAATTTTACATTGGATTGAACATGAGAAATAACAGGCTTCTAAGTAAGCTGAGCCACAGTAATAAAAGGTGATAATAAATAATGATGCATGAACTTAAACGACAAAGTTACGTGCTGCCAGGGGTCTAGATAAAGACACAATCTACCCCTCTGATATGTTCTATCCACCAATTTAAGCCATCTGCTCCCCCAAAGCAATGTAATTTGTTTATTACATTTTGTTTTCTGTTGACTCTTAACGTTCTTTAAGGTTCTGGAAGCTATTGTCTTTGAGATATCCACAGTTTATTTTGTTTTAAACTCTAGAACAGCCAAACGCTTTCCCATTAAGAATCATAAACATTTTCTCTTTTGTTAGAAAAAGCAGATGTCAGGATGCTTCCTCTGCTCAAGCCTTAGGGGTTATCAATAAGGACAAGGCTTGGCTCTCAGAGATCCCGGGGCAATGGTTCCCAAACTGGAATCACCTGGAAGTTTTAAAATCCTGGTGTCCAGATCACATCCCCAGAAATCTGGATTGCTGGCTTGGGTGTGGATGTGTGTCAGGATTTTTTAAAGCTCTACAGGAGATTCTAATGTGTAGCCAATGTCAAGACACTGAGCTTTGCAAATAGTTCTGAAAGTGGAGTCCAGACCAGCAGCATCAGCATCACCCGGAACTCGTTAAAATGCAAATTTTCACTCCACTCCCCCAACCCAGCTACCTCCAATCTACTCTAATGCTCCAATCTACTCAATCAGAAACTGTGGAGGACCAGCGCAGGAATCTGTGTTTTAACAAGCCCTCCAGGTGAGTTTGATGCATACTAAGGTTTGAAAGCCATTACTCTAGGCTCTCCTTTCTCCTGGAAAAAAGATTCCCCTGTGAAGTGCCACTGACCCTGAGAACGTCTGGTCTGAGGCCAATTAAAGCTCTCTAAAGCCTCAGAAGCTGGCAGGTAAGCTACGCAGAAAGCTTTGAGTGCTCTATTCCCTCTCAGCCAGCGAGCTGGCCCGCAGAACGAACCATGAACGCTATCGAGCCAGGATGGCTGGTACATGGTCTACTTGTGATGGTGCTAGGCTGCTACAAAGGAACCAAGGAAGAATACCACCCTGGAGGTTAAAACGCAAATTTCGGTCACTTCTGGCACTTTGAGGAAACAGAACGTAAACATCAGCAGGCAGTTGGAAATTAGTGGAAGATCTTTGGTATCACACCTTGGGGTGGGGGGTGGAAGCATGGAGTGTTTGGAAGAAACTTTGGCCCGAAGCTGCACTGTCTGCAGCTGCAGAGCCACTTGTCTTAGCAGGGGCTGGCATTGGAGGAACTGTACCCGTTTTTTGGATCTTCTTTCTGGCAGTGTGACCTTGACTCCCATAATTTCTTTGAATCTCAGTTACCTCCGATAAAACCAGGGAACGATGAAACCTACCTCATGGGGTTGTTCTGAGGATTGAGATAATATTTGTGAAAATGCCCAGCACTAGTAAGTAGTGGTTATTCAATAAGCCTCCTGTGCACCCGCCAGGAAATCAGTTTTGTCTTTAGCTAGAGTTTTAGAATGAGGCCTTAGCAAAACCATGGAGCAGAACATTTGTCTGTAGAGCCTTTTCTGATCCCGGTTCTAGAAACTTCCTTTTTTCCCCATGGCCTCCTCCTTTCTCCTCGACCTAGAATCTTGGCCTCTCTTTACCCTTTTGAAATTCATTTCCATTTATCAATCAGATGGAAGAGAGGAATGTGCTAATCGAGATTAGGGTGTACATGGCTTAGAACTCCTTCACGTCTTAGAGTTTTCAGAGTGAGATGCAATTTAACAGTATTTGAACATCCTTTAGCCCTCAAGAGGAAAGGGAAGGGAACCCACACATATTGAGTGCCTTCCTCAGAACAGGCAGTTTGCTCTCCTTTTTGTGCTCATTTAATCCTCAGAAGAGGTGCTCCTATTACCCCATTTTAAAGGTGAGGAAATCAATGGTGGAATTTAAGAAACACCATCAGATGGTTGGGAAGTGGAATATTTTTCCCAGAGCCCCTCAAAACATCCCATTGGTTTCAGATTTTGATTTCCCATAGGGTTAGTATAGATTCTTGGCAGAAACAAACAGAACAAAAAGTTTGTTTTCAAATCCATGCTGTATCTCTGCCTCGTTGAGGGCCATACAAAACTACCTCTACTTGTGGTTGAAGAAAACCATATATACCACAGCAGAATGAGCTATATGGGTTTGCTGACTGGTCAATTCCTAATAAAAATTTGACTTTTTCTTAACCCACCTATAACCTATTATTAGATAATAATTACTCCTAAGTACAAAACAGAACTGTATTGAGGTGGATATTTTCTCCCAGGGAGGAAGTTGGTAATGGTTAAATTTTGCTTACCTCTTATTAGTCACAGGCAAAAAGTCCACCGAGGACCCCAGGAAAAATAAGATGGAATCCAGGTGATAAGGTCTTAACCTTTTCTTGCGCGCTTGGTCTAGTTTCACTTGCTCACAGGGTGCCGCATGCAGAGGCCCTGCATCAACGGCCCTTCACACCACAGCTCCCGGCATGAAAACGCCGGGCCTTACCCCTCAGCTCCGTGACCGGGTGCAGAAGCGCCGAGCACACCACTGCAGTTCAAGATGGCGGCGGCTGGGAGACGCTGCTCCCAGCCTGTCAGTCTCGCGAGAACTTCACCCTCCTCCCCCGGAAGGAGAACCCTAAGAAGCAGCCCCACCCACAGCCTGCTGGGGAGAGGAGGGTATGTGTTCTAGAGTGTGAGCTCTCATCTCTCCATTCTCTGATCAAAGAATAAAACTTTGCTTTGCTTCGGAACTGAACTAGGTCTCGTTCTACAGGTAAGCGCTACACCAGGCAGGAGGACCCTTATGGAGTCTGACTTGAAAGTGTCAGTAACATTATTACATTATTTGCATGAACATTAATAGTCTACTGTTCATCGCATAATGTTCTGGAAGACAGTTCTCAAAATGACAACTCGTTATTCTATCATCTCCTGCTCTCCAAAGCCTTTCCTGCCCTGCCCTCACCTGAAGAATCTCTCAGCCCCTGTTGGTGCGCTCACAGCACTCATGTGTAATAGCACCTAAAACGCTGATTAGCTTACTTGTCTGTCTCCCCACAACCTATCCCCATTAAGCAATATACTTGTCAAAGAAAGGGGTCAGTGTTTTATTCAGCTTTGTTCTTTCCTCCTGAGTTACCAAGAAGAGAGAAAACTAAATTTTATGAATCCGTGGAAATTGCCTGGCTGTCTGAAAGAGGGAAGGAATGTGAAGAGGTGTGGGGAGCAAGGCTGGGTAATTAGGCCTTGAAAATGAAGCAGAAGGATTTATGCTTAAGGTCGATGCAGCAGGGAGCCGTGTGGAGCGTCGTGGAGTGAGTGGTGTGGAGGTGAAGGCAGAACGAGGCGCAGACTGTACAGAATGAATCCAAGCTCCAACCTGTGAGCCTGCCACTGGATACAGACATGGGATACACTCAGAGCTATGTTAGGTGCGTGCATATTAATGGTGAGAAAGAGGGGACCCAGAGAAATGAGGACGAGGTGAGAATCAGAGGGAGAAAAATATCACTCCAAAGCTTCTACATCAGATAATTAGCCGAAGAATGGAAAAGGTAGTTGGAAAAGGGTAGCAATTTGGGGAGTACAGAAGCTGGGGAAGGAAGTTAGGATACATTTCATTAGTTGGATTTCTCTTTCTTTGAAGTGTTAAGTGGGCATACAGATAACTTAAAATTTAAATTCTGCTTTTTCCTAAAAGTATAACTTAAGGGTGAAATAACCTCATCACTCTTTACATTTTAAGGTGTCCTTATTTTAGATATTATCAATGTAGGCTTTAATTCTCTCTGGAAAATGAATACTTTCCTGGGTCCCATGGGAGTTGTTCCTTGTGGCATTTGCACAGACGACCATCTGAGCTGAGTGCTTGTTACATGGGATGAAATATTGTTTAGGGTTAGCAGGGAGACATTACAGGCCACCCACTGGACACCCTGAGAATGAAAAATAGGCCAAAGGTCTGGTGTCTTTAACTGGAAAAGTACAATTGCAAGATTAACAACAGCAATCCCAGTGTGCGTTACTGCTAGTGGAAACAAGCGTACGATATCATAACAGAGGAAGAAAAGGCAGCAAATTTGCTTTCAAAGCCCAACATGTGACAGCTTTACAATCGTCTTTTGAATGGTGTCTGTATTGGTTTCCTATTGCTGCTGTAACAGATTACCACAAAATGTAGTGGCTTAAAATTATGCTGCCTATCCAAGTATTGCAGCATTATGCTTCCAATAAGGGTTCCCACCCTTACCCTACAGATAACCAAGAATGAACAAGCATTAGAATCTTCACATTTGAATGCAGATCATTTCATTTTAAAAAGAACCTGAACTGTTAAAGTAGTTACCTCTCCTAACCTAAAAAACAAAAGAGAGATTATTCATTTAATATCTTGGAAACGTTCTGTTTACTAGCTGCTGTCTGACAAGGAGATAAGTTTAGTAATCATTAGAGAGACACAGCATACTTGGTGCAAACAGAAAAGCAGGACATCAAAACAAGGCCACTTCAGAAGTATTTTCCAGTTTTTTTTTCCTACTGAAGTAAATCAAAAGAGTTAATCTGAGTTCCTGTGAAACCCTTTGCCAGTGAATGCTGTGACTGACTGAAACTCAAATTTGTAAATTTCCTTGTTGTTAAAACTAAAATAATTACATAGGAAAAATTCGAATTGTACCTCTCTTTATCTTAATCTAGAGATCTTTAATATTCCAGATTTACTGAAAAATACCAAACCAGAGTTTATGTAATTAAGATTTCTCTCTTAAAAAAACAACAAAAGTATTAACATTAGTTTTCTTTCAGAAGAGTCTTTCACTGATTATATGCACCTGTATTTTTTTAAATAAACGTATATAATAGTTTAAAAGAAACAATGATAAAATAGCACTACAGCAAACACATGCACTTAGTTGACTTTTAAACTACATAAATATATATTAAATAGTTGAAAGATAACGAGTATTTATGTCCTCTGAAAGCAATTCTTACTTGGAAGCAGAGTTGTCTTTTTAAGACAGATTAAAAAAAAACAATCAAGAATCTTGCTCATGGATAATCACCTTTGCTAGTTAACCCAGTAACCACAGACATGATTCCTGTGCAGCTTTTGTTAAACTAAATTGTTCTCCTTTGAAGTCAGTGGCAGAAGCCTTGTGCATGAGAATGAAAAAAGAGAGTAGATGGATTTTTATAATCATTTTTAAAATAAAAATATGAATATTACAAAAAACAAAATAATAGATACAGAATGTTAGCATTGCATAGATATAATACAGTCTAGTGAGTTTCCAGCTAATTCTTCAAAGCCCCTGGGTGCACCCCAGCTGGTAGGAATCTCCTGCCCTCACATCCACCAGAAGAGCTCCATTCAAAATGATTTATATATTTACATACATATATTCATATATCTGTGTATCTGCTTACTCTGATCACTCCCCTTGCATCTAACATAATATTGTTGTCCACTATTTGGGGGCCACCTTTTTCTACTTTCCTGATTTAAACATTAATATTATTGTTTTATACAGTCAGTGTTTGTTTAGATTCACGCACTTATTTGCATTTTCTTTGTTTATCTTCCTTTCTGGCATCTCAGACCTTCCTTCCATGATCATTATCCTTTCTGAAGTTTACCCTTCAAATTTCCTTAACTGAGGGTCTTCCGGATATACTGCATCACCGATGCAGTGATATACTACATCACTTTTAGGAATGTCTTTATTTCACCCTTGTATTTTTGCTGTATGTAAAATTCTAGGTTGATTGTTTCTCTAAACATTTTGTAGATTTTATTCCACTATAGTCCGCTCTTTGTTGTGGCTGTTGAAAAGTCTGCTGCTAGTTTAACTATTCTTTTATGGATAACCTGTCTTTTTCCCTCTAGGTTCTTTCAATACTGTCTTTAAGTCTTCTTTAAGTCTTTGGTGTCTTGCAGCTTTACTGTACTGGGTCTTCATATGAGTTTCTTATTATTTATCCTCCTTGGGATTTGTGCTTTCTAAATCTGAACATTCATGTCTTTCATCTGTTCTCAAAAATTCTATGCCATTATTACTGGCATTTTCTTTGAAATCATCATGAACTTCAATTAGACCTTTATCAAGTGTCTTATTCTATCCTTCATTTCTCATAAATATTCTTTCACAGTTACCATTTCTTTGTCTCCCCCTCTCTCTTCTGTGTTTTGGTTAATTTCCTGAGTGTTATCCTCCATTTTGCCAACTTGTTTTTCAACTGACTAACCTATGAAATTATCCATTGTGCTTTTAAATTACATTTTTAGTTTTTAAAATATTTGGTTCTGTTTCAAATCTGCCTAGTATTTTAAAGTATCACTACCTTCTTGAGTTTTTAATTCTGTATTTATTTCATTAACATTTTATACCTGGTTATTTTATGTTCTGTATCATCCATTCCAATATTCAAAATTCTTGGTGGTCTAATTCAGCTGTTACTGTTTCTGCTGACTCTCACTCATGGGACCTGTTTCCCCATGTACTTCATAATTTTGGATTTTGAGTGCCTCTTCAGCTTTATCTGTAGGAATCCTGCAAGACCTGAGTTGAGGGTGAGTCTCTCAGAGGGAATCTGTGTTTATCTCTGCCAGGCCCTGCACGTCACTACTCATCTGGGTCCACACTGGGTTAACTTCTTTTTTTTTTTTTTGGCGGTACGCGGGCCTCTCACTGCTGTGCCCTCTCCCGTTGCGGAGCACTGGCTCCGGACGCGCAGGCTCAGCGGCCATGGCTCACGGGCCCAGACGCTCCGCGGCATGTGGGATCTTCCCGGACCGGGGCACAAACCCGTGTCCCCTGAATCGGCAGGTGGACTCTCAACCACTGCGCCACCAGGGAAGCCCCTGGGTTAACTTCTTGACCTGAGGTTTCCTGGACTGCCCAGGTAGTATCAATTTAACCCCAAATTTCCAACAGGCTTGTGGTTATAAATTTTCAGGGAAGATGTAATATTCCAACCCAGAGCCTAGGCTGAGACAGAAGACTTCCTTGTTGTTTCCCTTCACATGGTTTAATTTGGAAGGTGCATCCTTTCATTATTCTGGCTTTACATGAGGGCTCAGTTCCAATTCCCCATCTTGCTTTGGCCCCGGTGTGGCCATTAAAATCTAAGCCTCTTGGTTATAAAGATTGGCAGGATAGGCTCAGATTCAGCTAACACCTGTTTTGCAGCTCTCTTCAGTTCAACTATTTGTTTACCCTTCCTTACTTAATAGCTCAACTATTAAAAAGATGTTTATGATATTTCATCCAGCATTGCTAGGTACCCAGTTCTAAATATTTCTCCAAACAGGAGTTTCTCATTATTTTTTCTGATGAAGGAACTAAGGCCCAGAAAAGTTCATTGACTTTAAAAAGGCACAACCAAGTGGAAACTAAAACTGAGCCTCTGAACTCCTTGTTCATGTCTTCATGGATCACACAAAATAATAGTGCTTCCACTCTTAGAGCTGGCGTTTGTTGTGTCACTCCTAGTAACTCTTGAGATAACTCTGAAATCAGAGGTCAATTTCCCCCAAATTGTGATAACTTGCTAAAATAAGGTGAGATTAAATCACTGTCACAAGGTCATTCGATGTATTACATCTGTGAGATAAGAAGCCTGTGTTGCTGACTTCCAAGGCTGTAGTGACATGAGTAGAAAATTTAGTTGTAATGATTTCTTAAAGCAGGTCTTGGCATCTGAATCTGGATTTGAAACCACTGATCATGGAGAGGAACAATCCATAGTTATGAAACAGACACATTTTTAGGATTCATAGAGGTGTATCTTATCAGCATCCGGACTTTCTCACATGCAAAAGCTCCAAGTTAAGCATCTTTACTGCATATTAGGAAAATATGCATAATTTGAAATATATGTGTATTAATTATTCATTCTAAAAAAAGGAAACACTATTAAAAGGAATCTGAGTAATACTGTACAATACTGCAACTAGCAAATCTTAGAATAGGGAAAGCAAATATGTTTTTGAGGTTTCAATATAAAGAAAGAAAAGACATTTGGAATTTCAGTGATCCTGTCTCAAATGACTGCATGTTAACAAACCACCACCACCACCACCACCAAAAAAAGAAAAAAAAAAAAAATATATATACACACACACACACCCCAATATAAAATGACCTAGAAAAAAAAAAATGACCTAGGGCTATCTGCTGTGGTTTTGTTTTGCTTCATCCCAAATTCCTAAATCTCCATTTGTCATCCGAATTTCACATTTTTTTTCAATTTTATCAACTTTATTCAATTTTCATCTTGTTCTCAGACGGTGTTCACCTTACTTATTAGCATTTTTTCAAATGTAAGAAAACCGAAGTTGTGGGTTTGAAACTTCCTGTAGAGGGCGCTATTGATATTGTCAACTATACTAAACTTTAAAAAAAATACATGGTTCATAAACTATAGTCTCTGCTTAGAAGTCATTAAGTTGATATTTGGGAGAGTTGCATGAAACCAAAACTCTAAGCAGACTAATAACTCTTAAGCTGTTTAAAACTTGTGAAACCAGCGTTCCTATGCTGCAGGCTTTTTAACGCTGGAGTCTGAACGTTCTCTCCCCTCCCCCTTTATTATTTAATGGACAATTCCTCTTCTGGTCTGTATTAACAATGGTGCTTGGAACTCGGCATCGATAACACACTGTATGCCCTGTTGTGCTCCATGTTGAATGATTTGTGTGTCTTTGAGAAAGTCCAGCTTCTCTTCTTAATCTGGTATCCTGGAGGCTCTGTAATTTACTCCCACGGTTCCCTGCCATAATGTATTTCACGTCAAGTGGAAGGTTCTCTTTTTTTTTTTAACTCTTAATAGAGATATTTTGAAACAAAGACAGAGGGCAAAGAGGATCTTCTTAGGATATTAAATGAGAACATAACCATAGCTTATTTTTCTTTTGTATTATGAGGCAATTGATGATTGCCTGGGGCTTTGTGGATGAATCAGACTTTTAATAAGTTTCAGTGAGAACAGTGTTCACGAAGATAATTAATTGCTCTGCTGTGTGAAAGCTCATGTAGATAGTGTTTTATTCTACTGTGTAGACTGTTCATAAAAAAGCACACTATTCTTTACTACACGAATGCTTATCGGCCTACCTTCTCAGAAAATATTACTTTTCTTTTTTTAAAAAAAAGAAATCATTAATAACCTTATTAAACCAGAAATGAAATACGTTACTGATCATTCTCCAAAAGTGGCACTGAAAAGAAATCTTTTCTTTCGGAGGATCTGATGTCTTGCATCTATTGTTTACAAAACTCTTCTGAATGCTGAGACACCTCTCTTCTTATTACTTTTAACCTTGGAATTTTGGCAAAGTGCTTCTTTTTCCTCTACATTACTTGAGTGATTTCAAACCAGAAAAATTCTTTGTCCAGTCTTTACCCTGTCTCTGTGGCAGCATTGTAAGGGACTGTAAGAAAATGACTTCTAAAGCATCACTTGTTAATACAGAGGGTTTTTCTCCTGATGGCTACAATTTACATGCCAGGGGCCCTATAAGCCCTCCAGCATTTTCTCGATGCTATGAAGGGAAAGAAAAAAAAAAAAAAAAATCAAAGTTTCTTAGAGTCTGGAATGCTTTCCCTGGCAATTCACAACAGAGTTCAAGTCAAGTTTATGATTTGGACTCAAACTTAAACTTTCTTTATGCATTTTTAACTCTTTGAAAGAGAGGCTGAAGATAATATAGTACGCATTACATGTCTCGTGCTATATTTGTTTTATTATTGATTGAATTTTTTAGTCTTTGCTAATAACTTTGTTTTTTAGACTTTTTTTAAATAGAGAAAACAATCCACTTAGAGTCTCATCTGTCACATTAATGTGTTTGCTGTTAATTTTTTTCAGTTAAAAATTATTTATAGGATAAAACTATATTTGTATCATCACTTGGTTTTCTGTTCTAATTTGGTGTTCTGTTCAAATTTAGTATTATATCATAATTTTATCAAAACTTTTTTTATATGTGTCACTGTGGTCTTCAGACTTCTTATAGATTTCCATAAGTGCAATTTACTTGTGGCCTCAGGAATTACGCATTGTTCTCACGTGTAAGAAGAGAGTAATCACACCTCTCTCGAAGGGCAATGTGAGGATTAAATGACCTCATCTGAATAGCCTAGCACAGTGCCTGGCACATAAGCACTCAGTAATGTTTCTCCTTTTTCTCCCTCTTCTTTCCCTGATCTTAATTGGCTTTCATTTGTCACCACTAATATGCCATTACATGTTGCAGAATGAATCTTTTGGAACATAATTACATGAGAAAATAAAACTGATTTAAAATATTTTCATGCTTTCCAATAGAATCATAACATGAAATAAATAAAATCAGATCAACTGGCCTAGAGAAAACTCTGTGCCACGAGGAGTTTTGCTGTGCTGTAAGGTCTACTCCAATTCCAGTGGGCAGTTAGTGGCCTGCAGTGCCCCCTTTGGTGACAGCTGCCTATCAGACACTCTTAATTCACCAAGTATTTCTGTGGCTTCAGCAGTGATTGGATGTGGTTCTTCTCATTAAATATCAGAACAACAAATGACTCTCCCATCTCTTTCTCCTTTTTTTCACTTATGTTTTTCTACTCTAGGGTTGTTAGCTCTTCACCTTTCCTGTTCTAAGGAGAAATTTTATTTTCTGTGTTTTGGGGTGTGTTTCTCAGTAACCTTTGCATTCCTAGCCAGGGTCCATCCAGAAAGCATCCTTCCTCTCCTAAAGTGGCTGTTTTGGGAATATCCAAAGAACCCTCTTATTCTCCCCATTCTCCATCAGAGGGGCTGCACTCAGCTTCGGAAGATTCTGGCTTCTGGGACTCCATGGCATGGTTGCCTCTTCTTTGATTCTCGAGTGGAGGGTTTATTCAACACACCATGCTCTTGCTTTTGGCAGTCCAGTATTATATGTGACTATTTTGTGGGTTATACAATATTTCTCTTGTAGGGTTTCACCCTTGGGTCTTTTTAAATTCACTCTTGCCCTTTACCAATCATAGATCAATTTTTCCATTGTGCATCTAACCCTTCATAGAATCTTAGAATTTCAGTGCAGAGCAAGCTTACAGTTTATCTAGTCACATCCTCATTTTCATAGGTGCAGGAAAGGAGGCTGGGAGTGCTGAAGGGATTTTCTAGGTACAGGTGACACCTTAGTCCCGTAACTCAGACTTTGTCTGTCTCATGATGCTGTTTCAGCTTTAGTGAGTTCACGCTTAATGCTGTTTTTTTGTTTACTCATTTGTTCTTTTTAAGTATAGCAATCTTCCTCAACCCACAAAATAGTGATGCCTTTTAGCCAGGAAACATCAAATATTTCTGTTGGATCTGACTCTCTTCTCAGAAACCTTGTTTCCTCAGACTCTGCATTTCATAAAGAAAGCAACAAACTTAAAGTTTTAGATTTTCAAACATCTCTCCTCCTATCCCTTCTCTCTGCTACATTTCCACCCATCTCCCCACTTGTTTCAACTTTTCTTGGTTACTTTGATATTCTGATGATTGATTATGGATTCTGGTCTCATTACTATTTCTGTTAGATCTTAATTACCCTTTCTCTGCTTTCTCCTAGTCTTGTAAATGTGATGTAAATTAACCTCAACTTCTGGCTTCCAGTCCAGTATGTAGAGCTTGGAAGTCATCAATCCCATCCTCACAACTGAAAATTAACAACCATCTAACAGAAAATGGTTTGTTCAAAATAATAATAGCAACAATATATTGGGTAATTATAGTTTATGGATAAGAGAAAGGAAGGCAAATTTATAAGGAGGAATTGGGAATTCTCTGTTATAATGTGCCTGGGCTACTCATGAAGTGGTATAGTGTTAACATGGACTTGAATTAAGATGTAAACAAATGTATATTGCAAATTCTAGGGAAACCACTAAAATTTTGTTTTAAAAGTATAATTGATACGTTAAAGAAGAAAGAGAAAATGGAATCATATAAAATGCTCAATTAAAAGCAGAGAAAGAAGAAAAAGAGTGGCAGACCAAAAAAGGAACAAAGAACAAGCAACAATTATAAAGCAGTTGCAAATATGGTAGATATAATTCCAGCTACATCAATAATCACTTTAAATGTGAATAGTCTAAACACACCAATTAAAAGAGAGCGACTGTGAGAGTAGATAGAAGAGACAAGCCCTAACTATATGTTGTCTGCGAGAAATGCACTTTAAATATAAAGACATATATAGATTAAAAGTAAAGGGATGGGGAAAGATATATCATGCTAACACTAGCCAAAAAAAAGAGCTGGAGTAGCTATATTAATTTCAGATTAATTACTCCTTAACATAAGTAATGTAGTCTTGTGGCGAGTAAGATATTATTTATAAGTCTTTGCTTTCTTCTCATAAATTCCATATGAAGAGAGAGTCCCCCATCTTTCAACACTGGGCACAGACTTCACCTGCACTTGACTGTGCCCCCTGTAATTCAGTGATATGCCGTGTCTGTTGAGTGTTCAGGTCTGATTTGGTTTCACCATGGATCAAGCATTATTGCTCAAAATTTTGTCAGGAAAAGAAGCCCGTTTGGATATTCCTCTTCTAACCCTTGCATTTTTATTTGTTTACATAGAGGAAGTAAAGAGAATTATCATACATTCCTGTTTTGTTTTAGCACATTTGTTGGTTTTACACCTTTTTTTAATTGGAGTGACTTTTATGTATTTGGAAATGTTCACCAAAGTTATCTTCCTTCCTACTTTGAAAGGATAGAGCTTCTCTCTCTTCTCTGAAAGAGTAAAAGGACTGAAATTACTTCCCTGGGGGCATTTAAGAGGAAACTATTTGGAGGTGAAATTCACCATGTACCTGGGAACATTGTCTAAATTTTCCTTGGCAAAGGGCCTATATCAGGCTCTTCTCATGGAAGATAAACACAAACCCTTTTAAATGATGTCTGCTGATCTCATCATAATCTCAGATTCCAAGATTCAACTAGCTTGGGGTACTCACCTACTCTCCAGGGGAACAAGCCCACTCCAAAGCAGGATACAGCCATTTCCATTAGGGGTCAAGGGCAGTTTCTCTCCACACTGGCTTTGCAGTATGAACTTCCCTTTTATATAGTCTTCATTGAAGTGACATGATTTAGAGTGGGAGAAGACGAACATTTGTTAGGAACAAAGTAAAGGAAGAAGGAGAGGCCCTGCCTTCTTACTGACCTTCCTGGTGTTTCTGTTTTCAATTTTCCTTCATGCTACAGCCTTGGTACATGTCAGGACAAGGTTGGTGTTAACCAAGGTTCCCCGGACTCTCTTCTTTTTCCACTGGCTCAGTTGGGTAGCAAATATCTGACTTGCACTCCAGGTTGCAACAGGTTGGTCTACCTTGTGTACTACATGCAGTGGGATGTGCTCCAATTACAAAGAACATCCTGAACAGCCCTTAATTTCAATAAAGACATAAAACCCTTTTTCCTTACTGGGGCCAAGAGTGTCAGACCAAAGGAGGTATTCTATGAAATGGTCTGTAACATAGGGCAAGGAGTTCCTTTTCCATTTTTTCTTTTTTCCTGTAACAACTCTAGGCAAATTCCTCAGAAATCAGATTGGCAAAGGCAAACAAGGGGTGGGCTGGAACTCTGGAATTTGGGCTTGCTGAATGCATGCCATTCCCTTGCCACGCAGCACAAATTGATGCCAACTGCAGAAAATAAAGATCCAAGTCAGAAGAGCAATGCAGGCACAAGGTAATCATCAGCTCAATTAAACTGGTCATTCCACAAATAACCTGGAAACAGCAGGATTGCCAAACAATCTCCAGCCCCTGAAACATTTGCAAATGAGCACGACAACTGAGATTTTTCTTTCTTTGTAGCCATACACTGTCACATTTTAATGATGGATTATAGACATGGGCTTTTGGCAACAGACTGTAGCAAACATGATTCTACACTTATTTTCTTCTAATCAGAAGATACAAAGGCTTATACATATATATGGCACTGTGCCCCAGAAAGAGTTAGATAAAGCTCTAGAAAGAGAAATGTGGGATGATGGGAATGTACATACACTTTCCCTTCTTTTTGAATGCAGGGCAGATATGCTTTTATTGTCATAAGATACCTTATCTTTTGTTTTATTTTACATGGTATTTTTGCACCTGTTGGGGATGTTTATAATAAAATATAAAACTAACTGGTATAGCATATGTATCTAATTCTATAATATATACTAATCTATATCAGTGTCATTTAAAAATGGCAAATTAAACATATTTTTCATAAACTAGTAATATAATCTCTCAATGTCATAAATATGAAAGTAACATGTTATTTCAATAGTCATGATGTCAGGAAGATATTATTTAGGAACTTAATGAGATCAGAGACTTACTGCACAGAAAAAATATATATTTTTCTATATGTTTGCTGTGTCTGTTCTACTTAGTTCAATCATTTTAATTGCAATTTCTTCTTATTTTTAAAACAGGACCATAACTCTTGGATGCTATTATTTCTTTTTATTTTTGGCAAGTTGAAGAATAGCAGGTAAGACTGTAAGAATGAAGCCACAACTTCTGTATTCTTCTGTTTTGTCCCTGTCTTGATCTATCTTTGTCTCCTTTTCCCTTCTCCTCCTCTCTATGTTCTGGATTTACCTTTATTCATTTCACTGGGCTGTGAGTACAAAAAGAGGAAAAAATCTGGGTCTCTTTTTATGAAGACAGATTACCTTATGATACATTTTAAATGCCACGAGGATATACATTTTCTCGAAGTGTTTTCTTGTTCAGGACGGTACCTTGGACTGGAGGGATAAATAATATATGGAAAACGATTTCCCAAGAAGGACTTATTCTTAAACAGCAATGTAATAAATCAAAAATACAGAGAAAAAATGTGGATTGGAAAAAAGTCCATAGCTTTGGTTTAGGTCCCATATGTGTGGATGTGTGACATCCATCAGTGGGATAAACAGTGCCTGGTGGCTGATTTACAGAGTGGGATTCCTCTCCAAAAAGGCAGCCATTTACCCCTTGACAATGCAATGAGTGATGGCTGCTGTATTCCAGAAGGATCTATTCGGGAAGCAAAATTTAGGATAGGGTAGGACCAACACAAAGAGATGGGGAGACGTAAGGACCCCATCTGCCTGGATCTCTTGGGTTGGAGCCAGCCTCTTGAGGATACAGTGGCTCCCTCTCCTTCCACTTTGTGGGATATTGAGGATTTACACTAAGGAAACCCATACCTGCCATAGCTGCCCCTTGGTCAGTTTATTTGGATTAGTGAATCAGGATAGAAATGGTTCCTCTTTTTTTTTTTTTTTTTTTTTTTTGCGGTTCGCGGCCCTCTCACTGTTGTGGCTTCTCCCGTTGCGGAGCACAGGCTCCGGACGCGCAGGCTCAGCGGCCATGGCTCACGGGCCCAGCCGCTCCGCGGCACGTGGGATCTTCCCAGACTGGGGCACGAACCCGTGTCCCCTGCATCGGCAGGCGAACTCTCAACCACTGCACCACCAGGGAAGCCCTCCTCTTTTTTTTTTTAAAACTGATTCATCAGCCTAACATAAGACCTTGGTCTTCATGTTTAGCAATTAGAATTACCATGGATGAGTTCAGTGATGGTAAGTCGGCAATGCTGAGGCTTGATTTGTGCCCTCACAATCCTACCTTTGCCACAAAGCCTCCCATTATTCTGGAAATATTCCATGGGTGCTATTCCTTTACCACACAAGAACCTACTCACAAAAAGAAAACACTAAAATCTGAGTTTAATTCAAGTGCACAATGAAGGAGAAAATGGTAGAACCAGTCAAAGCAGTTAGACTCTGGTATTTAAGCCTTGGGCTTTAACCTCAGGTTTCACGAGTTCAAATCCCAGTTCCAGGGGGAGAGGAAGTGAGGAATTACTGTCTAGTATGTACAGAGTTTCCATTTGGGATGATGAAAAAATTCTGGAAATAGATAAACAGTGGTGATAATTACACAACAGTGTGGATGTAAGTTAATGCCACCAAATTGTATACTTAAAAAGGTAAGTAATTTTATGTTCTTTCTATGTACCACAAATAAATGCTGGTGAGGATGTGGAGAAAAGGGAACCCTCCTACATTGTTAGTAGGAATGTAAATGGTGCAGCCACTGTGGAAAACAGTATGGAGACTTCCCAAAAAACTGAACACAGAACTACCATATGATCCAGCAATTCCACTCCTAGGTATTTATCCAGAAAAACAAAAAAACAAAAAACCCCCACTAATTCGAAAAGATACATGACCCCAACATTCATAGCAGCAAATTATTTATAATTGTCAAGATATGGAAGCAATCTAAGTGTCTATCAACAGACAAGGATAAAGAAAGGATAGAAAGGATAAAGAAGATATGATATATATATATACACAAACACACACACACACATATATGTACACACACAATGGAATACTACTCAACCATAAAAAAGAATGAAATTTTGCCATTTGCAATGACATGGATGGACTTGGAGGGTAGTATGCTAAGTGAAATATGTCAGACAGAGAAAGACAAACACTGTAGGCTATCACTTATATGTGGAATCAAAAAAATAAAACAAACTAGTGAATATAACAAAACAGAAACAGGCTCACAGATACAGAGAACAAACTGGTGGTTACCAGTGGGGAGAGGGGAGCAGGAAGGGGCAAGACAAGGGTAGGGGATTAAAACGTACAAACTACTAGATATAAAATAAATAAGTTACAAGGATATATAGTATAACACAGGGAATATAGCCAATATTTTATAATAACTATAAATGGAACATAACCTTCAAAAATTGTGAATCCGCGTTTTGTACACCTGAAACTTATATAATATTATACATCGACTATATCTCAATTTAAAAAATGCAGAAAAAAATCCCAGTTTCACCTCTTGTCAGCCATTTAGGCAAGTTGCTGTACCTCTCTATAATTCAGTTTCCTCTAGAATGGAAGAGGATAATAGTGATATTAGCTTCACAGAGTTATTCTAATTGAATGAGATGTGTGGGACAGACTTACACTGATTCCTAACAATCAGAGTTAGCTGTTGTTTGATGATTTATGAGTGTGAATTCTGTCATTAAAATCTCTTGCATCTGTAGTAGGATTCTTTGTGGAAACCATCAGTTTTAGTTCTGCTTATAAGGCAGACCTACATCTGTTTGAGATCTCATGTAAGACTTTCATTACTCTTAAAAGATGCCCCTATTGATAAGAGTGTGGGGGTGGGGGGCCCTCTTGCTGCTTGTAAGCCAGACAGTAATTGGTGCTACCATTCTGAAAGGCTATCAAGCAATATGGCAATATGGAACAACATTCAAAACATGCATAGCCGGTGAACCTGCAACACCATTTCTATGAAAAGTAGTCACATATGTGTGTTCAAGTAACAAGTATCCATTGTAGCACTGATTATAATAGCAACAAACTGGAAACTATATGAATATCTATTCATAGTCAATTGATTAAACCCCAAAATGGAATCCTATATAACCATGAAAAAGGATGATGCCATATTATAATATTCCTATAGATAAATGTCACAATAAATTGTAAAATTTAACACCAATTTATGGGAAAAGGCAGTTTGAGAACAGAGTATGTAGTCTGACCACATTCATGGAATTTATGCTTACATGTATGATACAATTTCTGAAAGGACAGTCATCAAACTTTTATAGTGGTTATCTCCAGATGGATTATAGGGAGACATTTACTTTCTGTTTTAAACACTTCTGTATTACTTGAGGTTTTTACAAGCATGTATTACTTTCATAATGTGCAGAAATAATAAAAATATTTCCATTAAAAAAATGAAAGAGAGACCATAAGGGACCTCTTTGGCTATGGAGAGAAAGAACAAGCCCTCAAGGTGTTATTCTAATTTAAACCTTTTATTTTTATGTAGCATCCCCCAGATCTGAGTCCATAAAAGGAAACGGATGAACAACTACTGCAGTGACAGCAATAAATAGGGTCCCAGCAATCTTAATTATCTTTGCATCTGTCTTCCTCTGGCAAATTCAGTCAGTGTTTTGAGTATCCTTCCAGTCTCCACACCAGTGACCTCCACCTTCTTTGCCTTTGCTGATTTGTCTCCGTAGTGGAGCTAAGGTCAAAGCCTCATTCAGCAGCCCACTCTCATAATAAATGCTCAGGGCAGCCATTGGCTCTCTTGCCCACAGTCCCCCCAGCACATATGGGACTTGGATATGCCTGGATCACCAATAATGGCCAGGATCTTGCTATGCAGGGCCCTCTGTTCTTCATCAAACAGGTCTATTGCTCCCCCACAAACACAGGATTCAGCCTATGAAAGGATATGACTCCCACACAATGATCACTGAGAGGCACAGTGGCTTTCAACCTCTGTGTATATATGTGTGGGTGGGTTGCTCAACAAAACAAAATAATGTTATGCAGGAGAGTGAAAGGAGAGACAAAGCATCTGGAAATAAAGGCCATTGCAGCAGGATGTGATGGAAAATGGGGATTCTGGAATCAGACTAGGTTAGAAACCCAGCTGCCTCACTTATTAGCTGTGTGGCCTTGGCCAAATTACTTAGCCTCTCTGAGTTTTAATACGCCCATCAATAAAATAGGAGTAATAACATCTTTCATCCAGAGTTGTCAGGATTCACTGAGATAAAATATATCATGGGGGGCTTCCCTGGTGGCGCAGCGGTTGCGAGTCCGCCTGCCGATGCAGGGGCCGCGGGTTCGTGCCCAGGTCTGGGAGGATCCCACATGCCGCGGAGCGGCTGGGCCTGCGCGTCCGGAGCCTGTGCTCTGCAACGGGAGAGGCCACAACAGTGTGAGGCCCGCGTACCGCAAAAAAAAAAAAAAAAAAAAAATATATATATATCATGGGCTTGAACCACAGTTAGTGTTCACAAATAATACTGTTCTTTCCTTCCCCTCAGACTTTGGCATAGCATTAAATAGCCACAGCAGTCTTGAAAATAGATGATTTTTCTAAAGAGCACAATGTTCCAGTGTACTGTTCGTACATGTTCTCTTTAAGTGTCAAGTAAGGGCAGTGTTGTGAAAGCTATAGACAGAATATTTTAAAACCAGGGTCGGGGAGTGGGGAGAAATGGGGAAGCTTTATATTTTCTAACTCCTTTAGTGGGCAATTTTCATGATTCAGATGAGGTTGAGAATAACTTTCCAGGTTTTAAATATTCTGTATCATGTAAGAATGAGGAGGAATCACAGATCAATTAGGTTTAAAAGCTACTGAAATTTTCGAGAATCATTTAAATAAAGTACTTATAAATGCTCCTAAAGAGATGAGAGTAACCTTCCACGTCAGCAGTACATGAGTTAAACATGTGGGTAATGATGATATAAAAAGAGGTGGTATGTGAAATATCAGTTCATATGAGGTGACGCTCAATATTAATTTATGTGATATCAATACTGTTTTAGTCTAAATGAACCTTCCCTATATATAAAACACTCCTAATTATTGTAAAACCGTTACTTTCCGCTTACCATTGATCTTTAAGGAAATTACTAAAATTTTTGGAGTGTGCTGACACAGCACTATTATTCCGGGTCATTATTCAGAGCAGGTGTCAATCTCTTTTACTTAATAATAAGGCAGGGGAAAAAAAAACAAGAGTAGTTTTTCATTTAATCAAGTCTCTCTTTTAAAAAATAAAAGAGGAACACATTAAGATAAGTGTAACTTTTATAGGGATGTTAACACTCTAATACCCTTTGGGATAGGTGAAGCTTTTGATTTTCAGACCAGTTCAAGAGAAAACATGAAATTTTATAATGTGGGGAATACGATAATTCCTTAAAGGAATAGGTCAAGCCATCAGCAACTGATGGCCTTCCAGACGAGGTCTCCCAAGCTTGAGCCAAGTGACCAGGTTGTCCCTTGTTAAACAACATTTCACAGTTGACACGCACCCCGACCTCCAATGCAAGAGTATAGCATTTTAGAGCTCTACCTGTTAGGATTTTAAGAAGTGACTGCAGTAAATCTCAACCACACAAGAGTTAATAATTACACAACTGCTGGTGTAAAAAGGCATTTGTATGTCAAGACTGGAAGGGAAAATTGTGATGGTTTCAATTAGAACATCAGCCTGTGTAAAACTGCTCTGTTGCCCACAAACTCAGGGCAGATTTGTTAATCTAACTGTGCTTCAAATACAAGTGGCTTATATGAAGGCTCTTAATTTGAGGACAAATGGGATTGATTCCTTTATTCTAATCCACAGAACTGCAATATTACAGCTTACATGCAATTTTATGTAATGAACATTTGCTGAACATATTCTAAACGACATGCCTGGTGCTAAGTAGTTGACATGGATTATTTTATGAAATTCTCTCCAAAACCTTATTAAAGCATAACAGTATCTAACATTTCTTCCAGTAATTATTATGTGCCAGGCATTGTTTTATGCACTTTACATATATTAATTTATTGAATCCTTGCAATATCCTGGGAGGTAGATGCTAACATTAGCTCCATTTTACAGACGAAGAATCTGAAGTTCAGAGAGGTTAAAAACTGGCCAGGGTCACACACTTAGTAAGTGACAAAGCTGAGGCTGTTAGACCTCCTGCTCTGCTTGCTGTTACTCTGAGTATGGTGAGCGTGGATCTGGGGGCATGGCGGATCTCATCAATCATGTGGCTGTACTTAGGGCTGGCTGCATAATTCCTGGACCCAGAGCTAACTGAAAATGCAGAGCACCTTGTTCAAAAGTCTGGGGAAAAGTGCCATTAAAGATATTAAGTAGAAAGGTTTTCCTCTCTCTCATAGTCAATCTCTCAACTTGTCACAGTGTTTTAAATTTACTATTTATTTTTTTGGCTGCGTCTGGTCTTAGTTGAGGCACTCATGATCTTAGTTGCGGTATGTGGGATTTTTCCTTGCGTTGCCAGGCTTCTCTCTAGTTGTGGCGTGCGGGTTTTCTCTTCTCTACTTGCGCTCCTGGGCTCCAGAGTGCGTAGGCTCTGTAGTTTGCAGCCCGTGGGCTATCTAGTTGAGGCATACGAGCTCAGCAGTTGTGGCGCGTGGGCTTACGCCACATGTGGGAATCTTAGGTTCCCTGACCAGGGATAGAACCCACGTCCCCTGCATTGGAAGACAGATTCTTTACCACTGGACCACCAGGGAAGTCCCTAAATTTACTATTTAATGTCGTTCAAAGTAACAAAAAATTAAAATATTAAATTATTAGCATTTTACCATTCATCTTTATATTGTGCATGCCAGTTTTGAATGTAAATACGTTAACTTCTATACGGAATCACTGAATTCACACAATTTGTATTTCACGGCTCCTATGTACATACGTATTTTGTTCTTACCTGCACAGTGCAAATGCTGCGCAAAGTGAACTCAGCTGTATTTCACACGTGCACACGTTCCACCAACATTCTGCCTTCTGTTTACTTCTAAGGAAAGACTGAAAGGAAAAGCAGTAAGGGCAGCTCTATCCTTCCTTTTCCACCTATGTCATCATGTTCAGTTTAAGTGGTTAGTTGCCCAACACAGGGACTAACAAGAGTAAGGTAGGATTCCTAAGTCTTTTGGGTGTCTTAGAGCGCCTCTGCCTTTTTTCTGAGTTCCAAGGAGGTTCTGGTTTGCAAGGTAAGCATGGTCTCTCAGGGCTCTCAGCGTCCGCCTCACCCCCATCCCACTCACCACAGAAGAAAAAGGCTTCCCTTTTAGCTGCTTCGCGTCTCACAGACTCCCATGCATCACCGGTCCAATAGAATTTTGTGCGTCAGGAAGCGCCTGGAGCGCTACATGCAAATTAGGTGGGAGGGAACAGTGAACGCGCTTACTGCGCAAAGCGCCTGTGCTCCCGCGCGCGCACGGGCGCATGCTCTGTATTCCATAGGACATGGTGCTGGTGCTGGCTCGAGAGGTCTGGGGCTTTCTCCTCCCTCCGCCTTGGCCCAGTTGGGCAAGCTGCTCACTGCTCTAAGACTTGAGCTCCTCATTGCAAATGAGAATGGGTCCAGCCACCTCATAGGATTATTGTGAGGAGTAACTGAAAGAACACACATAAAGGTCTTCGTACAAGCCTTGGCACAGAGTAAATGCTTGGTAAGTGTTAGCCAGTGTGCTGTGGTTGTTGCTGTCTTTGGATGAGTTTTGCAGTTCCGTTTATTTGAAAATATTTATCTCTTCAAATAAGACAATGAAGAAACCAGGGTAAGATTTATCTTAGAAGAGATGGAAACTTCCCAGTGGTCCCATAGCAATGGGTTTAATCACAAACCCAGCAACAGTCTTCCTATTACCACTGTTAACTCGGTTAAGAAAAGTTTTGAGTTGGGCTTCCCTGGTGGCGCAGTGGTTGAGAGTCCGCCTGCTGATGCAGGGGACACGGGCTCGTGCTCTGGTCCGGGAAGATCCCACATGCCGCGGAGCGGCTAGGCCCGTGAGCCATGGCCGCTGAGCCTTCGCGTCCGGAACCTGTGCTCAAGCAACAGGAGAGAAAAGTCTTGAGTGAAAAATAAATGGGAAAGGTCCCTCTAAGTCGTGTATGTATAGAAGGGACGAGGGAAAGACTTCTCTAGGGCTATATGTGTCTTTATGGGAAGCAGCTAGAGGATTGATCTTAAGCATATGAACCTGGGGTCATTTTTTTTTCCTTTTTTTTTTTCTTTTCTTTTTAATTTTTTTTCTTAGTGTTGCAGGCAGCAGACTCTTCCTGTTCCCTCCCCGGCGTCCCAGGTCACTGCCCGTCTATGAATTCACTAGATCACAGTCACTCGAAGTGGGGTCCCCAGACACTTGCCTCAGAATCACAAATGCAGAATCCTGGGCCCAATGCCAGATCCTTGAACAGAAATCCCTGGGGAAGTCAGGGAGTTAACAGGTTACCTAAGTGCTTCTTATGCCACTAAGTTTGAGAACCTCTGCAGGAGCCTAGGAGCTGGGAAGGAGACCCCTTTTCTTTTTTCCCTCCCCAGTACTGGGCAGGCCTGTCAACCTTTGTTGAATGTTGGAGAAATGACTGAATCCAAAGCATGAGGCAAAAGGATTTCTCCCCATCTGAGGACCCTTGGGATGGTTCTCCTCAGGCCTCATATTCAGTGGGTAAGCACTGGTAAGGCTGTAAACTTGTTAAAATATTAAAATTCTTCCATAGGGTTAGTATATACCCACTGCTCTGACCTCTTGGCTACCCCACTGGCCCAGCTGCCCAGGCCTCTTCCTTGGACTGCCCCATGATCCAGCAACTAAAGGGTTAACCTCTGGTCTAACAGGGGTCTCACCTATTCTCGTTTGTCAGTGTAGGTACAAGCCAGCTCTTCATAGGTCCAATGAATGTGGTACCTTATGGGCAGGCTTGTGCCCTGCCTGTGCCCCTACCCTGTGGAGGTAGGTAGGGTGGGAGTGGAGAGGACCCTGGATGGTGGTACCCCAGCTAGTTTACCTTGACTCTAGTGTAAGGGTCTCTGTCTCCACATATCCCCCAGGCCATAATGGGTGGAATCCCAGTGGGTGAGGTGGCATTCTTGGAGGTGGTGCTGGCACCCCAGCAGGCAAATGCCCCAGGTTATGGCTGCCACCAGCTGAGGTACCCCTGCTTCTGGAAACTGCAGCCTCCATGGGACTTTGGCTGTGACAGATCCTGAAAGAGATGGGGTGAGCACGAGGCATGCAAAAATTCAAGTCCACAAATACGAGGGCTCTGTTGGCATGGTTTGACAGGCGAGAGCCTGCTTGGTACAGATGATGCATGCAGGGATTAGTGTGGGGCTAGGAGAAGTATAGGGAAACAGGTTGTCTTTTCATCTGTTTGGTCAAGTTTGCTAAAATCACTGAATATCCTCCTGTCATGGCATTAGCCACATTATTTTCATTGATAAAAATGAGGGCAAGTGCTTATGTAGTATTTGTCCTGTGCCAAGCACAATTCTTAACTCCTTTGAATTAGTATAATTATCACCACCAGTCCCATTACAAAGATGAGGAAACTAAGGCCGAGAGGTTATTTAAAACTGAAGTAGCAGAGCCATGATTTGAACTCTGCCAGCCTGACATTGGAGTCCACACTTATAAACACCACCTCTCTTCTTCAGTTTACATTCAAAAAAATTGTGTGTGTGTGTGTGTGTGGGACTTAGTTGGTAACAGAGATCTGGAATATATAGAAAACTGTAATACAATGGCTTAGAAACATCGTGAATGAAATTGCTGTCAGTTCTGCAGAAGCTGACAGATGAGTCAGCACCATGAACAATATTGCTGATGTGGAGAGATTATCTGCTCATTGAGACTCCAGGTAACCTAATGATTATCAAGTTATTGAGGAGATCACTGGAAAAGTTCCATGTGTGTTCCTTTGTCAACCATGGCTGGGACAGGGGCATTGTTTACCTGGTGACAGCATGTCAAACAAATGATCAGCAGCAGTTTTTAAAGACCAACAACTGATTTGGATAGTATTAGAAACTGGTGAACTACTTGCATTAAAACTCATATATATGTGCTTCTGTTTAGAGAATACTGGGAATTAAATGTTTTAAATTTATATGGTGATTAATTACTTACAGGTTTTTAAATATTTTGATTATCACCTCAGCTTTGCTTATTCAATTCTCCATTCTATTCCTTTGGTCCCCACCTATTAGCTGGGAAAAAAGATAAACTCTCAGACTTAGCACTACTACATCAAGCTGCATTCCTTTTCTGCCTCAAGCTTGCTCCTGGTCTGGCTTACACTTTTTCTTTGAGGGAGAAGGAGGTAGATTCCTGCTTTACTGGAAAAGGATGTCCTGATAATTGAGTGGGAATGTGGGCAAGGAGGCTGTTGCTTCCTTCCGTCAACCCAAGTAATTGAGCTGTCATATTTAACGTTTTATTGGTTAAGATTCAAGTTAGGGCTGGAGCCCTTCTTCTGCAATTCCTTCAGGGGCACATGTGGAAGACAGCAAATAGCAAACTCAGTGATGAGTTCTGAATAAGGCTGTGAGAAATGAACAGTCGGCAGTCCCTGTGGTATCAAGAAACACTAAAGGGAAGAGAGTTGTTTAAACACTTAGGAAGGAAACACAAAGCTCTTCCATTTAGTATGTCAAAACCAGCTCAGAAGTATGTGACAATCCAGGCAAAGCATTACAATTTCTAGCCAGTCCAGTCATGATTCTTTGGCAAACTGCACAGTCATGGTTGTGATGCATTGGGATAAGAGGTACTATATAAATGTCAGATGTTACATAAATGTCAGGAATGATTATTGTTTGTTAATGGGATCTAAACTGTTCCTAAGCAAAGCCCCGACATCCTTAGCAAAGGTTCTAACCAGTGAGAAGGTAAAGCTCAGCCCTGGTTCTAGAAAAGAGCCCAGTTGGGATTTGAGGTTTGAAAACAGGGGTTGGGGTGGTGCCGGTGCCACCACTTGATCAAGTGGCTTCAGGCCAGCCTCTTAACCTGGGGTTTGCCTTAGCTCACCTGTAAAATGGGGATAATTATAACACCTGCCCTATTTCTGCTCCTTGTGCTGGGCTGTTGTGAGAATCAAGGGAGTTAGTTCCACGTGGGTTTAATTGCTTTGTAAAGTGTGAGCTGCCGCGAGGATGACAGTGGTCGTCTGGGATATGCTGAAATTTAGCCTGTGCCTACCCTTTGAGTCCGACTCACAGAGAGAACATCTGAATGGAAGTTAAGCTGAGGATGGTGATGGTGACTTGGCTGATGATGAAAGCGCCTGACTCCTCCTCTCAAGGAATTGTCGGGAAGATACTGCAGACCAGGGGCCCGGATCCTGCATTCTGGCTCTGGCTCTGCCACTTGCCAGCCTGTGAGCTTGGGCGAGTTACAGACGAGGCTCTGGAAGTGATCGCCAAGGGCCCTTCCGTCTCTGACGCTGAGTCTAAATCAGTCTCATCACTTGGCTCTAGCTGTGATTCACCTTCCCCCCCACCCCCCAGGAGCAACTCTCGTTCCAGCTTCTCACACGCGAGAAGCAGGGGTCTTGGAAAGGGTGGGGGCAGTGTATTGCAAGTGAGTGTGCACAATAAAGAAGTTATTCCTTTGGAAGTGAGGTGGAGAGGGGCGGGTGCGGGGCGGGCGGTGAAAAGGGGTGTCGAATGAGTGCTCTGAGAAGCCAGGATGCAGGGAACATTGTAATGAGGTCACGACTGTCGCAGGCAAAAAGGAGCTGGACATCTGCTGGTGGGGGAAGGGGGAGCGTCCTGCATTTCTGTTTGGAGAAAGTCTCTTCCGGCATTCTTCAGCACCCCCTCCCCACCTCTCCCCATCCCCACACCTTTCAAACGCTACCAGGCCCTCGTCACGGGACAGCCCGTGTCCCTGCCTCTCCTCCGTGGTCCTGTCTGAAACCATGAGGATTGTTTCCAAGCTGACTCACACCACTAATGTCAGGGAGCCGTGTCACACGGCGCTGGGCTCTGCAAGCTGTTGCTTGCGCGGTCGCCACTGCCGCCGCAGCTCCCCCGCGGGTGCACCAGGGTCCGCTCTTGGGGCGGGGGCGGGGCGGGGCCGGGGCGCGGCCCGCCCCCTCGGCGCGCCGGCCCCGCCCCTCCCTCCCTCCCCCACGGACCGCAATGATTTAGAAGTTCAGGAATCCCACGTGACGTCACCGGGGGGGTGATGTAATGCACTCTAAATAGAATGTATTGTAATCTTTGCTCAGTCCAACGTGGTCCCTTCACCCGGGCTCCGCTCTTGCCTTCTCCACACTTGTTTGGTAAGTTCCTAAAAATACGGCTCGGCCACATCTGGGGCTTTTGCATTTAGACACTTTTGTTGCACTTGCCGCGGGAGCCATCTCGGGAGCGTACTTGTTTGCAGGGGTTGGTTCTCGGCAGCAGCCGCGAGGTTACTTGGTCCAGTGGGCAGGTCGCAGGGCAAGGAGTAGGGAAGATGCGATGCATTTTTTTTGGAGGGTGATCTGTGTTTGTAAACACTTTGGCGGACCAGAGGGAAGTCCGGCCTCAAATGCTGGTGGACTGTGGAATCGGCTGTGTCCTGAGGCTATCCCAGAGACCCCACGCCGTGTCCGTCCCGGAGCGCGTCTTGGTGGCCGCCGCGCCGTGCGACTGGAGGGATGCTAACGTGGAACGAGCGCCGTGTCCGCCCCGGCGTGCGTGCGTGTGTGGGAGCGCGCGTGCGTTTCCCTGACACGGGGAACAGTTATGAATCGGGGGTGTGTGTTTGCCTCCAGAGACCTGGCAAGGTGCGGAACCCTCCAGAAGTGCGGTCAAGCGGCGGCAGCGGCGGCGGCAGCGGAGACGGCGAGCCAGGAACCTCCCCCCGCGTCCCCAACTTCCCCGTGATGCGGCGGAACCCCCGGAGAAAGTTTGCAAACTTCCAGCGGGCGCGGCGAGGACGCCGGGTCACCTAGGGGGCGGACGGGCCGGCGGGCGCACGGGGGGCTAGCTCCCTCCCGGGTGCCAAGCCTGCTGCTGCCACCTCTTCCGCAGAGCTGCCCACCGCAGGTGGTGGGCGCGCGCGCCGGGGGAGGGGACATCGTCCTTGGAGGGCACTTGGCTTTCACTCCAGGCGCGGAAGGCTCGAGCGTGGCGAGGCTCTCCTCGCCTTCACTCCTCCAGCCGCCTCTTGCCTCTGTCCGGTTCTCGCTGGCATCATTACCTCTTCCCCGCCGCTGCCCCAAATGACAGCTCCCGCTTTTGCCGCGGCGGCGCGGTGGCAGTTCTCAGGACCCGGCGGCAGAGTCTTCCTCTCCAGCAGATTCTCCACGGAATCGCTTAAAACTTTTCAAGACGTTCTTAGAGGGGCAAGACGCACAAAGGAACCAAGGAGATGTTTTCTTCCGGCGGCTGCATCCCGCTTTTCCTTTGCTATAGATTTATTTCGAGGAGGTAGTGGGGAGGTATCTGGTAGATAAAGCCTCTGATCTAGCCCACCCCAACTTTCCCTGAACGAGTGCAGCCTCCACTTGAGGCTTGTTCAAGGCCAGGAACTGAAGTGGGCTGCTTGTAGATTTCGTTGTCAGAGTCCGCTGAGTGTTTGATTTTTATTTTTCCCTCCCTCTCTGACATGTGTCAAGGAATAAAGGCTGAATACAGGTCCATTACGTCATTCTGCAGGCCAGTAAGTGTTTGGTTAACAGCTTCAGATACTCAAGGGTTGGGGGCTTAGAAGTGCTGACAAAGCAACAATGCTTTCCGCCCCCAGCCCCCAACGTACTAGTACAATCGCCAGTTCCCTGGGCATCTTTATTGCCCTCTCCTCCCGGACCCCTCCTTCTCCACCCCTTCTCCCGCCCACACTGTTATCACTCTGGCCCTGCCTCCGCCTTTTACTGCTTTCCCTGGGGAGATCACAGTCCCCGGAGTGAGGGTAAGAGCTTCTGGTGGCTGAGGGGAGCGCGGTGCCTGCTCAGCGCACACACAATCTGCCCTTTTCTATTATTTAAGAAAGGCACCAGCGAGCTCGCTTCTCCAGGGCAAAAATGCTTAACTCTGATAGAAAAGGCATCTCAGGAAATGTTTAGAGACATTATGATAATACAGTGTCCCTGTGGTGACTTAGGAAAACAACACACTCGCTGCAAGCAAAGTACTTAATTTTACATAGCGCCTTCCTCAGACCTGTTATCCGAAGAGGGATGATTGAGGATGCTGACTAAACCAAATTTAGCCAAAGGCTCAAGACTAAACGTTTCATTTCCAAAGTGAGGGAATGTGAGTCGTCGAACCCAAAGTACCATACAATAAATTGGTGCGTGTGTTTTAACCTTAAGTTTCTATATTTAAAGAGGAAGTTAAATACTAAGTCATTGAATTGAGTCAGAATCCACGTATCTGGCAGTTGAAATAAAAATACTGTGTGTGACATGTTTAAGGGGATAAAAGTAAAAAGAACTCGGGGATGGGGGCGCTGCAGTGTGCAGCAGAAATCAAACAAGAGATTTCCTAACAGGCTTTTGGATGGGGGGTGGGGGGTGCAGAAGATTTGAGTGCTCTCTGATTTGGAGTTGGTGAAAGCTAAATAAAGGAAAATTTATATTCTGAGTATGTGGGAATTTCTTGAAGAACACATGTTTTGTTATAATCAGATCTACTTTCTTCAGCGTGAAAGCCATGCTGTAGAGTAGGCATTTGTGAAACTCCTGTCTGGGGTCTAATTGACATCCTTTCCCAAGTTTGTGGCAGTATTTATTATTTATTCACATCTAGAGATGAAATAGTATAACCTCCACACAATACATGTGCATCTAAAATGTTAAACTCCTTGTTTGTGATGCATACATAGACCTAAAGGGGAAAATGGCCCGGGTCACCAGCACTGGAGAGTGTGATTAATGATCAGTGATTTAGTGATCAGTGATTAGTGGTTTTATTCAAACTGTTACCTCTGACCAGAAGCACACATCAGAGGATTAACAGGCTCTTTAGATAAATGCTCATTAGTGGAAGGGGAAAAGCAAAGATAATAGGCATGCACCCAGGGACAACTTTCGAAGAAAATCATTCCCCGTCTTCAGAATAATAAGCTCTATTAACAGAAAGCCCTTTTAATTTAAAACTTGCTTTTATCTTGTAAATCAAAGTTAGATGTAAAAGTTTGTAGTGCCATTATAACCTAAATTTTCCCATATCCACTAGATGTGGATTATCTCAGTAGCGATATTTTTTTTATTTAAATAAACAATTGGACCTTTAGAGCAGCTGAACTCTGACAAGTCCTTAAGTCCCAGGGTTTGAAGGTGTCCCCCCTTCTGGAATGGAGAGTGCAGCTTGCTAACTAGATGGCGCAGTGTTATTTGGTGTTCTGTGCTGTGTCGTGCAGGAGTCTGAAGGAGCAAGTAGCTGCTTGCGAGGTGTTCTTCAATACTTACAACAAAGTTGATTCTGTGTAAGGTTGGAGGCTAGACAGTTCTACAAGTTTTTAGTCACATTTTCCATGTCAGTTAAATCTGGGGAGTTCAAGGCTACTGGAAAAATTAGTCTCATTACTAAAAGAAATTTAGAGCCCGAAGGAGAGGAGGTACGGGAGTCCAGGAGGTACCCCTGGGCTGCAGAAGTGATTGTAAAATACCAGACCTGTTCTTTTTTTTTTCTTACTGAGAGCTAGTTTCACAGTCTTGAGGTCTGAACTATTGAGGCAATACTCAAAGCTTTATTTTCTTCCTAATCTTGCTGGGGAAAAAGAAGATACTAGAAAGAAAGGAAGAAAAAATTTGATTTGGTGTCTGCAGGAAGCAACACGTTGCTGATTTTATTCTACAGATAATGGTAAGGTGATGTTTATTACACTTATTAAGCAGAAAGGGAACTTTGTAGTTGGTTCCAGGAGAACGATCTTGTAGTTTCATAGGTGAGATTCACAAATGGAATTCTTACTTTACACTGACTTTTAATGTTGCTTTTGTAGTTTCCTGGGACTTGATAGCATTTTGTTGGAAGGTTTTGTGTGTGTGTGTGTGTGTGAATAAGACCATTATTTCCTGGGTAAAATAATGTTCATGAGCATGGGAAGTGCAGTGGGGAAGCTACAAAGCATGTGAAATAATATGCCAGGTAAGAATTCTCTTTTCCACAAGCTTTCCTGAGATTTTTATTTTTCAACTTTACTCAGACTAAACTTGTTTACTCAGTTGATATCTTCCAGCCAACTGGTTTTGACTGTAAATTGCTGATATCCATAAATTGCTTGTCAATCAGAAGTCAGTTGTGACCTTATATAGTTTATATATGAGCAGAAGCTAATTAGAACATTCCCACAAAAAAGTGGAAACAGTGCCTTTATTTTTATATCTTTGTGATGTCGCAGCTTTTGTTCGAATAAGGGGTTAAGTGAATAGTAGTTTGTTAGATTTTCCCTGTATAGCTTTTCAATGACAGTAAGTTGAAGATTTTTGTTACGATTATTTGTTGCTATTATTTCCCACACCTGTGGATTCAAAACCAATCAGTTGTAGACTTTCCGTGGCTGTGTTCATACTAACGTCAGGTTCCTGCTCTCCTGATTTCTTGCTATAATTTGCTGTTTAGCAATGATGCACCACAATCCTATAGTGTTTCCTTAGCATTTCTTTGCTTCTGATTAAGCTGAAAATTATTTTGTGGGGGTGTGTGTGTGTGTGATGTTCACTGGATCACCAAGATGTGAATTTTGTGTCACATTTTGTAGTTGGTTTTCTTCTGGTTATGTTGTTAGATTAAAATTGGGGATTTGAGTGGACTTATTATTTTAGTCATCTTTTTTTCTTCTTCTTCTTCACTTCAAAGCAGTGCTGTTAGCCACAAAATTAATGTGATCATGGCTGGTGTTTCCCATCTATATGCTTCTTTTGCTTCTTCCAAATTGGATTTCTACAGCAATTTAAGATCTTTTTTTAGAGGCAGCTTTCTTGGATGAAGATGGAACAGTGATCTCAGTCAATTCATTATCTTGTCCAGTTTGACTACCAGCTGTATTATGGGAATCAACCAATGCTTTTATAAATTAGTGTTTAAAAATTTAAATCTAGGACTATTTCTCTGAATCCTATTTAAGAAAATTACACAGTTGAGATAAGGTAATAAACTGGGGTGGGGGGGGACCAGCTCCAAATATTTAAATGTGAGAAAGAAGCACTTTTAGATATGCTAAACAGACTTAAAGAACCTTTTTGTGTTGCTATTTGTAAACTAAATAAGCTATCTACTTTATGGCATTGCTTTAAATAGAAACTCTGACACTTTAAAAATGACATCATGTTTAATGTTTTCACTAAAGAGTTCTTACATTTTGTAATTAGGGAAAAAAATGGGCAATTAGTGTTTTTTGAGGATCCATTAGTATTTCATTGTTGGGAATCACAAATCATGGATTTAATGTAAGAAAAGAGAAGAGAGAGAGAAGGCTTTTACAAGTGTCCAGGTAATACTGGTAGTACTGTTGCAGAAACAAAAGTAAAATTTTTTCAAGCTCTTACTGAGACTCTGGTACCTTCAAAATAAAACGCTAAAAGTTTAGGGTAAATTCCTGAATGTATAAGATGTTACAGTGACATTTCCATATTTCATTCCTCCAAGCTCACTCTGTTGCCCATTTATCTTTTCCGAGAAATAGATCAGAATCAACTTAACACTTTAAAAGTACATATTTTAGCTGCTTCCTTCTACTTCCTCAAGGTTCATATTTGTAATCTGTACCCTAAGATTAACAAGGATTGAAAACTACCAGGTTGGCATTTGGCTTGAACTAAACTTAGTAAGAGTTCCTCTTGGCTTAGGGGTTCTGATGTGAAGTAGGCTTGTGTGATAGCATTAAGCAGAGCTGGAACTGGAGGGAGTCTTCTTATTGATAGAGCAAGCTCGTCACTTTGCAGAGGAAAATCTCGGGCCTGGTGGCTCTCCTGGCTCATCTAAGGCTGAGAGCTGGAGAGTGCCAAACGGAGCCTAGAAGCTGGGTCCCTGCCTCCAGGTTGGGTGGTCTTTCCGTGTGTCAGGCCGTAAATGCCCTTGTCCTGAAGGAAGCATAACCATGGCTTTGGATGCTTTGCTCTTTTCAAGCCTTTTGATCACTAACCTTTCAATGACAAATTTTTATCAGATCTTTTGAATGAATGCCCTGACCATAGAAACTATAGTTTCTTTTTTCTTTTTTTTATAAATTTATTTTTATTTACTTATTTTTGGCTGCATTGGGTCTTTGTTGCTGCGCGCGGGCTTTGTCTAGCTGCGGTGAGCAGGGACTACTCTTCGTTGCGGTGCGTGGGCCTCTCATTGCCGTGGCTTCTCTTGTTGCAGAGGACGGGCTTTAGGCGTGAGGGCTTCAGTAGTTGTGGCACGTGAGCTCTAGAGCGCAGGCCCAATAGCTGTGGCGCACGGACTTAGCTGCTCTGCGGCATGTGGGATCTTCCTGGACCAGGGCTTGAACCCGTGTCGCCTGCATTGGCAGGCGGATTCTTAACAACTGCGCCACCAGGGAAGCCCAACCTATAGTTTCTATTCTGGTTATTTTTATATATCTGCAATGTTGATTTTTCTAATATTGGCCTCCTTAGTTGAAGGCCGCTCTTCTTCTTTACCAATACGATTAGACATGCCCTGTAAAACTACACCATTCAGATTTCATTTGAGACTAAAGGCCAGGCAAAACAAAAAATGGTCTATAGGACTGTCTCAGAATAAGGCAGTAACTTCCTTTACTTCCTGTCTTTTCTTTTTCATCTCTGAGGAAGGGATCCAAAAAATTCTTAAAGTTAAAATAAATAATCTTTCTTTTTGTTGAATAGAGTAACAAGTGCTGTTTTCACGCTGGCAGATGCGCGTTTGCCTAGGATCCGTCTGTAATATATTATCTTTCCAGGCTGGTGTATATGAGAGTGTTTAGAGGTGAATAAGGAATGAGTTGAGTCTGGAAGTATGCTGTTCGAGGTTTGAATGGCAAAACTTGACTAATCATAACTAATAGAATTCATGCATGCAACATAGGGGGCTCCAGAGCACCAAACATTTGATTTAAGATGATGTTTAGGTTTTGTTGTATTTAGGACGGAGCACAAGAATATCTCAGCAGAAATCTTGAACGCATCTACTGTGTGTGTTGTTTGGCCTGACCCACAGTTTTCCTTTCCAGCTCTTTGCATGAACACTTTAATATCAGAATTTAGGTCTCTTTTATTCTTTGATTACACTGAGGAGCCCCTGTGTTGCATGATTTCTCAAATATAACACATTTCAGCCAGTTTTATGCAGTTCTCTCTCTGCTGGCTTCCCAAGGGGGGAAAACCACACGAAACAAAAAACATCTTTGTTTTTGTTTGAATTAGCTGATTATTAGAAGAAATACATTTTATCTCCGTTTGCCAGATCTGGTGGGACCATTTTACTTTGTCAAAACAAGATTTTCTTCTTTAAGTCAACTATAATGCTGTTCGGCTTCTGAATGACCAGGTACTAATCCATGCACCAGAGGTAGAAGGCTTTGAGGATAAAGACCACTTCTAGCAGGGTACCTAGGTATGACGAGGTGTGCCATTATGAAGAGCTGATTTGCCTCACTGCAATGACAGCATTGTCCACAAAAACATTGCCTTCTGGAAGGAAAGAAATATTATAGGCTCAGACTTCTAAATTTTGAGCAGGGGCTGATGCTGTGCTGAAGATGACCCTCAGAATGTTGAGGGTCTCCATGGTGATTTATTTAACTGCAGCAGGATAAAATATTCACAGGCTAGAACTTGACCATCTACATCTTAAAAACCTTAATAGTCCTCTTCACTTATTCTCTGTATTTTCCTTATGCTAATGTTTTTCTAGATTTATTTTTTTATTTTAATTTTTTATTTTAATTTTTTTTATTTTTGCAGTACGCGGGCCTCTCTCTGTTGTGGCCTCTCCCGTTGCGGAGCACAGGCTCCGGACGCACAGGCTCAGCGGCCATGGCTCACGGGCCCAGCCGCTCCGCGGCATGTGGGATCTTCCTGGACCGGGGCACGAACCCGTGTCTCCTGTATTGGCAGGCAGACTCTCAACCACTGCGCCACCAGGGAAGCCCTAGATTTATTTTTTAACATCCATTCTAGTTACTGTGCTTTCATGAGTAACCCTGCAATAACAAATCGCAAGTGTGTGCACAGCAGAGAGGGGATATTTTTCCATAAGCAAAATAGATTTCAATATCAAACCTTAGAAGAAACAATTAGCAAGACAAAAGAAAGAAAGGTTTGAAATCCGATTGGTGGCATGCCAGGCTCTGCCATTCCTAGCTCTGCAACAGTGTGGTTTAAGGCAACAGGAAAAGCCTGAGAGGCCAGAAGAGGGTATCCCCAAAGTGCTGCCTCGAACTCATTATGCTTCCCTGCCTCAGTTTCTTCATTTGTGATAAAGGAGTGTTGGTCTTGACCATCACTCTCCAACAGTGGGAGCCACAAATGCAAGCCACATATGTAATTTTAAATGTTCCAGTAGCCACATTAAAAATAGTTTAAAAAATCAAACAGGTGATGTTAATTTTAATAATTTTATTTAACCTAATATATCTGAAATATTATCATTTCAACATATAATCAATATAAAAATGTTGATATACTTTATGATTTGGAGCGGGGGGGGGTACTAAGTCTTTGAAGTCTGGTGTGTGTTTATAATTACCCCACATTTCAATTCGGACTAGTCAAGTTTCAAGTGCTCATAGCCACATGTACCAGTGACCGTGGTGTCAGGCAATGTAAATCTATAGGCTGTATCAATGCTTCTAATCCAGGCAGCCCAACAGAACCACCTGTGGAGTTTATAAAAAAAAAAATACTAATACCTTCCTTGTCCTGTCCACTTTGACTTACTTGGTTTGGGGTGGGGGCCTGGGCCTCTATATTTTTTAAAAGCTCCAGAAATGCTTCTGAAGTTTAGCCAGGGCTGAGAATTGCAATTCTAACTGATCACTAAGGAATCTTCTACTCTAATATTCCATGATTCTATTTAAGGAAAGGGATTGCAGTAAAGCATTCAGAGTTCAAAGGGCAACAAGCGGTTATTATTAGTGTGCTGCACTCTACAAAACATGTTTAAGAAAATGTAATTAATACAAATTAAAGTGTGCAGATTAAATATTTTAGAAGATAATTCTTGGTACCACAGATGAGCTCGGTTTTGTGTACGTTTCAGATATGGATTGTTTGCTTCCTGAGAAATCTTAATTTAGGATTTGGTTTGCACGCAGACTCTTCGAAACCCTCCGTTTTGGAAGAGGTCAAGATCACCACATTTCAGTTATTTTGCTAGCTTACTTCTTTGCCCCAGATACTACTTGCCTTTAGCCGGTTTTGGAGGGATGCTTTTACTCGATTTGAGACATCTGGATCCCCTTGTGTTTCTTCCCTCTAAGCTTTTAAAAAGCTTCGTGTCAGACCAAACTTGCTGTCTGCTCATGTCAAGATGTTAGTTGTAACCCCCCCAGACTTAAAGCGTTCCTTCTATTTGTCATCCTTTAAATACTAGAGAATCAATATTTCTCAGTACACGCCAGAATGTTTTCCTTTAATAATTTTTTGAACAATATACCAGCTTGCGCATTCAGTAAGTGATGCGAAGAACCCCAAAATAAAAAATAATAATTTCCAAACTCCTCACCCATCTTTTTTTGAAGTCAACAAACAGCATTGTTTGTGGAGGAGAGGAGAGACCTCAGGGACGGTCCCTTGTGACTTCATGCTGCCGAGAGCCTCTGCATTCCCACATTCGTGAGTCATTTCACCCTGAACCTCTCTCCTTATCCCCTGCATAGCAGTCTGGTTCCAAGTACATGTCTCTCTAACCATGAGCTTTTTAAACGTGACTTTAAACCTTTTTTAGCTACAAAGCTACACGTTTCTCTACATTTTGTGGTGATAATATTTGTGTTTTCTGTAATACCATTCATCGGGAGAATTTTAAGCTCCGTTCATTAACACACAGCTTTTTTTTATATAAGTATTTTTTAAAAAATTTATTTAATTAATTAATTTATTTATTTTTGGCTGTGTTGGGTCTTTTGTTTCTGTGCAAGGGCTTTCTCTAGTTGCGGCAGGTGGGGGCCACTCTTAATCGCGGTGCGCGGGCCTCACACTATCGTGTCCTCTCTTGTTGCGGAGCACAGGCTCCAGACGCACAGGCTCAGTAGTTGTGGCTCACGGGCCTGGTGGCTCCGCGGGCATGTGGGATCTTTCACGGATCAGGGCTTGAACCATGTCCCCTGCATTGGCAGGCAGATTCTCAACCACTGAGCCACCAGGGAAGACCAACACACAGTTTTTTGTTTGTTTGTTTGTTTGTTTTCTGTACGCGGGCCACTCACTGTTGTGGCCTCTCCCGTTGCGGAGCGCAGGCTCAGCGGCCATGGCTCACGGGCCCAGCCGCTCCACGGCATGTGGGATCTTCCCGGACCGGGGCATGAACCCGTGTCCCCTGCATCGGCAGGCGGACTCTCAACCACTGCGCCACCGGGGAAGCCCCACACAGCTTTAATTCCCATTTTATAGATGGAGAAGCTGAGAGACTGATACTGTGTTCGTTAATTAGAAGGTGATCAGTGTGAGCTAAAAGCTCGTGTTTATTAGTGCCTAAATATAAGCACTGCTCTGGATGGCTTCCAGATGGGGAGTTCCCAATTGTGTATATTATTGCATTTGTCTTTGAATTTATAAATAATGTTCTTTCTGATACTTTTCCATGCATTATTTTTGCATCAATGATTTCTCTGCTAACTCTTACTTCCCAGCTTCAGGCTACATGTACAGACCTGGACTGATTAACAAATACATATGGGTATATCAACCTCTTAACATGGGATCTGCTCTAAAAGTTGCTGGAGACATCTGTTACAAACCTGTGTTTTTGGTGGTATCTAGGGAAACTTTCTTCAGGCTAGTTTGTGATTGACTGTTAGAGGACTTTGTGGAGAGACTATGAGATTAAAGATGTAAACTGTTAAACTCTTTTGGGTATTGAAAGGGAAGGGTTTTAGGTATTCATTTATTGAGCAAAATAGACTTTAGCCCTAGCTCTTGAATTGTCTTTAATAAAACATTTTAACTCTTGTTTTACCAGTGTCCTGTCTTCATACTTGACCTGGAGCCATGTGCTTTGGAGTATTCGGTTTTTGTTTTCTCCTAATAATGACTAGGGTTGGACTTAGTCATTTGCAGTCTCTGTCTACACCTCTGTATTTTCAGTGGATGAGATACAAGGTGGGATTAATAGTGTGATCTGTGACCAGTGCCAGGGAGGGGCCACTTTGGGTCCCTTTCTAAGCATTATACTAACGTTAAAGTAATTTTAATGACCACACATATATGTGGTTACGGTGGTTAAACTTGTATATAAACAAAAACCTTAGCCGGTGAAGACCAGGATGTTACTGGCATATATACTTGTAAATGTGATTATCATCTTTTTTAGGATGCCCATGGATAAATTGTTCCTCCTTTTGAGCAATTGATTTAGATACACATATTGGTGATTAAAAGATATTGCTAGATTAAAAAAATTGAAGCCATCTTTTAAGACACTCTTCTTTTCTAATAAGGCCTGCCTAAGCTCACATTGTTTACAATTTCATCTTCCAGCTTTGTGAAGCCAGATGACTAACAACCACCATTCTAGTGCTGTGTTGGTGGATGTCATCAAAGATGATGGTGCACAGTGTTTTGGCACCACGAAGCAGCGTGTAATTTGAAATTGTACTTTTTGCTAAATACCCATGCTAATCTTCAAACCATTCAAAACATTAAAAAACAAAATAAAACAGTGATCTCTTCCCATTGGATGGAGGTAGTTCTGGCAGAGAAGCACAAGTATTTTTTTCATGTGCCTCAGAAGCACTCAGAAAAATCAGGGAAGGAAAAAAATTACACATAATTGCTTGATATGCCCTTTTGGGAGGGACATTCTTAAGACAGGCAGGTTAACCCTTTAACTCAAGATTCATTTTTACCCTTTCCAGGAAATATGCTTTTTTTTTTTTTTAAATTCCTGAAGCAAAAAAACTGTAGTATCTTTAAAAGGAAGGCTGTAAATGGATGCTTAATCTTTATTTAACATTTAGCAGATATTTTAGGAGGTATATTTAGGAACTCTTATATTCCTTTACATAGTTCTTGTTATTTAAGAACTATGATTTTATTTAAGAACTATGTATTTAAGAACTATGTATTTTATTATTGAAAAATAGAGGATTCTGGAGATAGGTTGCACGACAGTGTGAATATACTGAACACTACTGAACTGTGTACTTGAAAATTGTTAACACAGTAAATTTTGCTATGTGTATTTTACCATGATTTAAACAAAAAGGAGGGATAAGGTTTGCTTGTACCCATTCCCAGGATAGAGAAACAGAAGGCATAGACCACTTGTTCTAAGTTAGGTATAGCAGCTTTAGTGTCTTAATGGGAGGAACAGAAATCTAAAGAGGACTTCTGTACTTCAGGCCAATGCAGAGAGGTGACAGATGTGCGATGTGATTCTGACATATTGGAAAATCCAGGAAGGACAATAATTAGATACGCGGCTCAGATTGTCTCTTTTCTGGAGACTGGCTCGGATCTGGATGCATCCTGTATATAGAAAGCTGTATCATTTAGTTTGAAAATCACACACCATTTGGCATTATTTAAATATCTCTCTTTGTATTGACTTGATTGCCTTTCTCAGTGCAAGGATATGTTCAACTAAGAGCAATGAAAAAACAGAGCCTTTGGTTTCTGTAAGGGAATAGAAACCCACACCTCTCCTCCCCTTCCCCCCTTTCCTTCCTTCCTGCCTTTATCAGCTATTTACCGAGCATCTATTACGTGCCAGGTACTAGGGATACATGATCGAAACCCAACGCAGTCCCTCTCCTCCCAAATCTTAACCGGTAGGAGAGACACCAAATAGGTCCTTGCAACAGAATGTTGTGGGAGGGTGAGGGGATGCAGGTCTGGAGGCAGAAAACCCAGTGAGGGTTCTAGTGTGGTTGTCCAGACAAGAGGTGATAGTGGCTTGGGCTGGGATGGTGCCAGATTCAAAAGCCATTTAAGAAATAGGATCAATATGACTGGAGAATTGATTAACTATTCGATAAGGGAAGGGAGAGGGGTTTATTCATTCTAAGGGAAGAGGGAGCCAGGCAGGAGAAGCCTGACCCAGTAATGAAGTCTGGACTGTCCTTTGTGGTGGTAGAGGAGGGGAGGGTTTCTGGCCCGGTGCCCCATGGGCTTGTGTCAGAGTCCTTGGAAGAGAACAAAAAATAACTGTGAACAAAAACTCAAAGAGCCACTATAACTAAAAGCTGTAGTGCAGGTGTTGGGTTGCAAGGCAGTGCAGCTTTGGCGTTTTGTGTCAGAGAGAGGGGCCTCACCCCTCAAGACAACCACAGCTCTGGCACTCAGGGGGGGTCCAGTGCATGGCCAGGTATATTAGTTTGCTAGGCCTGCTGTAACAAAGTACCATAAACTGGGTGGCTTAAACGATAGAAATTTATTCTCTCACAGTTCTGGAGGCTACAAGTCCAAAATCAAGATGTCAGCAGGATTGGTTCCTTCGGAGGGCTGTGTGGGAAAATTGTTCCAAGTCTCTCTCTTCGGCTTGTGGATGGCTGTCTTCGTGTCCAAATTTCCCCTTTTTATAAAGATGCCTATCATATTGGAGTAGGGCCCACCTTGAAGAGCTCACTTTACTTTGACTACCTCTGTAAAGACTTTATCTCCTATTAAAGTCACATTCTAGGGTACTGGAGATTTGGGGGACACAATTCAGCCCATAACAGTAAGTATGCCCATCAAGAAGGTAGCACCCAGGGCAAGTAGTACTGGGACCCTAAGGGAGCTGGCAGGTTGGGAGTTGTGGGAATCATAACCAGACATTTTTTTAGCACATGTTTAAAATAGACTTCTGATGGACCCCCAGAAAAACTTAGAACAAGCCTTCAGAGATGGGGGTCTATACATTACCAGGAATGGACAAAGTCAACAAAACAAGTCCATACTTTAAAATAGGTGTATATATATTACACTGATGAATGAATTTGCTGATGTGGCCATTGTCCTTGGTTTGGCCTTGAATTTGTCTTCAGAGTTTGTGAAAGAGCAATGCCAAAAGGGCAGCACCAACTTTTAACCTTGAGAACAAAGAATGAAATACAACTGTAGTTTGTCACCCTGCCAGGCTTAACAACCGTTGTTTTGATGTGTTAATATTTACAGACAAGGACAAAAGCCACCAGTTCCCATAAGCAACAGACACATCAAGTTGAACATAGGTGTTTCAATGCAGGAAGAGAAGTAATTCTGCTTTTCTAATTGTTGATGGCCAATTTATGCCTATGCGCTACCTCTGTTTTACACAATGAAAGCACAGAAGACAAAATTTCGTGTTTTAAAAACATATCATCCTAAAAAGACAAATAACCAATTTAAAAATGGGCAAAGGATCATCTGAATAGACAGTTCTACAAAGAAGATATACAAGTGGCCAGTAAGCACATGAAAAGATGTTCAACATCACTAGCTATCAGGGAAATGCAAACCAAAACCACAGTGAGGGCTTCCCTGGTGGCGCAGTGGTTGAGAGTCCGCCTGCTGATTCAGGGGACGCGGGTTCGTGCCCCGGTCTGGGAAGATCCCACATGCCGTGGAGCGGCTGGGCCTGTGAGCCATGGCCGCTGAGCCTGCGCATCCGGAGCCTGTGCTCCGCGACAGGAGAGGCCACAACAGTGACAGGCCCGCGTACCGCAAAAAAAAAAAAAAAAAAACAAACACAGTGAGATTACCACTTCACACCCACTAGGATGACTATAATGAAAATGACAGACAATAGCAAGTGTTGATGAGGATGTGGAGAACTGGGAGCCCTCATACGTTGCTGGTGGGATTGTCAGGTGGTACAGTCACTTTGAAAAACAGTCTGGCAATTCCTCAAAAAATTAAACATAAACCTTGTGATCTACCAATTCCACTCCTTGGTATACACCCAAGAGAAATGAAAACATATGTCCACACAAAAACTTGTACATAAATGTTCAGAGCAGGGTTATTCATAATAGGCAAAACATGGAAATAACCCAAAGTCCATCAACTGATGAGTAGATAAACAAAATGTGGTATATCTATATGTTGGAAAATTATTTGGTCCTAAAAAGAAATGAAGTAATGCTATGTACTACAACATGCATGAATCTTGAAAACATTGTGCTGAGAAGCAAAACCCAGACACAAAGGGCTCTATATTGTATGACTCATTTATATGAAAGGTCCAGAATAGCCAAATCTATGGAGACAGAAGGTAGATTAGTGGTTGCCTAGGGCTGAGGGTGGGGCTGGGGACTCGGGGGTGACTACTGAGGGAAGTGGGTTTTCTTCTTTTTTATACATTTATTTATTTTGTTTATTTATTTTTGGCTGCATTGGGTCTTCGTTGCTGCGGGTGGGCTTTCTCCAGTTGCAGCGAATGGGGGCTACTCTTCGTTGAGGTGCATGGGCTTCTCATTGTGGTGGCTTCTCATTGTGGAACACGGGCTCTAGGCACGTGGACTTCAGTAGTTGTGGTGCGTGGGCTCAGTAGTTGTGGCTCGCGGGCTCAGTAGTTATGGCTCACAGGCTCTAGAGTGCAGGCTCAGTAGTTGTGGTGCATGGGCTTAGTTGCTCTGTGGCATGTGGGATCTTCCTGGACCAGGGCTCGAACCCATGTCCCCTGCATTGGCAGGTGGATTCTTAACCACTGTGCCACCAGGGAAGCCCTGTTTTCTTCTTGAGTTGATGAAAATGTTCTAAAATTTATTGTGGTGATAGTTGCACAAACCTGTGAATGAATATTCTAAGGCCATTGAATTGTAAACTTTAAGTGGGTGAATTGTATGATATGTGAATTATATATCTCTATAAGCTGTTAAAAAGAGATAACACATCATGGAGAAAAATACAGGATGCTAAAGTTAGTTAGACTATATGCCAACTACGGTATTTTGATCCAACAATTTCTCTACATATTTGGGATATATAAAGATGAGCTGTGGAGAAAGGTAGGTAAGAGCATTACAGACCTTGGTAATAGGAACAGTCAACTACTAAAAATCTTACAGCGTATGCCATGTGTCTCCAGCCCATGCCTCTCTCCCGGGCCATGAATCCTGACTTCTAGCTTCACCTTGACCATTTTTTCCTAGATGGGCTGCTGCTGTTCCTTAATTTTCAAATTGTTCAGACATGATCTAATCCTCATACCATTTCTCCTTCTGACATACCCATTTCAGTGGGGGCCAAAATCATCCTCTGAGCCCCCAGCTTGAACCTTCATGACAGTTGCTGATTTTGCCTTTTCCCTTGGCCATCATGAACATGTCACTGCCCATTCTTCTAGGTCCCACATGAACCGTGTCCTGTGATCCTTACCCTTCTGCCCTGTCTTTCTTCTCCACCAGTTCCTTCTCTGAACTGAGATTTAAGGGGAACAGAATGATTTATTGAGTCTTTACTGAACCTACTCTTTCGATCTACCATGTCATCCTTCCTAACAAACCTACCTAGGAGCTGGAGTTATCCTTTTTATAGATGAGGAAAGCGAGGCCCAGAGGTTGACTGACAAGCCAGATAATGTGACAAAACCAGTAAATGGAGGCGTTGGAGTTTGGAACCATTTTGTTTGGTCCCTGAGCTCAGACTCTTTCCATTCTGGCTACTAAATGAATTTTTCTACTTTATGGCTCTGAACTTCTCATTTCCCTGCTCAAGAGCCTTTACAAGCATTTGTTTTAAGACCTCTAGGCTAACGCCAGCCACCATCCCGGTGGGTATACGCCATATTCAAGCCAGACCCATAATTAACTCTTATTTGTGTTGAGTGCCTCTCTGCCATGTTCAGACTCTCATCTTCCCTGGAACACCTGTTCTTGTCTCCTAACCCCTCACTTGTGGAAACACTCATCTCCAGATCTCTCAAACCAAAAACTGAATGCAAAATTAATTAATTCCTTTGTGCTTTGTTAATATTTTTCTTGGGACTAAAAAAAGTCATATTGTGGTTATTTTGGGGTTTGTCATAAATTCCTTCTCCTGGATCATCAGCTCCATCACAGCAGGAATTGCCTTTTGCTCAGTTTTGATATCCCTCACAGAACCTAACATATAGTCCCTTACACAGAGTCGCTGGTTAATTAACCCTGAGTGAATTGATTATCAGGATACTCAAACATTGTTCTTTGTCATGAATTTCCTGTTACCAGCATGACATGTTTGATGTCTGGTGAGTGTTCCTGGGAGGACCAGCCTAGGGCGATTCTTTAAGTGTATTGATGGATGTTCCCATAGCTTAAAAACTATTGTAATAGCATTTTAGAACTCCAAAAATGGGGCGAGATGAGTAAATCACATTGGTTTTCACAACCCTAGGGAATAACTGATTTTTTCATTTGTCCAGAGATGAACGTAATTTTTAAACAGTTTCAATCAGAACATAGACACATTTAAAAATTCTGCTTCCTTCACTTAAAATTATACCACAGACATTTTTTTCATGTTGCTACATAGTTTTCAAAACTATGATTATGCGTCATATTCCATTGAGTTGCTGTACCATAATTTCTTAACCATCCCCTATTGTTTGACATTTAAGTTTGCTGTGGAATTTTTTTTTTTTATGATTATAAAAAACACATGACCAATCTTTTGGCAAGAGGAATATGTACTCTGAAGAAGACCTTCATCTCCTTCCCCTTATGCTGGTTGAAAAATCTTCCTTTAGAGTTGAGCCTAGGCAAGATTATGACTGAGTCAAGGTTTGTCTTGGGCACCCTCACATTCTTTTTATTCCTTTTATTTCTGCCCCCCTTTCTCTCAGCACATTCTGTTCCACCACAGTGCCTGTCACAGAACCTCAGGGCTATCTTCCTCCCCCAGACCCTGACCTGTCTACCATAAACCCTACCCTTCTTCTCCCTCCTCCTGACCAATCTTCTCTCTCCTTCTCTTGTTTCTCCAGAACCTCGATCTTAGTAAAATATTAGACATAATCAGTTTCCTAGGAGTTTGTAATTTTATGTGATCTGGAGATGGCCATGTGGTAGCCCAAAAAAGTACATCATTAACTGTGTACCTTTGCCCTCTTTCGCTAGAACTCTCCCAGGTTCTATGGGTATGGCAGGGCATCAACAGACAACATCTCTATACAACTAGAGAGGCATCATACAGCAGTTAAGTGCCAAAAAGAAAGATGAAGCCAGGGAAATGGATACAGTGTGCTCTTTCATCTTTCCAGATGGAGTAGGTGAGAAGGTGACTGAGAAGGTGACTTCTGAGAAGGTGACTTATAAGTAGAGAGCTTTTGAAATGAGGGAGCAATTCCTGTGGAGATCTGGAGAAAGAGCTTTTGGGCAAAGGGAGCTGCTCATACTAAGGCCCTGGTGTGAAAGCAGGGATGGAGACAGTAAGGAGGTGGGTGGCCACATCATGTAGGGGCTTGCAGACCATGCTATGAACATTGGATATTAATCTCAGCAATAAAGGAAGCCATTGGAGAGTTTTGAGAAGAGAATTCATCACTTCTAAAGACCTCCATTGTTATGGTTGAAGAACAGACTGTATAGGGGGTAGGGGGGCAATGGGGAGACCTGTTAGGAGGAAGAGACCATGGCGGCTTGGAGTAGATGATTTTGAGAAGGAGTTTGGCTAATGGCTAATTTTGAAGGTAAAGGCTGAAATGATTTGCTGACAGATTGGATGTGGGGATAAGCAAGAAGTCAGGGAGGGTGCTAAGGTTTTTGACCTGAGACACTGGGAGGATAGAGTTGCCATCAACAGATGGGATGTGGAAGGTTTGGTGGGAAAGACAAAGAACTTGATTTGGGGCATGTTATGTGTGAGGAGGCTTCCAGTAGACAGTGGGATGCTGCCACTTAGGGAAGGGTTTGGGGCTGCAGAGGCAAGATCACAGTCTTTGGCATCATCTAGGCCAGCCTCATCTCACAGCACACAGCCCCAATCACAGTGGAATTTCAGGTGCTTGAAAGCACCAAGCCTTTGTCAGCTGCGGGGTCTTTGCATATGCTGTGCCCTCTGTCTAGACCATTACAGCCTGGATAACTGCTACTTTCCCCTGGTTCCCTACTCTAAATTCGGTCCCCCTATTAAATTCTCAAGCTACCCTGAACTTTTCCTTCATTCATTTACTGTTTTCAAATGTATATTCCTTTAAGTGATTTTTAATTTTTAAAACTTTAAAATCCATATGTCCCAGTAGAATCTAAATTCTGAAACGTCAGGGGTCATGCATGATTGGTTCATCACCATTTTTCCAACATCTAGTGCTGGCACATTGCAGATACTTCTTCAATATTTGCTAAATGAGTGTATGACTGTTATTAATTTATTACCTTATATGTGATACGTTGCAGTTCCTCCGTTTTGTAATCATATAGTATAGTTCCAAGGGTAATCGTACCTAATGATTTTCTTATCTTCTTAAAACGTAGACTAATTTATTATTTCATGGCTCCATGTGTTTCTTGTGAACAAACACTTTTTTATTAGGTAACAGTGAGTAGAGGCTGGACTGTGGTTGAAGACTGAATGGATCACTTGACTGTGAAACTTTGAAAAGAAAAGGAATTTAAGGCTTATATAAACCTCCCAATCAAAATCCCCCCACCTCCTGTTTCCTTATCAGCAGTTTTGTTGCATTTCTATGGAATCCTCTATCTGGCATCGCCTGAGATTATTTTATCATGACCTTTGACAAGACCTATTACTTCCTACTCACCATGTTTATTGGGGGACAGAGGCCAGGCATGGCGGGGGAGGGGTGGGAGCGTTGTGGGGGAGTGATGGGGGTCTGGGTCGGCTGATGACCTTCTTTGGTGGCTCTTGGAAAGGTCCGTTGTCTCCAGTCTCATCCTGGAAGATTATAGGAAATGATATAATCATTTGTGAGGGAAGAGGTCTGATTTACCAAGAAAGGGTTGTTTGCTTTGAGTTTCTGTTTTTGGTGGTGTCGACCTATATGAAAAACAGGATTAAATTAGAGATTTTTCTCTTTACTGTCTTTAAAGCTAGAGTGAGCTTTCAGAGAAGGCTGTGTTGTTTGGGAAACACAGATACTGCTTCCATGAATCGATACTGGTGTGTGACACAGTTATATGTAGAAACTGATTGGTAGATTGATTGATTGATATATGTCGATTGGAGAACTTCATGAAAAAAGTCACCGTCTTTATAGAGAACATTGTTGTGGGAGAGACCCACTCAACAAATATATGTTGAGTGCTAGACATTGGGGAAAAGCGGTGAACAAGGTAGAGAAGGTCCTTGCTTTCGTGGAAGTCATGAAATCTACTGAGTCTCAGTCTCCTTATCTGTAAGATAGAGATCATAATCATACCTACTTCATAAACTTTTCAAGAGTAGCAAATGCCTCTGAATGTGAAAACACCAGCTGGATTTAAAAATGCTATATACGTTATGAGTGGCTATTATGATTGATGTACCAAATATAGTTATTATTCCCTTTGAGAATAAATCCTGATTAATTATTTCTAGTTCTGAATATCCTATATCCCCATGCGACCTGATTTTATCCTTATAATTTGGGGAGCTAAGCTTCCTTTCATTACAATCCTAATGGTAAGAAAAGAAAATGCCAAGTATATAGTTGTATTAGTTAGCTATTGCTGTGTATCAAATGAGCCCCCCCCCACCAACATATATTTATTAAGTCAGAGTTTCTGTGGGTCAGGAATCTGGCTGTGGCTTAGCTGGGTCCTCTGGCTCAGGGTCTCACAAGGCTGTAATCAAGATGTTGGCCAGATCTGCAGCCATCCTGAGCCTCAACTAAGGGAGGATATACTTCTAAACTCACATGGCTGTTGCAGGCCTCAAGTTCCACGTGCAAGCTTTTTTGTATGGCTGTTGGCAGGGTAAGAGTAAGCAAGGTTCTAAGAGGGAGAAAGCGAGAGATGGAAGTCACAGTCCTTTTGGTAATTTAACTGCAGAGACACAATATCCCATTAAATTTGCCATATTCTTTTTTTTTTAATGTTTATTTATTTATTTATTTTTGGCTGTGCCATGCAGCTTGCGGGATCTTAGTTCCCCGAGCAGGGATTGAACCCAGGCCCCTGGCAGTGAAAGCACTGAGTCCTAACCATTGGACCTCCAGGGAATTCCCACATTTGCCATATTCTGTTTGTTAGAAACAAGTCAATAGGCCCAGCCAGTATTCAGGGGAGGAGATTACACACATGTATATCATAAGATTGGGATAATTAGGAGACATCTCAAAGACTGTCCGATATAGCAGTACTTGTAAATAATACTATGAGTTGATGCTGTAGTTATGGCATTAATAATGTTACACTTTTTGAAATGAAAGAAATAAGAGAAATAAGCACCATGACTTCCTTAAGACACAATAATTAGGACAGACAAGGGAGGTTGATGTTGGAAACGTCTAGATTTTGAATTGTGACCAATAAAGAATCCTGGTTCATTCTTTTGTTTCTGCCTTTGGCTCATGCTTGGACATTTATAACCTCTGTATTTTTCAGGAAAGCATTTGAAAGGTACCTTCTAAATATTGGAGGTAAACAAAGGTCAGTCTTTTCTAAGCAAGAATACCAAATTAAAAATAGGTTAATTTTAATTTGCCATTTCACAGGATTGTTAAGTCACGTGTTCACTTGATTACTTTTTTGAAAAAATTAACTTTATTGAAGTACAGTTGACTTACAATGTTGTGTTAATTTCTGCTATACAGCAAAGTGATTCAGTTACACATATATACATTCTTTTTCATTTTTTTTTCCATTATGGTTTATCACAGGATATTGAATATTGCTCCCTGTGCTGTACAGTAGGACCTTGCTGTTTATCCATGCTATAAAAATAGTTTGTATCTGCTAGTCCCAGACTCCCAATCCATCCCTCTCCGACTCTCCCTCCCACTTGGCAACCACAAGTCTGTTCTCTATGTCTGTGAGTCTTTCTGTTTTGTAGTTAAGTTCATTTGTGTCATACTTTAGAGTCCACATATAAGTGATATCATATAATATTTGTCTTTCTCAGTCTGACTTACTTCACTTAGTATGATAGTCTCTAGGTCCATCCATGTACCTGCAAATGGCACTATTTCATTCTTTTTTATGGCTGAATAGTAGTCCATTGTATATATATACCACATCTTCTTTATTCATTCATCTGTTGATGGACATTTAGGTTGTTTCCATTGTTCACTTGATTACTTTTAACCCCGACCTGAAAACAAGCTAGTCTAATCATTTGGAGGTCATAGGAAAGAATATTCTCTTAAGATACAGAGGAGACCTAGTGCTATGGGAATGAGTTTGCCAGGGTTGAGAAAAAGCAAAAAAGACCAGTATGTCCAGAGTGTGGTGGGCAAGGGATTAAATGCTACAAGATGACGCTGGAGGTGAGGTGTATTAAGCCAGGTTAGGAGTTTAGATTTCAATCTAAATGCAGTGGAGAGCCATTGCAGGTTTTGGGGTGACTGCAAGCAGCAATAATTTTTTCTGTGTATGTGATTCTAATTGCATTTGTTATTGCATTGAGCTGTTTTTCAAAGAAAGATTCTGAAATCTATTAACTAAAGCCATGCTTGGGCAAAGATAAAACAAGCACTGAAACTTTATAATAGGATGTTTGAATTAGGCAATTCATTTAACACAGAGGTGAAGTGTTGTGTATTTCGACCAGCCAATGGCAAAAGCAATGTGGTAGATGCATTTGGAATGAGGTCCTCGTATCATAGGGATTCCTAGTATTACATTAGTTTCACGTGACAGGACTTACAAGAAATTCATTCAGAAAAACATCCAGTGTAGGAGTCTTTTTGGCATGTTCTGTGCATATTTTCTCAAACAAGCCGCAATCATTTTTCGGTTGTGTCATTTATGGCTGGTGCCTGTATGTAGTCCTGGAGCTCTTTTCTAAGCCGGCAGGCACTGAGGCAGCTTGGCAGTGTCATGTGGGCTTGTAAAATTAGAGCACACCATTTAAAATAGTGGTCTTGGTAAATTCTCTTTCCTCCAAATTCCCTCTGAAGCTGACCTTGTGAGAAAAATACCCCGAAGAGGAACAATAGGGCATCTCTTTTTCCTGCAAGGGTAACTAGGAAAGGAAAGTTCCAAAGTTTTAACACTGGAAATCGGCCAATCCTAATGCTAAAGTCTACTTGCTGGTGTGTTCCTTTCTGAGTCAAGATGAATTTTAGCTGGCTTGAACAAAAATGTGAAAAAATGCCAGCTAAATCTGAAGTTCAAGGATTCTCTTGGCTTTTTTTTTTCTTTAATTTTAGAGATAAATGTACTGTTTTCTGATTTAAGAAAAAAACTCATAGAAAATACAGAAACATGTAAAGAAGAAAATTCTAACCAAAGACAATCACTGTTGGTGATTTTGATGTATATCCTTCATATAATCTATGTCTATCCATCCATATCGTGTAGCTATAATTCATAGAGTGTTTGCAGTTTTGTGTTTGGATTTGTTTTCTGTTTAACGTTATTTTATGATCATTTCCACAAGTTCATGATGTATGTTTTGAAAATATGATTTTAATGACTGTATAATCTTCTATTTGTCATAATTTACTTAAGTCATTCTGCTTATTATTAGATGCTTAGTCCATTTTGAATTTTTCTTTGGTAATGCATACGTTTTGATGACCCTTCTTTCACATAACTCTTCATCTACATCTCTCATTTTTCCAAAGGAATTAATTCAATAAATGGATTTTGATACATTTTATTAAATTGCTTTCAAACAGCCTGTACCAATTGCCTCATCATCATCAAGGCTATGCCGAGTGCCTGTCAAACTTGACCTCTAACCAGGATTTAGGTAGTCACTAAAAGAGAGATATTTGCCAGTTTGTTAGGTGAAAATTGTTTTAATTTGCTTTTATTTGATTAAAAGGGACGTTGAACGTTATATCCATTTATTTACTGGCAGTTTGTCAATTGTCTGTTCATGTCTGTCTATGCCATTTGGCCGTTTTAGAAAGTTTATTTTTTCTTTTTTTTTGATGGGGGTGATTTTTAACGTCTTTATTGAATTTGTTACAATATTGCTTCTGTTTTATGTTTTGGTTTTTGGGCTGCGAGGCATGTGGGATCTTAGCTCCCCGACCAGGGATCGAACCCTCACCCCCTGCATTAGAAGGCGAAGTCCTAATGACTGGACCGCCGGGAAAGTCCCCATTTTTCTTTTAGAGTAGTAATGTTTCGCTTATTGAAATTTACATTTTTTAATATGGCAAGGATATGCACTCTTAAAAATTTAGAGGCATAAATATAGCCATAGACTTCTATCATATAAAAAGGTTTAAATTTATTTTTTGTGGTTCTTAGTTCCTGATATAGTGGTTTGTATCTGAGCTTTTAAATATATAAACACAGTTTACTTTTAGAATAATGTCACTTCTTGTTATTGGTTCAGTTACATGAATCTTCCTTATATTTTTCTGCCTGTTTCCCTTTCCTTCTCCTGTAATAAAATTTTTTTCAAGATCCAGACTTCTACTTATCTCACTTGATTCAACTACACTTTTAGGTGGCAGCTTGCCAAGGAAACCAAATCTGAAAAGAATCACATGGGAGAACTGAAGGGGGTCAGTAGCTCTAGAGAGAGGAATAGTCAACGAAAGAAAAAAGATAGCTACTTGTTTATGTCATGTAAAGAATGAACTTCCTGATGCCAGCTCAGAGTGAGCAGGCTTAGTTAGGAGGCCATGGGGCTCAGGAATTTTTCTGCCTGTGGCCAGAGGCAACTGGTTCATCCCGGCTCCATCTCCGCTCCTCGTTTTATAATGGAGATAATAATACCTCAAAGGTATGCTCTAATTAATTCTTCTTAGAGCCTCTGAAAATATAATTACTAATTATTACAACTATTAGATCATTAATTCTTCATTCCTTTTATGGAATTTCAATCAAATGCCCCAAATTCAACACCCAGATTCAGTTGTTTGTGGAGACTTTGTTGCCTAGTATTAATAGTTTCTTGGCTTCCTTATGTTTATTTTACCCCATGCTAAGTGAATTCTTTAAAATGTAGAAATTTGAAAGTCTGTTGAAAATATTTAGAAATTTTGAAGTTCCAAGAAGAGGGAATGCCAAAAAAATTATAAAGTTAAAAAAAAATTTTAATTATAAAGTTTTATATCGCCACAGATCATTGTAACTCACTAATAAAAATAGCTAAATATTTGAGACTGTTGGTTTTTAAACCACGTTAACTTCTTTTTCCTTCAAGGTGAACCATAAAATCTGGTCATTGGTAAATAATTATACCTAAGACTATTATAGTTTACCTAGATATTCAATAGGAGAGTCATGTGGGCGTAAATAATTTAACAAATGGGACACGTTCTGACCAGTGGCCCTGACTTTTACTGTGCAGTTTTAAGTTCGAAAATGTGTGTTGACTGATTAAGAATCTTTTTGTTAAATTCAGAAAATTAATATGGCTCTGAGTTGAAAAGAGTGAAAAGGGTTTATGCATAGCATTGGTGATTTTTCTTCAATGGCGTTGTTTGATTTAGTGTGTGAGCGTCTTATTTTTCTAATTAGGTCATGTGCACCCTAAGAGTAGAGACCATGTGTTGTAATTCCTCTAAAAGCAGAGGGATTGAATGAATGCTGGAATTATCACTTGGGCCACCTGGCTTTTTTCACCCTGACTCAACCTATAACCAGCTGTGAGTTTTTGGACACTTAGGTAACTGCATGCTGCCTCAGTTTCCCAGTCTCTAAATCGGAAAATGATACCTTCTCTAATTTACAAGGCTGTTGTGAAGTTCAGGTGAAAGGAACTCTATGGTTAAGAGCTTTGTGTGGGCTAGTAAAAATTCAGCGTCATTTTGTAAGGTTGGTTTTTTTCCAGATGTATGATTGTCAGTGGAGATGTGTGTTTTGACCTCTTCCCCTCCATTTTTGCCTGGGAGATTTTGCATGCTGATAAGAGCTAAGAGGTGATTTAGCATAGTTATTATCAGATGTTTCCTGCTCTCGTGGCCTCTAGCTTCTTCTGGTCTGGCCTTCATATGAACAAGGGCCATACAACCAGCCTCTTAAATTTAAGTGTCAGTGGCATCGTCTTCATCAGCAGAAACATCTCAAACATTTATTTTCTTTGCGGAAGGCAAGTTTTAGTGGGGGAGTCAGTTTATTTCTGAAACGATCTCATTTACCTGAATGAGGAGCGCATATTTATTTTCAGGGTAAGTGGCGAGGGTATGTAATTCTCGTGTGACAGATGAACTAGACACTCTGCTGTAAATTACATTTGGCTGGAAGAAGATGCTCTGGTATGAAACCACATTTCTGCCTTGCTTACTTTCTCTTCTTGGGTTGGGGCTGAGAGCTGGAAGATTGGTGAGTCTTTGATTTACCTGGGAAACGAAAACTATTCTTTAGAGAAAGCAGAAAGGGGTGAGTAATCCCATCTATACTTATTTATATAAAAAAGAGGATTTGCGGATGTGACCTGGGTCCAGCCTTTCTCTTGCCAGGAGACTAAAAGTGTCACAGAACATGTCTGAGTGGCTTGTGGCATTACAGTTTATTTTCAAAGGCCTTTTGATAACACAATTAAGCCTTTCCCTTTGTTTTATTTTAAAGTTGCCCTTACTGGCTACATTAGTGTGTCGCAAAGTGGGAATTTTTTTGTTGTTTCTGTGAGCCTTCAGTCTCATAAAAATTAAATGTGTGCATTCCTGTAACCTGATATGCCCTCTCCAGTGAAAATCAATGCTTCGTGCCCTTGCTTCTCAAGCTGCAGAGGTCTTATTTTGTAGCCTGTGTCCGTTGTGTGTGCATTTGCGCATATGGCCTTTCATCACCCATGTTTTCTGATGTTTCTGAAGCATATCTGAGACCTCAGCCCCACTACAAACAATCTATCGGCTTGTGTTTAGCTTCCCTGTGTGTTTGCTAGAGAACAGCAGAGGGTGTTTTTTTGTTTTGTTTTTGTTCTTTCTGTGGCCTGGGGAGTAGGCACAGAACAGCACCAGTTTATTACTCATCTGTGTATTATTCCCTTGGTTGTGGGTAGCAGGAACATCTGAAGAAGATGGATTTCTGGAGGGGTAGCAAAATTGAAAACCATTCAGTTCCCCTTCAGACTTGAATTATAGTATCTTAAATATGCCAAGTACAAAGAGTCTGAGACTCCTGATAGCCAATTATTTGCCTGTGCTTAGATGCAATTATCATTTTTCCCTACCCAGTGGAGTTTCCATTGCAGGTTTCTTCTAGGAAATAATCAAATGTTGAATTTTAGGATTAGGTTCCGAAGTAGAAGAAAGACTCCGGGATTCTCTCAGATTCTCCTTGAACTAATCATTGCCTCTGATAAATGGGACCAGCCTAGCCTTTTGCAGCATTTGACTGTGAGATTTAAGGATATGTTACCAAGCTGATGGAATCTGGGAGAACAGGCTGCATTTATTCTGCTATATGAAAGTCCCCGAGTGTAATTTCATACTATGCTGGTGAGGTAACGCAAAGGTTATGTTAGAGCAAATGATGAACTGTCCCTAATTGTCCTTCCCCCACTTTTAGAAGGACAGCAAGCATCAGAAGTTCTTTGGTTTGGTGCAATTCGGTCACGATTTTGTCTGATGTCACTGATTCAGTGACAGCATCCCTCAGAGGTCTCAGCTCTTACTCACAAGATGCCACTTGCATGATCAGTTGAAAGGATTCTTAGGGGCACGGCTAAAGACTTCTTATTACTGTTTCTGATTAATCAATTAATTTGATTAATGCCTACTATATGCTAGGCACTGTGTTAAATACTTTACTTACATTGTTTTATTTAGTTGGTATTATTATCTCTATTCTGTTGAGGAAACTGAAGTTCAGAGAGACTGAAAATTTTACCCAAGATCATGTAGCTAATAAGTGGCAAAGCCAGCATTCGCTCTCTGTCATGGGTGCTTCCTTTCCTCATACTGTATACAGTGTTGGGAGCACAAGGAAAGGTCTGTAAAGCTTGCCAAGAGAGACCACCATTCCATCTTCTTCAGATAAAGCTATCTGTATGACGAAAATACCACTGAAGTCTTGAATCCATAGGTCTTCCTTCCACCACCTTCCACCAATACAAAATGCTTTCTAGTTCTGTCACCAGATATTTTACTGGGTCCCTACAGAATCCTAATTTTAAGTGGTCATTGATTTCAAGAAGTACAGTAAAAGCACAGCTTACTTCATGTAACAACGTGAAACTTAAGGTGCAGTTGGTACTATAGTCTAACTAAATGGAATTGCAAGTGCTGTTATTAGTAGTCGTAATATTAATAGCTGTGTTTAAAGATACAATCCTGTTAACTATAAGCAGTGTAATATCATCCCACTTCTTAAATGCAGTCACTCGATGATTAACATGCGCAGTATTCTTTGTATGATTGTTTTTGGAATTATAGTCCTAAATCTGTTCTGGAACAGAAAAGAGAATATAGACATTTGTGAGATTAGAATCTGGTAACTTTCAGGCTCAGAGTGCATTTACAAACACTGGCATTCATCCCTGTGTGATATTTCCCAGTTATCCAAAAAGGCTTTTATTCAGGAGCCATTTGTGGTTGGGATGCATGGTGATGCATCATTTATACAGTGCCTTAAGTGTTTACTGGGTAGAGTGTAAAGGAGACAAAGCACAAGAATCCTGCCTGAAGCCCTTACTATCTAGAGACACATTTACTGTTATATAATAGAATTTCATCCAGGAGTAGATATTGCTTAACTCCTTCATTTCCTGAGAGCTGAAGTTCAGGGTTTCCTTCAACGTTTCGATAGCCCCCAACATGCTGATTTGTGTTTTCACCTCCAAAAGACAGTCACACTAAAGAGTATGTTTTGCACTCTAAAAGTGGGCAGGAGGTGGGATGGGAAAGAGGGTGTGGACTCAACCAGCAAGTTATTGTTTAAGGGAGTGTTGGGACAGGGCAGCTGAGGGTAGACTAGAGATCACTGAATCCCAGCTTTACACCCTAAAGGCCCTCTTTGTGTTTTCTTACTTTTATTTTTATATTTGAAAGATTTTTTTCTACTCGATAAGTATTAATTAATTCGTTTTCTTTAAAACTGAAGGCGTTCATCGTGGTAAATCAGAAACGGTGATAATCATGAGCTGACTGATGGTACCACGCCGAATCAAAAAGTTTCCAGCCAGAAGTAAAGCTGGCATTGTACTTGGCTTGTGAGAGCTTTTTTTGTGACTCATTAAATGTTTAAATATATGTTAAGCTTTTGGAAATACTGAAAAGTGAACTGAACTCTGTTATTACTTTCACAGACTGCTTAGGAATCCAGGGACCCCCAAGTGGGGAGCAATTGGATTTAGCAATTGCCATAAATTCCCTTCTACTTCTAACGCTCTGTGATTTGTGAACACCATTAAAACTAATAAAACTGACGTGTTGCCAGTGTGCTCTCAACAGCAAGTTTTGAAATCCAGGTCTGACATTTTGTGGGGTGAGGGAAGAAGCAAATTTAGATACCCCCAAAATTTGGAGAGCAGGGTAAGTATGTGGGAATAGCTGTGCTTTGGGTGTGTCCCACAGTTTTCCTTGGTAAGCAACCAAAGAGAGCAGTGTCTCCTTTGTCATCCTTGACCACAGACAGTTCTACTTGTGATAAAAACAAACGAACAAAACCAGACCCTTTATATGATGCTTTGTCTCCACATCACGTGTGGACCATACGCACACAACCGTTTATTTAGCCCAGGCCCCACACTGCAGGCAGAATGATCTGGAACACCAAAGCCAACTCTATCAAACCCCTGTTGGGTCTCAACTGCCCATGGGAATAAAAATCTAACCTCTTTGGCTTTGTGTATAAAGTCATTGACAATATGACCTTAATCTATACCTGATTCATCTCCACACATACATTAGGAACCTGCTACACTGAATTTTTCATCATACTTGCAACTACCTGACCTTTCATTAACCATTGCCTTTACACATGCTATTCTGCTAACTGTAATATTTTTTCTGCTCAGTCTTCGTTGAATAAGTTCCTATAATAATCTGGCTAAGATAACAGCACTTATTACGTACCAGGCACTCATTGGAGCTTTACAGTGAGCTGGTTGCCATTATCAGTATCATTTTGCAGAGGAGGAACCTGGCCCAAAGTCACATAGCCAATAAGTGGTGGAGCCAGGATTTGAACCTGTACAGCCCATCATTTCTGGACCTATACTCTCAACCCCCATGCCATACTACCCCTCCTCTAAGATGCACATACAAAGTTGAAGGTGTTCCTAAATCCCTCAAATGGAGTAACCTCTTTCATTCTTAGGATTCGCAAAGTGCTTTCTAGAGCAGTCTAGTAATAGAATTTAGCAAGTGGCATTATTATTTTGGTCTTTCTGTGCCTTTGTGATTTGTGGGTAATTTAAGTATCGTTCAGTTTTGTGGGCCCAGGGCCTGGCAACTTGCCTGCCACCAGGTAAACACTTAGTAGATTTATTTCTTCAATAAGGGAATGAATGAGTGAATGAACAAACACGGAAGCACTTGTCTGTACTCAGATGGGTCAGATCCTCTTTCCTTCTATGACATATTTCTGGGATATCAGTTGAAAAACACTTCCTTCCAGTAGACTTTACCTGTCTCAGGGGTGTAGAACATTCCAGCAGGAAAACTTAGAGCTTTCAGCTGTCATCTTCACGTGACAGTAAATCATTTCCAAATCCTGCAAAGATGCCCATGAATTCTGCTGAGTAGCCATGTAGCACTAGAGTCTGACAACATTGATTTATTTAAGTATAGGTTTGGTGCTCTGTGAGAGCTCACCATCTGCTTAAGTTGTGTTTACTTTAAGTACCAGTCAGCGTTTTCCTGACGAGTTATAGAAAAATGGTAGTTCGACTTAATTTTTAAGCGAAGTCTGTTTAAGAATAATTTGTTAATTACTAGTTGGTTGATCTCATTTCGTTAAATTAAGGGCTTCAGTTAATATCACATGCTTATTGCCAGCTTGCTAGAAGCCGCTGCAGTGGTGCCCGTAGTTGCATGATATACTGTAGTCCTATTCCTCTGTGCCAGCCTCTGCCCTGGCTTTTAAATTCATCTTTAGCTAATTTTACAAGCCTGGAGAGTAACCTGATGGTTTACTAACTTTAGGATTGCAGGTTGGAAGCTTAATTTAATAGCCACTTATAAAACCGTTTATGCGGAAATTGGTATAATAAGGCCTTCAATACGATGGGTGCACAGAGCCATTTCATCAAGGCTGATAATTCAAAATACAGGAGAATTGGAATACACACGATTTGGGCTGAAGGTGTTTCATCAACCGCACACAAGACAGCATCCAAACCTTGCTGTGGGGTGGTTTGGAGTCCAGTGATTTTTTTGGCAAGAAAGGAAATAGTTGGCAGCCTGTCATTGGGGAGGTCTAAGGAGGCTGGCCTGGGCCATTATAAAGAACACAGTGAGGTTGGGTGAATCTGGATGTGTAATCGTTTTGTAAATGTTTTGGTTTCAATAAAATCCCAAACATATTTTATCAATGCATTTTCCCTCGTAATTTTCAGACCTTTGTGTATTTCAAGGGAAATTTCGTCCATATGTTTTTGATTCATTTATACTTAACTCATCAAAATGTTGTATTCTACGAGTTTATTTGATGTTCAAGAAGACTTTAGAGCTTGATTTAAATACCTTCTAGTGTTCTTTCCTTTCCTTTTTAAAAATAGAAAGCCATCTACTCTTGGCAAAACCTAAACGCACACACACCGCAAGTTTGCATTTGGTTGAAAGCTCTAAGCCCATAAAGCTGTTAAGCTGGGCCAAATGCATTCTTCAACTCCTGGTAAAGTGTGAGCTCTGTTCCTCAGAAGTATAGAGAGATCTTTACCTTTTGATAATCTCTGGTGGCTGTGCACATTGAAAGAAACTCTAAAAAATTAAAATGCCTGCCACCTGCTAGATCTTTGATCTTGGCACTTTACCTCCCTTCTTCGCCTCAGTTTTCCCACCTGTAAAGTCAGGCCATCTTTGTCTTGTCTACCTCCCAGAATTACTGAGAGGATTAAAAGAGCTCATATGAAAATACTTTGGAAAACACAAATAGCTCCACAAATAGAATCACATCTCTTTTCTTGATGTTATTATCCTTTGAATAAAATAATAGATACTCAGCCTTTAGTCAATGTTGATCATGTGCCACGTGCTATGTTAGACATCTTACAAATTACTATCTTGTTTAATCCTCATGTTATTTGGTAAAGAGTAGATACTTTAAATTTCTACATTTTGGAATGTAAAACTACTCCATGTTATTTACCCAAGGTCTTCTAGTTTGTGGGAGAGCTAGAATGTAAATCTAGCCCTTTATGAGTTTTAACCATTAGGTTGTATAGTATATGGTTGAAGCCATATTAATCCCTGTCATGTTGACTCAATATCAAAGTTTATCTTGAGTTATAACTAAGTCTGTCCATGTGGTTAAGATCACTTACATTTTCTATTACATTCTCTTATTGAATAGAGTGAATGCATATATAATATTATGCTGTTTGATTATGTACATATTAAAAGATCATTCATTACATCGATAGCAGAGAAGCTAATTTTAATTGAATACCTACTTTGGACCAGACACTACAGAGCTCATTATCTGCTCATTGCCTTTCATCCTCACAACAGCCCTATGAGGTAGAGACTGTTATTGTCAAGCGCCGTGAAGATCTGGGATTTTACCCTACTTGCAAGCTAGCAAATTAGCCTGCCAGTTTCATGGATGCTGGAAAAAGTTATGAAACTCCTGGGTCAGAAATAAAGTTATTATTGACAGCCAGCAAGCAGCATCACTTTCATCTTTGCATCAGTTTCCCTTGGCCCCCAGGTCCTACCAGGGTGGTGTGCACTGGCCTATGTAGGTTTATGTTATGGCTGAGGAGCTAACCCCAAGCTTAGAGATCCATTGCTTTTAATACTGTGGTAAGAAACCTTGCCTGACCTTTGCTCCAGAAACAGACATTATCTTTATTATACTGGACGGTAAGCAAACCTGCCCCGTGCTCCAGATGGACACACTACATCTATCTTACTGTTCGCTATACAAACATGTTGGAAAAGTACCAGCCATGAGTGCCTCTGCTTGTAAGACAAACATAATGGCAAGAGACTTAATGGAGAGTTGTCTCCCAACAATTATCTCCATTTTACAGACAAGGAATCTGGGCTTAGAGAGGTTTAGTCATTCATTCATACCAGAAGTATTTATTGAGCACCTGTATGTATTAAGGTCACACCGCCAAACAGTAGAGGAGGGGGCAGCCAACATAGGCTCTAAGCTATTAACTTGTTCCCTGACCCACTTACCCCTCACCTCCTCAGTCATTATCCATCGTGCCTCCCTACCTAATGACTAATGATATAAAACAGTAATTAACTTAAGATGATAATGACCCTTTGGGACACATGCTTCTCCTGCCATCAGGTTCTCCCTCTGCAGCTTGACCCAGCCCTAGATACCTAGATGCAGCAGGGTTGCCTAAGACGGGGGCATGGTATTGGCAGCGCCTGAGAGAAGTCAGATGTCATAGTTAACAGCACATGGAAGACAGCGGTGCTGGCTGATTAGAAAGTTTAATGTGAATAATTTTGTTATGGAAGATTTAGTTTTGGAACTTGGAATAATTTGGTCTCTGTACAAAATTCAGAAGGTTCTTTTTCCCCTGTTGCTCCCTCCCCCGGTTAATCAGTGTTATTTTATATTTGTATAACAATGCCATGAAATGAAGTCAAGGTTTTGGTAGTGCCCATGCTAGCTTGTGGGATTCCTCTTGTCATGTGCCTGAATCAATCTATGGGGAAATATTAAGTGATTATGAAGTTGGAATCTGGGGAGAAGAAAAAAGTCTTGGCAGTGATCTGACCAGAAGTATCCTTTGCAAACAAAGATGTCTCCTCCACCCCATGGGAAGGTGTCCCAGGCTGTAATTTCTCTCCTCTGTCAGCACAGGCTCCCCTGAGAGAGCTAGTTTGTCAGTTTTCCTAGAAAAAGAATAACAGTGGACACGGATTAATGAAGAGGGCTGATATCTAGCTTTGCACTGTGGTGAAGAAACAAAGCAAAACTGAACTGGTCAACCTTTGCGCCTTTTAACCAAGAGGCTTCAGGGGAGGCATTCTTCCCCTGGCATCTCTCCATCAGAGGGGAAACTGTACCTTAAGAAAAAATGAGAGATAGAAGCCTACCTTGATTCACATTTAGGCCCGTCACTGTGTTCATGGATTAGCGTAACACAGTGAGAAATCCTCTCCTGCTGGCCTACTTCTCAGCACCTGAAGCGATTGGCCCTGTTTCCTGAGCTTGTTTCACTCCCTTTGATGCCAGAGAAAATCTAATTAGTGAAGAATTTGAAGGAAGGAATTTTGGAGAGAACTCTGCCACCCCAAAATCTCAGCAGAATGGGGCCATGACTCTTCCTTGTGAGGCCCTCACTGTCAAGGGTTGCTTCCTAATCTTAAAAGTTAAGAAAGCAAGTTTATACACAAACTCTCTGTGATGGAGCCAGGCCTCCTTCAGAGCAGATGATTCTAGAGCCACTTATCTTGCAAATGGATTCTCTCTTCGGACAGCCTCTGTATATCTGTAGACTAGGCTTGTAGAAAGAGAACATTGCTTTGTGCACCTCAGCAGCAAAGTCAAGTGGAAGAAGAAAATAAGAATCTTTGGAACCAAGTTTTACTTAAGAATGAAAGTGGGCCTCAGGAGCTAATATTCTCTGAATATACTTGATGGGGTGAGGAGGAAATGTTTGCTGCTTTGCTCCGAATATCTGAGGTCTGTTCATGGCAGTTGCAAAACAACCTCAACAAACAAAACCAGACAAAAACCCAACAATGTGTGATGTGTTACTTTCCTAATTACTTGGTTCTGCGCCTTCCCCACCCTTCCCCCCAGGAAGCCCTTAGAGCAGCCAGAGTGCCTTTCCTTGGGGGAACCATGCAAGATGCCCCTGAACACATGTGGCTCCAAAGGAGCCTTCAGTGCAGACCCTCTCCCCCTCCCGCTTCGTTCCTTTTGATGGTTCCACCCCCAGTTTCCTTGTTGTTGTTTTTGGTTGATCTGTTTGTTTTGGGTCCCCTGCCCCACCCCCCAGCTCCAGGAAGCTGTACACACACTGGAGCATTTGGGGCTGACTTGGCAGGATAATGTGACTGCTGGCAGCTTCCAAAATATGACACCAGTGAAAATATGAACCAAATGTTCCTTGTATGCTAGGGTGTGAAGTCTTCATCACGCCTCTCTCTGAGAGCAGAGAGCACGAAAGAACTAGACAGCCTTGGGTCTTGGTCCTGGCTCTGTCTCTTAATTGCTGGGTGATATCTCTGCACACAGTTCTTTATTATAAAATAGCAATCGTCTTACCCACTTCATGAAGGTGTCATTGGGTTCAAACAGAGTCATTTACTGAGTGCCTACTACGTGCCAGAGAGTGTGCTGAGGTAGCTCCTCTGCTGAAGCATGAGCTCCTCAAAGGCAAGGTCATTTCATACTCCCACTGGGCTGGACAAGTTGATTCTGACAGGCTGGGCTTGAGTCTTGTCTCTGTCCCTTGTTAGCTCTGTGACTTTGGGCAAGTTACTAACCTCTCACCTGGAAAGTGGCAATCATGACAGCACCTGCGTCAGAGAGCTCTTGTGAGAACTAAATAGGCTATCACACGTAGCCCAGGGCTTGGAAGGTGCTCCGTGAATGTCAACAATTGTTACTTATAAGCCCAGTGCTGGGCACGTAGGCATGTATCTGTCTTTTGAAATATAGTAAATAGTAAGTGCTCAACAAATGCTAGTTCCTTTTTCCATAATCCCTCTTCAACAAGTCTTCCCTTTCATATCTGACAGGTTACCGTGGTGTGTTTCACTGGGGCCAATCCCAAGAAAGGAAGATAAGGTTTTTCCAGAGGGATTTTAACTCTGAAGGTTCTCTTCATACGTGTTTGTTCTTTCAGTCACTACAAACCTACAAAGGGATAAATGTGGACCAACCAACTCCACGTCTTAGGGTGTTTGTCCCTTCATGTAGTCATTTGCTTCAGTTGAGCGCAAGCTCAGTGATCCTTAGCCATGTTGGTGGTGGTGAGAAAGCAGTACCAGAGAATGTTCCCTCAGCACGTCACTGGGACGTGGACCCCACACATACACCTGCTGGGGGAATGGAGTGGGTGGTTGTGCGTGTCTGTAGCAGAGGTGGAGGTGGTTGGTGACTTCACAGCTGAGAGCGCTAGATAGAGAAGTCGATGACTCAAGGGTCTTTTCGTTTCCCCAGCGTTTCCAAAGGGTGGCTTCTGATTACATAACTGTCCCAGATTCTTTGCCAACCTCAGGTACACCTCAGGCCTTCTCTTCTTCCCATTGGCTTCTTCTTTTGACTTGGAGCAATGTTTATGAAGATCAGAATCTACTAAAGAAAGAGACAAGAAGCAGGAAGAAACCACTTCAGTGACTGAACGTTTTTGGGCGGGTAGGGGATGTGTATGTGCGGTTTCATTTATATTTGCTTCCAATTTTTTTTTCTAGATCTTAATTTACTGTTGGACATGTCAGAGTTCATTTGGCTCTGACAAGCTCCCTGACCCCAAGGACCTTCATTCTCTAAACTCCACTTCCCTCTGGACTCAGGAACCCTCAGTGTTAGTGATATGGAGCTGGTGGGTTTAGCTGTGGGATTTGGCCACCATCTTCGTGTGCCCCCTGGGGGACTCTTCAGATATTGAAGTGGGCCTTTAGCCTGCTTAATTCTTTGGATGGCTTGACTGTGGTCTCTGGCTGTGACTTCCAGAATATGCAAGCCCTGAATCCTTTAGGGCCTGAGGGGTTGACAGATCTGGAGTGGGGTTTGTTGGGGCAGGGGCAGGATTGGTAAACTAGTAGGGCTTATCACTGCATTTACACTCAAATCTTGAAAACAAAAACCAAACAAAACCCAACTACCAACATGTGAAGTGTTACTTTCATAATTATTTGGTTCTATTTTCAGGATTTGAATGCAAACCCAGTTACACGGGCCCTGTGAGCAGGCAGCATTCGGGATGATCCAGTCTAACCTTTCCATTTTACAGATGTGGGAAACTGAGGCCCGGGACGGTGGGGGGCTCAAATGACTTGCTTCTGGTCACAGTGCTAGGAGCAGAGCCATGGCTGGGACTCAGGCCTTGTGATTCCTTCTTCAGGGTTCCTTCTGTTCTCCGCTCACACACCTATCCTTGACTGAGGTAGAAGTGAACCTCTGGCTTCTTAACCAAGTCTTAAGCATTTGGCAAACACTCTTACCTTTTTAAAAATGGAGTTTTCCTGCTCTTCCTCTTGGCTAAGTTTCTGCTCCTTCTCTCTCTTGTCATATGTGCACACGGAAGCAAAGTAAGTCACATGCAAAAAAACTCAAGTTGAAAAACCATCCTTTCCCCTGGCCACTCACCAGAGGTCATTTTTTGCACCTGGTTCTGTTTTTCTTTTTTCTGGAAGTGACTGCCAAACTCTAAATAATACCCTTACATCTATGTTTCTTTCTTTATCATATTTTTACAGCATCTTTTGTTTGAAAATGGGGATTTAGCTCCGTTGCCCTGCTTCTTCTCTACCCGCTGCCTTCTCTCAGTGTTCCATTACTACTTCTACTCCTCTTGGTCAACTGTACCTTTAAATTGTAACTTGCACCTTCACTTTGTGTTCTGTCAACTTTCAGCCAGTTTCCTACAATGGAGCTCTGAGCCCTTTGAGGACTCATTCCTTACCCCACTCCCTTCCACACTCCACCTTTTGTCAGCTCCAAGTTACTTTTCACCTTGTTCAGGTGATTTTCCATTCCATTCTGTCTTGCGACAACAGTCATGGCTTCTGTGCTTTGGTTAACTCTAAAGTTGAAAACCAACAGATAGCATTTACATATTGAGACTATGCAATTTCTGTTTGTTGCTTGGCCAAATAATGTATTACGATTTTCTCTAGGGAACTTAATGTCATAACTTGAGGGCCTGTCAAGGAGGAATATTCCTGACATCAAGGTCATGATTGGCTTTTTTTAATGTTTCATTGGTTGTTGAAAATCATTTGACCAAGGTTGATAGCAGTCAGTTTCTCCTGAGAAGGTCCCTGTCAGGCTTTCCTCCAATTTTTTCCCTACTTCTTTCTTCTAGCTCCATCCCACGCTTCACGTCACAGTGAAATGGAGTCAAATACTGTTGAGTTTTCTTAGACTTAGAAACTCAGAATTTGAAGATGTGCTCTATGAGGTGTGCTCAGTCAATGATGAGATTGATTCTTTGGCCTTCTTTTGGACAACTAGAATGAAATCATACGTGCCCTATAATCATAAGAGAAGTTATTTTGGAGAATCAATTGATATTGCTGATGAGTTTAATTTTCTTTGTCTATTTATTTATTTTTGGCCTTTTCTTCCCAAAGGAGGATGTCAGTATAATAAATGCTGTTTGTTTGATGGGTCCTGTTGTGATTGATAATAATGATTCTGATGCTTTCTGTTGGACCAAGATCATAGAAAGCCCAAGGGTATTTATAATATGCCTAAACTGCGTTTTAAATCAATTAGTGGGTATCTGAGGGCTTTATATAATACATCACTAGAAACAGCTACTTAAGGAAGAGCCTGGAAAATCTCAAAAATTATCCCAGTTTGAAAGTGTGATACCTGCTGTTCTAAATTACCATTCTGATACTTGATTTGTATATTATGTGGAATATTGAAATAGATAATTTACCAAGCATGCAATTTCTTATGCTGAAGAAAATATGCAATTAGGAAACAGCCAACATAGATTTAGAAAAAAGTATTTGCAGCAACTCAAATGGCTGATGTTAAACCATAATTTTCCCCAGATAATGGATCGCCACAGGAGCTGAATCTGCTTGGCCAGATGCTTCACCTCATCCTGGCTTTGTATCCCTTTCTCTCTCTCTGTGGATCTTGAATGGGAGAAGACAATGTGGGGTAGCAGGAGATGAAAACTGGCTCTCTAGATTTGTCTCAAGTCTTGGCAAAATGTTGAAGATGGGTTATAAATATGTTCTCTGCAGTTCATAAGTCCTTTTTTTCCCACTCTAAATGGTTCTTTTAAAATGATTTTTAATTTTTTATTGAAGTGTGGTTGATTTATAATGCATTAGTGTCAGGTGTACAGCAAAGAGATTCAGTCTTTTTTATATATATATATATATATTCTTTTTTCAGATTCTTTTCCACTGTAGGTTATTGCAAGATATTGAATATAGTTCCCTGTGCTATACAGTAAGTTCTATATATAGTAGTGTGTATCTGTTAATCCCAAACTCCTAATTTATCCCTCCCCCACTTTTCCCTTTGGTAATCATAAGTGTGTTTTCTATGTCTGTGAGTCTGTTTCTGTTTTGTAAATAAGTTCATTTGTTCATTTTTTTAGATTCCACGTATAAGTGATAGCGTATATTTGTCTTTCTCTGTCTGACTTACTTCGCTTAGAATGATAATCTCTAGGTCCATCCATGTTGCTGCATATGGCATTATTTCATTCTTTTTTACGGCTGAGTAATATTCCATTGTATATATACACCACATCTCCTTTATCCATTCATCTGTCAATGGGTGTATAGGTTGCTTCCTTGTAAGTCCTTTTGAAACAGTAATTTTCTTTTTGATGTGATGGGGTGTTAGAAGTTGCTGATGATGAAATAGTGATTTGGGCAAAAAAAAAATCTTCTAATATGCTTCACAAGTACCCTAGCACTAGTTATAATCTAGAAGACTGTAGGGGTCTGTGGTATGTGTGTGTGGAGTGGGTGTGGGAGAGCAGAAATAAGAGTATGATTGGGAGGGTCCCTGATAGGGAATCCCTATCCCAAGGGAAATATCATTATTGGAAAGTAGCTAATCTATATTGTTACTGACATCTAACATTCCTCAGATCTAAAGTTAACACCATCTGTATTTGGCTTTCTGTAAGCCTTGCTGTGGTTTGGGCATAACAAGCAGGGCCCAGGCTGTTCTGGTCTTTTACAGTTGATCTAGATTCCAGCCACTTTCCTGGGATGCCATTCTGTCCTTTTGCTGTCTGTATGTGTGTGTGTGTGTGTGTGTGTGTGTGTGTGTGTGTGTGTGTGTGTGTGTGTGTGTATTCTCCCCTCCCGCCCCCTGGAAAATTAGTCTTAGGTGAAGCTGGTTGTGAGGCTATAGCTTACAAAGGAGTGTATCTGAATCTACCTAGAGGTGGCATGATGTCTATGTGTATGTGTGTGTGCTGTGGATATACAGTGAGGTGGGACAAGGAAGATCAAGGTTGTGTGTGCACAGAAGTATGGCATTCCTACAGGAGCATCCCTATTCGGGTACCACTTTCCAGAGAGTGTTGCTAACCTGGTCTTTCTGTCCTGGGTCCTGGGAACTTGAATGTAAATATGGGTTGGGTTTATATACAGTACAGTTGGCTTACTTTTAAAAATGCTGATGGGTTTTGTGAAGATCTCTGAGCTCACATTCTTGACTAACTTCCATAGGGTTTCCCAAACAGATCATGTATTTTAAAGTGTATACATATAGAGCAGACATACATTTATAGCAATTGCAAGTTGTGTGTAGGTGTCACTGCTGCATGTCCTGGCATTAGCTGCCAGCTCCTCTTGGCAAGGAAATAGGTCCCGACTCCTCCCCTCTGCTTTTCCTGCCTCATCTGTCAGTCCATCTCTGAGCCACTCCAGCCCATCTTGGACTGGTGATTTCTTTCTATCATGGATGTTAACATCACTCCACAACCTCAGCTCTTTGCCTGCAGTTACTCAAAGTTATGTTTCCCCATTTCCATGTCCTCATCATCTCTAGCCTCATCGGATAAAATGATCCTTCTTTATGACAGATATTTTATAATAAACTGTTATAATCTTACAGTGAATCTTTTTTTTTTTTTTTTGCGGTACACAGGCCTCTCACTGTTGTGGCCTCTCCGTTGCGGAGCACAGGCTCCGGACATGCAGGCTCAGCGGCCATGGCTCACGGGCCCAGCCACTCCGCGGCATGTGGGATCTTCCCGGACCGGGGCACGAACCCGTGTCCCCTGCATCAGCAGGCGGACTCTCAACCACTGCACCACCAGGGAAGCCCTTGCAGTGAATCTTATAGTTAAAAAGCCTACCCAGACACATGATTACCAAAAATGCCCTAAATATAATATAATAGAGAAATAAAAGAAAGGTAATTTTAATAAAACAATATGTATTCATATCAATCAAGATCCTGACAGGAAAGAACACAATTAAACAAGAGCTTTTTTTAAACTGAAAAGACTTGAATGAATGTGAGGTTCGGGGTTAAGGGAACCAACTGAAGAGAGTAAGGGACCCAGAGACCAGGGACAGCTGGAAGCTCTTACCACCCCTAGGCCTACAGGAGCCCCACTAGAGCTGGAGCTGGAAGGTGGGAGGCAGCCATACCCTCACCCTTAGGGTTAGGAAGGAGGGAGGTGGGGAGTGAATACCCCAGTCTCTTCTACCTCTCACCCTGGGATCTCCTGCCGCTGCCTCTCATTGGCTGAATGAGAGAAGACAGAGGGTCAGGGAGCGGGGGGATGCAGTCCCCAGGGCTCAGCCTCCTGATGCAGAAAGGACAGAGAAAGGCAGAGGATGGATCAAGGTGGGGTGGGGCAAATGGAGAAATCAGCACAGTATTTCAGTAGGCACCTGCCAGGTGCCATGCCACTAGAGGGCTTAACGAAGGGTCAAGTCCTCGCACCTTGTTGTAGGATATCCCCAGGAATACGGGAACGCAACTACTGTATTGCCTTGTGTTGGCAACTCTGATGTTCTCAAATGGCAAACAACTTTCATTAAAGTTCCGAATTAAACCAAATACAATTTTCTCTTTCCAGGTTGCCTTTCTAAAAAAAACCTTCAGCATATATTAAAATCAAGTAAAAATACATTTTGTTTATACATAGAAAATTGAGTGAGTTTCTCAGATAATTTTAAGTATATTTTTCTTCTATATGAATGGCATTTGTGCTCTGGGGGAGGGGGGTGCAGGGCAAATATCTGTTCAGCAGGAGTGTCGTGTCTATTACAGGATGATTGGTATCCCTGACCCCTACGCACTAAATAAATGCTCATAGCACCCTTCCAGTCACAGTAAAAACCAAAATGAAGCACCCAACAATTTTCAGAATGACCTCAGGCTAGGGCCTGTCCTGCTACCAGCCACTGCTCTACCTATTATTCCTGGTGCCATTTACTATGTCATCACCCACGAAATTGCTAGAAGTACAAGTTTCCTCAGTGCAGTTGGCGTAAAACAAAAGAAAATCTCTGTAAATTAAAATGCTACCTTCCTCACCTTGCAGGGATGAGGGAGGTTTTGTAGAGCTTTTTGCTGGGAGAGGATGCAGTCCAGGCTAGTTGCTATCTGAAAGAGACTCCCTTCCAGTTCTTATTCCTGTGAAGGTTCCCTCATCACTTTTCTCCTAAGCTGTGTATTTGTAGCTAAAGTGGCCCAGCCACTGCTTTCTCGGACATCAGATCAGCCTGAATGTGGGCTCCTGAGGCACCTGTGATGACAGGTGTCAGCATCTGAGTCCCCGCCTCTCTGCCATCTATCAGCAGTTCTCAGCCTTCTCCCAGGACTTCTGTCTTCCAGTTTCCCTCCTCATCTGTGTTGGCTGTGCTGCCTCCCACTGCCACCTCACAACATCTGTGCATACCACACCACCACCTGAGCTTAGCAAGCCGGGCCAGTTTATGTCATGGTCTGTCTGATTGGTCTACCTGTGGCTCCACCCTCCCCTTATTACTATGACGCTTGCTTCTTCTCTGTGTCTGTGTCTCAGGTCCCCAGATCCCACTGGAGTGAACATTATTCCTGTGGTATGCTATTAAGCACCTAAAATTCCTTTCTAAAGGACTGAGATTCCAGTATGCCAGTGTTGTTCTGCAATGTAAAAGAGCTGGTTCGCTATCTCTGCGGTATCTTCATCACATGGAAGATTTGGCTAATTGTAATGGAATGTGTTTTAACATAGAGCTGGTCAGCCATGGAGGGTTGTGTATACTGGTACCCACCTCCACATCCCTTTCTGTAGTGGATGCTGAAGGGATGACCTTATAGTGGCTTCCGCATACCACCTTACTTGTCCTCAAATGGGGCTGCCTTATAATTGTGCAGTGTCATCTGATCACCCCCCTAATGTATTGGCTTGGCCAGAAAGTTCATTCGGGTTCTTCTGTAACATATGGAAAAAACCTGAACGACCTTTTTGGCCAACCCGATACATTAACACAGTACTTCTTTCACCTTCAGTTCTCTTAATCAGATGATGAACAGAAACTTTAAACATAGCCTTTGGCAGAAGAAGTGGGGGGAGGTAAAGCTGCACGTGAAGCCTGTTCAAGTCACCAGTTACATGTGTTGAGGCATTAAAATTGTTCACTTATTAGTAGGCATATGTCAATCCCCAGACATATTTTGCAATGCGTACGATGTGGAACACTCTAGGCTGAACTCCAAGGAGCTACAGAGATGGACAAGATTGAGGGTGCTTACTGTCTGGGGGGTATCAGGCAAGCAGACAGACCAGTTCATCATGATTTGGGAGTAAACCAAGGGGGCGAAGGGAGTAGAAATTTTTTTATGGAGACATTTGAACCAAGTACAAGAAGGTAGTACAAATTTTAATAAACAAAGAAGGGAGAAAGGGTGCAGCTGACTTAGCATGAGAAAAATGCTATTTGTAAATTAATTGCTAAAATTCTGTGGTTGGCCTGGGTAGTGGCAAGAGATTCAAGATGGTAGATATGTAGTATTTATGCAGCTCTGAACCTGGCAGGGGATAAAAGTTGGAGATGGACGGCAAAGCGCCTTGATCAACCGACTAAGGAGCATAGATTGCCCTTGGGGGCTTTGACGCTTCAGATGGGCATTGAGGAGGGGCCAATCACAGTAAAACCAGGATTCTAGGAATATCGCTCTGGGACAGTGTGAGGGAGGGATTAGAGAGTTAAGAAAGCAGGAAAGAGATGGTTAATGGGCTACTGAATAGCTCTGACCAAGATGATGTGGGCAAAAGGTCTGCACGTGCTCGTGCCAATACAGGTGGAGAACTGCACTCATTTTACGTCTCGGTAATGTTGGAGGAATGACTGATACCTTTATTTCTCTTCTTACTATGTGAGAAGTGGTACTGACCTGGTCAGCTTTTAACCTCTCAGTCTCACTGAGGCCAGACCACAGAGGGGACGATCACATTTTTTTTCCTGTGCTTTCACTGGTGCTGGGAAGATAATGTGATATAATCTGTTAGTGTGAAATCATAAATGGAACTCAGATTATTCTTAGGCAGGCTGCTGACTTAATGTTTCTAAGCAATAGCTAGAGTTTACATCCTCCTCTTGAGAGGAAAAAAAAAGTTCCCTCTGAAGCGTGTACTAAAGAGAAAGGCTGAGAGGATTGATTTTTTTCCCCCAAAGAATCCATAAATATTTACATAAGTGCAAGTTACAAATCTGTGGCTTGGAGATTATTGAATTTCACTGCTTTTACACTCACAGCATATAAATTTCCAGCAGGCATTTGCTGGTTGTGAATGTTCGGTCTTTGGAGAATTGTCTCCTAGTTTGTTTCCTTTGCTCTTGGAAAACAAATCTCTCATGTGCTGTTTTTAATGCTCTCACTTATGGGTATGGATTGGGTCCTGGCAGCCATGTGACAATGGTCCTTAGCTGAGGGAGCTTCACTGTGATGGACTGCCTGCTGATGGAGGCACTGCACCCCGAGGCAAGATGCGGCTTTTAAAGACCCTTTTGGTAACACAATCATTCTCCCCAGAAGAGAGCCCTAGATAGTGGTGTAGTTCCAAAGTCTCTGTGGACTTCTTAAGTAAATGAAAAAACCTCTAAAGATCGTGTCTCTTTAGCAGAGAGACACGTCAGCAGGTCTTTCCTAAATATGGATGTTGCATCTGCCATTTTGCACGTGGGCAGACCTCAGCTATTTTATTCTTGGCCTCTCTTTATAGAACTGGGCCAGGGGCGCACTCTCTTCTCGTTTGGCTGGTCAGAACAATTGCTGTCCAGTAAAGCTTTTCACTAGGACTCTGAATTTTATGATTGCTCGATTTTGGACTAGCCTCCTAATCTCAGGGATCTAAATCTGTATATGCTGAGTAGTACATTTCTTCAGTATGCAAGGGACAAAGTCCTCCCCTGTGTCTTGCCTGTGACCGGCGGTTAATACACATTTGTGGAAATGGAGAGTAGTTGACCTGAAAGTAGTTCCCATCTGTCTTCTTTCAAAATAATTTTAACGTTTGTTTTTAAATTTGAGAAGGTGCTACACAAAAAGTAAACAAAATGAATTTGAAATTCCTGCCAGTGGACCGTGCCAGAAAAACTTAAGTTTGTAGAAGATGGGCTTTCAGACAGAGAAACAGAGGGGCCATTTCTGTCTTGTGTTGGGACTCAGCTGGGTACACCTTGGTCACTTGCAAAAGTGAGATTGGTGGTAGGTGGGCTTAGAACTGGGTTTACCCCCGGTCTCAGAACAGAATCTCAGGCCAGCCTGCCTGAGCAAAGGTTTAGCCTAGTGTCCGTGGCTGTAACTGGTGTGGTCCTGATGAGAGATTTGTGATGGGAACCCAACCTGGGGGCGGGTGAGGTTTCTCACCAGGCAGACAGACTGAGACCATAGAATGAATGGTGATTTTCCATCAGATTCTGTACCATTGGACAGGACTCCAGGTCTGGAAGGGGGACTTGGAAAGCCTGGCAGGACGCTTGCCTCTATTACCTGACTGGAACAGGGAGCCAATATGGAACCCTTGAGAAGAAACCTAGAGTTGGGAGCCTTGCTCTCTGGGCATGTAGAAGCCCAGGTTTTTTAACTGGCGTAGAAGATTAGGACACACTAGCCATGAGGCAAATGATTCATGCCTCAGATTCAGGCAATAGCTCCTTTAAGAACCCCTACATGAGGTCAGGCTTAGCTTTGGGTCTTGGGGGAGGGCCTGAGACTGTGTCTTATTTATTGTATATCTTCTTGTGTCAAGCGAGATGCCTGACAGCGTAGTACTCATTAAGTAATGGATTGCAATGTGAGTGGCATGGGTGGTGTTTCAAGAATGTAATAAAGCAATGAAAGCCTGTGTAAGGTTGCATTTAACTTTACAGCAACATTTAAAGAAAGCCTTTTACTAATACTGAGGTTATACAATCCCCAAAATAGGCAGGCAAGAAAGGGCTGTGTCAAGAGAGGGATCACGAACTTACTCTGGAAGCTGTGTATTCTGGTGAAAAAAGAAAAAACAAAACAGAACAAAACTTGGGCTGTGGTTTCAGGCAGATCTGGGTTTGAATCTCAACTTTGCTAAATACTAATTATGTGATCATGGGTAATAACTTCACCTCTCTGAGCCCAACTTAGTCACCAGTAAAATATGGATATTTTTGCATTCCTGAAAGGGGTGTTGCAGGAATAAAATGTTTTAACATAAGTTAAATACTTAGGAGGTGCCTGAGACCTAGTGGCCCATGGGAATGCAATTCCCATAGAGAGTCCTGAAAGAACCGACTGTGAAGGAGAGAGGCAAGAGGATTTTAATGCCTTGCTGTGGGATTTGATGACCCCAACGGGCCTCGTCCTTACACTCCCTGAGAGATGCGATTCTTGCTGACGTAATGGGCTGAGTCGACATCGTGCAGATCTGATGACAGGACACCTACACCCTGTCACCCTCCCTGCCAAGACGGACCGTACTCATTGGCGCTGACCCCTCCCCATGAACTGGGCTTTACTCACATCCTCCTGGAAAATTCAGCCTGGTACGTTCTTAGCGAGGGACCGCCTCTCAATTACCTCTGCAAACCCCAGCCCTCTCATCCTTCATGCAGCCATCCAGGTTTCCTGTTTTATCAGGCAGAATTTGAGTTTGCATCTTGACTGTCCTTTCTTCTGATTTGGAGGAGTGGGAGAGCACAGAAAATAAGAATCAAGAAGAGAGGCTTTTTTTTTTCCTTCTGCCTGGACCCTCAGAAAAGTGAGACTAGCTGTTAGATCTGAGTCATGTAGCTCTGATGTTTTTCATTAGGTCACCCATAAAGGCAAGGCCCATGGGGCAGTTTTAGGTTCTGGAGTCATGTCATCATGGGATGCATTAAATCCCCTCTTCTACACTTCTGCCCCCACCCCATCCCCCTCTTTTTCTTCCAGGTGAAGCAGAGGGCAGGCAGGATACACATTTATGGACCTACTCGTTCTACTGAAAACATGACCAGGCTCTGTGCACGTGGAAAGGTGGGCTGACACGGTAGCAAGTGTGTAGTCCAACTTGGGTTTGTGCCGCCCTTGCCTTTGACTGGCAGTGACCTTGCTCTTGTCAAGTACGGTTGTCACTGTCTAATATTTACTGAGTGTTTACTACGTTCCTAGCACTGAACAGGTGCTTCATATATGTTACCTTGTTTAACCCTCACTACAAATCTTATAAAGTATGTGTCATTATCCTCATTTTATACATGAATAAATGAGGCTTAGAGAAGTAGATGAGTAGAATGGAACTGTGAAACTAATGATTTTCCTCCAGCTGCAGTTCCTGCCACTGCTGATGTGTCTTCTGTTGCTCACGCTCTTGCCAAACCTCACTATCTGCCCCTTACAACTGCCCCACTGCATTCATGTGATGAAGACATTTGATGTCTCTATAAAATAATTTGTCCGGCCTACTTCACAGAATTGCTTTGAGGAAAAAGAGTTTTGCAAAGGACTAAATCTTTTACAACTGTAAGGAAACTCACTAATATGCAGTTTTATATAAAGGAAATGAAAGTTGGCAGGAATAGCAGAGATAAATAAAAATTGGTAAAAGAGAGAAGGTAAAAAGGAAAACGTGCTTACCATATCTAATTGCTTCACATGTGTTATTTTATTTAAACTTCATAACAAGTCAATGAGGTCCCTACTAGTACAATTATTACCCCTAATTTACAGATGAGCAAACTGAGGCACAAAGAGGTTAAGTACATTGCACAAGATCACATACCTGGTAAGCAGCAGACCTGGTCAGCAAGAGTCTGACTCAGGAGCCTGGAGTTTTAACTGATGATTTGATGTTCCACCATCCAATGGCTTTCACAGGGGTAAGGGCAAGGGGCTAGGAAACCCATGAAAGGGTCTCCTAACTAATTTTTTAGATATGGTGTCTGTCATGGAGGTGGTGACAGCTAAGGTGACTTCTAAAGGACTCTTGGGAATTGGCAGTAAGTAAGACAGGAGGGTTAAGGAAGAACAGCATCACGCAGAACCTTATTAAGGAGTCTGTACTTTACCCTAGAGGACAATGAAGGGTTGTGTATGCAGGGGAGGACCATGCTTAGCTTTGAGTTTTAGAAATATCACCCAGACAGCCACATTGACCATACGGCAGGGCTGGGGGAAGGGTGGTATGATGGGTGAGAATGAAAGCCATGGAGTGCAACAGACTCAACTGTTAATACCTGTCTGAGTCTTGATTTTCTCATTTTAAAAACAAAGAGTAATGACAACACTTACTTAGGAAGGTTACCCTGAGGATGAAATGAGAGCTGTTTTGCACAGTAAGTGCATCATAAAGGCCAGCTGTTCATACTGTGAGTTGTTACAAGAAAGCAGTTAAGGATGAAGATGGTTTTATCTGGGATGGTGGCAGTGGGAATGGAAAGTGGACAGGTTTAAGAGATGTAGAATTGAGAGCATTTGACCATTAATCAGATGTGGGTGGTAAGAGAGGAGAGAAAGAGAGAGCTGTGAGAGGAGAGGAGTGGTAGAAAAAGGAGAAGAAAGCACAGAAACGGAAGGAGAGGAGGAAGGGGTATCAAAGAAATGGAGAGCCTATAAAAATACCCAGTGTTAGCAAAGACATAATCATGGGAGGAGATAGACAGAGGAAATACACCGAAGAGAAAGAACACTTGTGGTTTGATGAGGGAAAAATCTACGTATTCATTCAACCATTGTTTATGGAGCACCTATTATACTAGACATCAATCAACAACGCAAGATGCTCTGGTTACTGCATATTTTGATTGTATATTTGTTTTAGTGTTTGTGCTCATTAAATGTTCGTACTCTGAGTTTAGGGTAGAAAATGAGTGATACTTATTTTCCTGCATAAATGCCTTTTGGTAGTCACAATTTTCCATGAACTCATCATGATTAGAGTCTAGAAATTAGTGTGTGTTTTTTGAGTAGTGAAGTGTGTGTATTTCATGTGGACTGATGGCTGACATATGAGGCCATACTAGGATTTTCTGTGACAGCTCCATTTCCGTGTCATTGTAACACTTTCCCCACAGACGATTTGTTAAATGGCTCTTCTTTTTTTTTTTTTAAGCATTTAAAATTTTTTAATTGAAATATAATTAATTTACAATGTTGTGTTAGTTTCAGGTATACAGCAAATGATTCAGTTTTACATATATATATTCTTTTTCAGATTCTTTTCAATTATAGGTTATTGTAAGATATTGAATATAGTTCCCTGTGCTATACAGTAGGTCCTTGTTGTTTATCTATTTTATATTTAGTAGAGTGTATATGTTAATCCCCCACTCCTAATTTCTCCTCCCCTGCCCCTCTATCCTCCTTGGTAACCTTAAGTTTGTTTTCTATGTCTGTGAGTCTATTTCTATTTTGTAAATAAGTTCAGTGTGATTGAATGTGTAGACCTTTTCGTTTAAATAAATTAAAAAGCAGAAATCTCTTGCGTCAGAATGTGTCCTGATTTTGTTTCAGAAGATATTGGCCTTGTAGCCTTAGAGAGCTTAACTTGTAAATACATTGCCATTTTTCAAACTGAAAAACTGGGGTAAAATGTAGTGAACCCACTTGTAGACTTTAAAGTGTATGTGAAACAAGCTTTATTGAGATATAATTCACATACTATAAAATTTCCCCTTTAAAGTATACAGTTTAGTGTTTTTAAAAATATATTCACAGCATTGTATAACCATCACACTATCTAATTTTAGAACATTTTCATCACTCCCAAAAGAAAACCTGTATCCACTGGCAGTCACTGCACATTTTTCCTTCCCCCCCAGTCTCTGGCAATCATGAATCTACTTTCTGTCAGCATGGATTTGCCTATTCAGGGTATTTCATGTAAATGGAATCATACAATATGTGGCCTTTTGCGTCTGGGTTCTTTCACGTAGTATAATGTTTTTAAGGTTCATCCATGTTGTAGCATGTATCAGTACTTTCTTCCTTTCGATGGCCCAATACTATTTAAACATGAGGATAGACTGCGTTTTGTTTATCCAATCATTAGCTGTTGGAAATTTGGATAGTTTCCACTATTTGGCTATTACAAATAATGCTGCTATGCACATTCAAGTACAAGTGTACAAGTTTTTGTGTGGACATATGTTTTCATTTCTCTTAGGTGTAGACCCAGGAGTGGAATTGCTAGATCATATGGGAACTCTATGTTAAACATTTTGAAGAACTACCAAACTGTTTTCCAAAGTAGCCGCCTCATTTTACAGTCCCATCGGCAATATATGAGGGAATGTGATTTCTCCACCTTATCAATACGTATTATGTGTCTTTTTGATTTTAGCTGTACTAGTGGGTATGTCGTGTTTTGATTTGCATTTCCCTAGTGACAAATAATGTTGAACATTTTTTCATGTGTTTCTGGGCCATTTGGATATCTTCTTTAGAGAAATGTGTATTCAAATCATTTGTCCTCTTTCTAATTGGTCTATTTGTCTTTTTATTGTTGAGTTGTAAGAGTTTTTTATGTATTCTGGATACTAGATCCTTATTGAGGATACGACTTGCAAATGTTTTCTCCCACTGTATGGGTTGTCTTCATTTTCTTGATCGTGTCCATTGAAGCATGAAACTTTTACATTTTGATGAAGTCCAATTTACTCATTTTCTCTTTTGTTGCTTGTACTTTTTTGGTGTCATATTTAAAAATCTATTGCCAAATCCAAGGTCATGAAGATTTATGCCCATGTTTTCTTCTGAGTTTTATAGTTCTGGTTCTTACATTTAGTTTTATAATCCATTTTGAGATAATTTTTGTATATGGTGTGAAGTAGGGTTCCAGCCTTATTCTTTTGCACCTGAATATCCAGTTGTCCCTGTACCATTTGCTGAAAAGACTGTTTTTTCTCCATTGAATGGTTTTGGTATCCTTCTTGTAAATCAACTGACCATAAATGTAAGGGTTTATTTCTAGACTCTTAACTCTATTCCATTGATCTGTGTGTCTTGATTACTACTGCTTTGTACTAAGTTTTGAAATTAGGATGTGTGAATCCTTCAACTTTTTCTTTTTCCAGATTGTTTTGGCTATTCTGGGTCTCTTGCATTTCCATATGGATTTTAGGGTCAGCTTGTCAATATCTGCAAAAAAGGCATCTGGGATCATGACTGGGACTGCATTGAATCTGAAGATGAACTTGCCATTTAACAAAATTAATGCTTGCAATTCACAAACTTGAAATGTCTTTCCATATATTTAGTTATCCTTTAATTTCTTTCAATGATACTTTTATGTTTTCAGTATACTAGTCTTGTACCTCTTTTGTTAGATTTATTACTAAGTATTTTATTATTTTGATGCTATTGTAAGTGAAATTGTTTTCTTAATTTTATTTTCTGATCATACTGTATAGAAATACAAATGAGTTTTGTATATTGACTTGTATCCAGCAACCTTGTTTAACATGTTTATTCGTTCTAATAGTTTTTTTTTTAATTGATAGGTTCCTTAGTATTTTCTACATACAAGATTATGTCATCTGTGTTTAGAGATCATTTTATTTATTTCTTTCTAATCCGGATGACTTTTATTTTGCTTTCTTGCCTAAATGTCCTGGCTAGACCTCTAGTGAAACAGAAGTGATAAGATGTGATATCCTTCTCTTGTTCCTTATCCTAGGGGTAAAGCATTCAGTCTTTCACCATCACATATGATATCAGCTATGGGGTGTTTTGGGTAAATTTCCTTTATCAGGTTTAGGAAGCTCACCTCTTTTCCTAGGTTTTTGAATGTTTTATCATGGAAGGGTGTTGAATTTTGTCAAATGCCTTTTCTGTGTCTACGGAGATAATTGTGGTTTTTTTTTTTCCATTTATTCTATTAACTTAGTGTGTTATTGTGATTGATTTTCAGAAGATAAACCGACCTTGCATTCCTTGGATAAATTCCACTTGGTCATGGTGTATAATCCCTTTTATATGTTGTTAGATTTGGTTGGCTTGTCTTTTGTTGAGGATTTTTGCATCTATATAAGAAATATTGGTGCATATTATTTTTTCCTTCTTGTGATGTCCTTGTCTGGTTTTGGTATCAGACAAGGATAAGCTTCATAGGATAAGTTGGATAGCTTCATAGGATAAGTTGGAGAATGTCCCCTTTTCTTTATTTTTTGGAAGATTTTGGGAAGGGTTGGTGTTAGTTCTTTAAACATTTGTAGAATTCACCACTCAATCCATTCAGGCCTGAGCTTTTCTTTGTGGGAATTTTTCTTTTTAATTGCTCATTTAGTCTCTTCATTTGTTATAGGTTTAATCAGATTTTCTACTGATATTTTCTCTTGAGTCATTTTTGATAGTTTGCATCTTTCTAGGGATTTGTCCATTTCATCTAGATTATCAAACTTGTTTACATACAGTTTTTCATAAGTACATAAGTACATTTCATGTACTTTTGTTTTTCAAGTTATTACAAAAAAACGTTATTCTTTTTGAAAATAAAGTCTTCTGCAAGACATAGCTATGTAGGCTTAGAGTACAGGCCTGTGATGATAACTATTACAGAGTGCTTACTGTGTGCTGGATGTTTTGCTAACTACCTTACATGTATAGTTTCATGTGCTACAGTAACAGTTTGAGGTAGGTACTATGTTATCTGGAAACAGAGGCTCACAATGGTTATGCAGTTGGTATGTGGTGGGACTAGTAACTGCACCCAGATAACCTAGACACTTAACAGTAGAATCCTTTGGGAATAGGTACTGAGTCCCATCCTGTCCAAGTCTTGGGAGAGGAGGAATTCCAAAGTCACCTCTTTATACAGAATGTCAGGGGGTCCTGAGGACAGGATGTTGAGTGGAGAGATGTCAGGACTCATGCAGCTTCAGGAGAGTTCCAGGAACCATGAGACTGTAGTACGTACTGCAGAGGTAGAGAGTAGGACAGGAGGATGTTTTGAATTTACCCAGATTATTCTCTAGAGGATGCCTTAAGCTTAGGTCGAGGCGGGGTATGCTAGGGGCTTGGAGTGGGGATACAGCACAGAAGGTTTGGCAGCTTGATCCAGGGCAGAGGGTGCTAGAAAGGTGCTCGATGTAGTTTCTCCAGCTTCCAAGGTAAGAGGACAACTTGTACTCCATCTTTGGAAACACCCCATAGGGCCTGGAGCTTTCTAGAGCAGTACTTGTGTATTTGTATCATAAATGTATTTTCAGGACTCACTGGCACGTAGATTGATCCCCCCCCCCCCGCCAGGGGCAGAAACACTGGCAAATTGGTTGTTCTGCTCTGTTCTAAGAATATCCTAGTATTCAGGGTCAGAGGGCCCAAATTCAAGTCCTAGCTTTGCTTTTTACTTGTGGTGTGACCTCAGTCATATTACTTTCCCTGTCTAAATCTCAGATTCACCATCTGCAAAATGAGAAAAAAAATGCATCCCTCTCATTAATCATTCTAAGTTCCAAATTAAATTAATGTATGGAAAATGGCTTTGTAAACTGTTAAACCCTACAAAGGTTAACGAATGGCTCTTTTTTTTCCACATATGGAAAAAGCCACTGAATGAATGATCTCTTGCTTGAGTGTCCATTTATGTCAGCCCGCTGAGGTCATACGGTGTGGCTTTGAAGTGGAGAAAGTGTGACTGTCAGGTTTTAAAAAGAAAGCAGAGAGACTATTTCTCTTGCCTCTCTGCAAGGTAGCAAGCACAGCTGTAAAGGCAATGATTTCACAGAACCCGCAGCACCTTCCTGGGGCAGAAACAGTCAAAATAAGGACAACCGAGAAACCAGACTTGGGAAAGTTGGAGAAATGAAATAAAAACAGACCTGGAGGGCATAAACATCATCTTCAGTTATAAAAAGCATTATTAAAATAAATAGGTTCTTATGTTTCTTTTGTGGTCTTTCTAGAAATTTCCATCTAGTTATTACCTGATCACTTTTATCCTAAGTATATGACGGAAAAACAAAAGCTCTGAAGTTTTTAGCTTGGTACTTCGTGAAAATTGAGAATGATAATATTTCTCCAGATAATGTCATATCTATTATTGGTTATAGTTACTAGGGTTCACTGATGATTTGGGGAAAGGTTCAATCAGGCTTGAAAGAAAAAAGTGGTTAGGGTGGAGGAAAGACAGCAGGCATCGGGGTTGGCAGATATGTTTGTTTCCTGGCTCCCCTTTTTTCTAGCTGGGTTCCTTGGGGAAGTTATTTACCTCAGAAATACTCATCTGTAAATTAGAAGAAAATACCTTTTCAGTAAGGTTGTGGTGAAGACTAAATAAAGAGCAATAAATCTTTGTTTGTAGCCTTCCCTGCCTTCCTTTTGATTTAGCTTTTCATATCGTAAGAACAACATCACTTAATCAGAAAACATTTCCAAACAAGTTTTTCTCCCTCATTCCAAATATGCCCTGAATGGTCTGACTTTTCTTTCTTTGTTTTTTGGCTGTGTTGGGTCTTCATTTCTGTGCGAGGGCTTTCTCTAGTTGTGGCAAATGGGGGCCACTCTTCATCGCGGTGCACAGGCCTCTCGCTATCACGGCCTCTCTTGTTGCGGAGCACAGGCTCCAGACGCGCAGGCTCAGTAGTTGTGGCTCACGGGCTTAGTTGCTCCGCGGCACGTGGGATCTTTCCAGACCAGGGCTCGAACCCGTGTCCCCTGCATTAGCAGGCAGATTCTCAACCACTGCGCCACCAGGGAAGCCCTGGTCTGACTTTTCTTTGTCCAGGATTCTGAGAGCTACCCTAACAGGATGGTTGGATGACGTGTATCTGGTCCATTGACTCCTCCAGAGAATTCTGAAATCGTCTTGAGTCCCTAGGTCAAGGCCTTGTAAATCTGGGCTGTGATCTAGGAGAATTAGTGGTCACGGTGGTTCTAGGCATATGAACATGATTAAATATTCCTTGGACATAGACCACTGTATCTGTCAGGGTCCCCACAGCAATAGATGGCACTCTCCCAGGGGTAATGAAAGGAAGTGTAGTGAAGGGACTACTTCAGAACTGTGGGCAGGCTAACAGGAGACCTGGAAGGGCGAGGGGGCCAAGGGAAGAACCCACTGGGGAGGGCTTGGCTGTGGGAAAGGGGCTGCCTACCATATGTGGAGACACAATCACTGCCACCCGAACCCCAGCAGAGAGGTAGTGCCAGGAGTGGACCCTTGACCTCTCTCCCTTTCCTCCCTCCAGTTAAGGAGATTTGGGGGCAGTTGGTAAAGGGCAGCCTACTAGGACATGGGATGGGGGTGCAGACAATGGATCTGGAGGGGCAGAGGAAAACCACCCAGAAGAACTGTCTTCTCTGTGAGGGAGGGTCCTTAGGACTGTCTCTGGCATTATGCAGACTGACTCCAGTCCTGGAACCACAGGGCAAGGGCAGCAACACACAAGTACAACCTTTTATTCCCCCCTTTTATTTCTTTCTGTCCTTTCACACATCTGGAAAGGAAAAGATTTAATACTACTCAGGTTTGGTTCTGAGAAGTGCTGTCTACTGCTTGCTTGCTTGCATTCTTGGCCACAACTCTGGCAATACGTACTTCAGATATAGCGCCTGTTTGCAAGATCTCTTTGAGGATTTATGAAAATGGGTTACTGCTCCTGGTGATGCTTGCAATTCTTTAGTTTCCTTCTGTAGACAGATGAGGAATTGCTCTTTTGGCGTGATATGAAGTGTATAGAAGTCACCCTAGATCCCATCAACAGCCTACCCATTAGCCAGAATTTTCCAACATAGCTAATTTCTTGGGGCTACTGTCTTGAAGCTACTGCAAATGTTCCCTAGGATCAATGGCAGAGAAAAGCCGTCATCAGCCTAATGCCCATGTCAAGTTGGCCAGGGCTGCATCCTAGGAAAGAGGTTGGATTAGTGAAAGAACATCTCACGGGCGACAGCAGAAGCAACTTGGAGATATTTGGTCCCTCCAAGAAAAGTAGGGAGTGCCAGGCAGTTTTGATTGGCCTGAGGATACTTGAAATTCTGCCACATTAAAAAAAGATTATACTTCTGGATGGCCCCTAGGATTGGATGAGCCCAGTGACTGCAAGTTACAGGACGATGGGGTTTAGTTCCCTATGAGGAGGAAGTTCTTAAACAATGAGAGCACATGAAGATGGGCAGGTGGCCTTACAAAATCATGACATGCTTCTGCAAGGAGCAGTTTAATTCAAAGGTCAGAACTCCAGAAGCTGTGGCAGAGAGTAGGTCTGGGCACAGAGCCTGGGAACAGAGTGAGGCGGTGCTCAGTGCCCTGGACAGAAGTCATGAGTTTCTGAGTGACGCAGCTTACCTGCAGAATAGACATGGAGTCCCGAATTGCTGTGGCAGACAAGCCACAGGCATGCCGTGCTGAGCTCATTTCTGGGATGGAGTTTATCTGTCTCAGGCTGCTTCAAAGGCCTGAGCCGAGACCTAGCTGCTGATGCTGCCCAACATCTTAAAGATGGTGTCTAGTCTCTCACGGGGACAAGGTCACCATCACTGCAGGTCCTGCAGCTGCATCTGGTTGATGAGTTCTTTGGGATGTTGAACAGACTCAAGCATCACGCGTAGTTGGACAAGATAACCTTGACCTTCCAATTGGATGAGGATGAGAGTAAGCTCTGATTGGGTCTGGGGCTAGAGACAAGGAGAATGGGATCTTATCTGTCTTAGACAAGGGCAGATATGCCCAACCAAGGATCATGGTCAATGTGTTGGGAAGGCACTAGAAGGGGGAATAGAAGGTGCTAAGAATAATAGTTTAATTCCATTTTCCTGAGTCCTGACTCGTATGGGTAGATTGTCACTCCTGCTTCTGTGCTCTCAGAGTCTTCCTTGAAACTTGATCTAACTTTTCACATAGACATGTAGTTATCAGCTGCTGTCTGCTTCCCTTGAAGACCACATAACAATAGTTAACATTTATTGAGAGCTTACCATGTGCTAAATGAATTACAGGCAGCTTTTCATTCAGGCTTCGCAACAAGCCAATGAGGTAGTAGCAGTAGTTGTTTTTATTATTATTCCTATTTTGTAGATGAGGATACTCCTATTTTGAGCAGAGGGATAGGGAGAGGATGAAACTCATTTCTGTGTTATTCTGAATCTTGACCGCTATGTTATCTCTTGGGGACTTTGTTTTTTTTCCTCTAGATCTCCCCAGTACCTAGGGTTCCAGGCAAGTTAGGCTTCCAGTAAAAATTGTTTTTGATAAATAAGTGGACAACCCGACTCCCCTCTGTGCTTGCCACACTGTGTGATTACATACTCTAACAAATATGCATGCAGATTTACTGAATTCTGTTCTATGCTGGTGGAAAAACGTAAAGACAGAATGATGCAGAGAAAATGCTCCTTGGAGAAATTAGCTCAGGCAATTAAGTTTTCTGGGTAGTCCTCAAATTATAGCTTGTGTTTAATACATGGAATCAAATAAAAAATTAGGACCTTGATTTTTTTCCTTGTCGTATAAACATAACAAGTTTATATATGAATAAAAATTAATGTCTCTGCCAATGAATGATACAAAAATGCCATACTATTCTTGCTTGTTATTTTTGTCACCATAAAATAAACCATATTTACATGATTATGTAACCATATGCTTTTCAGAAGTTTTAGATTTAGATTTCATAATAGTAATAAGAACTGGCAGTTACATAGCATTTACCATGTGCTGGGCACTGTTCCAAATTGTTTACATATGTTAACTCCTTTAATCCTCATATACTCTTATATCCATGTGAGGTAAGTGCCATTATTATAAAATATGAGGAAACTGAGGCACAGAGAGGTTAAGTGACTTGTCTAAGGTCACACAGGGAATTAAGGAAAGAAAAAAGATTTGAACCCAGGTGCTCTTAAAGACTACAGAGTACTATGGAGCTGTGATTTATTGAGTAGTCACTGTATGCCTCATTCAGTCTTTACCACAACGCTGTGTGGAAAAGAATTGTTTTGTCCATTTAACAAATAAAGAAACTAAAATTTAGGGAGGCTTAGAAATTTGCTGAAGATGGAACAGATAGCTGCAAAGGTCAAGGCAGGTTCACAGACCCTTACAGCGTCCTTGCCATCATCACACGCTTTTGGATGTATTCCTTTTATCTTACACTGAGTCTTTGATTTATTTTGTACACAATCAATGTTCATTGTAGAAAGAAAAAGAATATATACATATACAAAAAATGGATCATCTCATTGCCTAGCTGCAACCACTGTAAACCTGTTAATGTTTTGGTATATATCCCTCAAAATTTCCTGTGTATATAAAATCACAACTTAAGATAAAAGCATGATTTGTCAGTTACCAAAGTTTCTTGACTAACTTTCAATGGATAAACTGTCTTTACATTTAAAATAATTCCTCAGCTCTGTAAAATCCAAAGCAAAACGAATCTAGTCTATTGAGAAATAAAAATGGTATTTGATGCACTTTCTCCACCCAAATGAAAATGTTCTTCTTTAAAAAAATATTTGTTATTGAGGTAACATTTGTTTATAACACCACATAAATTCATGTGTATGGCATTATATTTTTACTTTTATATACGCTATAGCGTGCTCACCATTAAATTTTTGGTTTCCATCTGTCACCGCAGAGTTGACCCTCTTTACCCATTTTGCCCTCCCCCTGCCCCTTCCCCTCTGGTAACCACTACTCCATTCTCAGTATCTATGTGCTTGTTTTTGCTTGGTTTGGTTTGTTCATTTATTTATTTATTTTTAATATTCCACATACAAGTGAAATCATATGGTATTTGTCTTTCTGTACCTGACTTATTCCGCTTAGCATTAATACCCTCAAGGTCCATCCATGTTATCGCAAATGGCAAGATTTCCTCTTTTTTACGACTGAGTAATATTCCACTGTGTGTGTTTATGTATGGATGTATGTATCTACGTGTATATATATATATCTATGTTTGCATATGTATATATCAGTGTGTATGTGTATGTATGCATCTATATATCTATATCTATCGATCAGTCTATCTATATATATCTCACATCTTTATCCATATATCCATTGACACTTAGCTTGTTTCCATATGTTAGCTATTGTAAGTAATGCTGCAATGAGTATGGGCGTGCATATATATTTTTGAATTAGTGTTTTCATATGCTTTGGGTAAGTACCCAGAAGTGGAGCTTTTGGTAGTTCTATTCTTAATTTTTTGTTTTCCATGGTGGCTGCACCAATTTACATTCCCACCAACAGTGTCTAAGGGATCCCTTTTCTCCACATACTTGCCAACACTTGTATTTCTTGCCTTTTCGATAATAGTCATTCTAACAGGTATGAGGTGGTATCTCATTGTGGTTTTGATTTGCATTTCCTTAATAATTAGTGGTGCTAAACATCTTTTCATGTGCCTGTTGGCCATTTGTATGTCTTCTTTGGAAAAATATCTATTCAACACTGACAGTTTTTTAATTGGGTTGTTTTTTTGTTGTTGAGTTGTATGATGTTGTAATATGTTTTGAATATTAACCCCATATCAGATATATGATTTTCAAATATCTTCTCCCATTCAGTAGGTTGTCTTTTCATTTTATTGATAGTGTCCTTTGCTATGCAGATGCTTTTTAGTTTGATGTAGCCCCATTTGTTTATTTTTGCTTCAAAAATATTCTTTTAACTACTAAATCCAAAATATGGTATTTAACAGTCAAAGCAAAAAAAAAAATAGTACTTGATATTGTCCTAAATTTAGTTATATGAGATTGAAAAGGCTTCAGTGTCTTGTTTGAAAGGCAAATCAGTGTCTCTTCTGATAGAAAAAAAGTATTATTACTATATCTAATAAGTATTGTATATTCACTATACACCAGAAATTGTTCTCTCTCTATTCTGTATATAGGTTCTCTCTCTATTCTGTATATAGGTTCTCTCCATATATAATAAAAATATTATATATTTATATTATGTATATAAATAAATCTTCAAAATAAGCCTAGGAAATAGTTTTATCTCCATTTATAGATGAGAAAACATGCCCAGAGAAGTTGAGTTACCTCCCAAGGTCACACAGCCATGGTTTGAAACCAGGCAGTGTGACTTTAAGCTAGAGCTAAAGTGGTGACTGAGAGAATTAATCCCAAGGTCAGTGTTTAGACTCTCATACTGTCGGCCTGTGTTAGTTATGTCACAGGGATTGTTTCTTACTTTGGGGGAAGTCTAAATACTTATTTATGCATGAGATAGGCTGTGTTGTTTAATTCATGAGAAGGTGAGCATCTGCCTTGTGTTCCAGCCTCTGTCCTAATCCTGGCATGTCTTTAACCCTCACAACAACTCCAAAGTAAAGTTATTATGATCCTCGTGTTTTATATGAGGACTGAGGAACAGAAAAGTTAACTGTTCCAAGTCCCTTTCTCTCCAGCCTGGAATTCTTTAGTGCTTTTCTTTACTCAGAATAAATCCTTCTCTTGGATGATTTGAGGCCTGCCTGCTTCTCAGTGACCCTTGACCCCTTTCTCTCTTGCCCACCACACTGCAGTCTCACCAGTCCCCTTTTAGTCCCTCAGACACCCCAGCTCTTTGCTTCTGGGGTCCTCTGTGCCTGGAGCACCCTCTCTTGTTCATTTGCATAGTTGAGCTCATTTACATATTTCAAACAGCTCATTTGCCTAGTTCAGGCCTTAGCCAACCTCTCCCTTAAATACGTTCCCTTGTCCACCTTTTTCTCTATCACATTGCCCTATTTATATCTTGCAATGGACTTTCCAAAATGTGCAGTTGTTTTTCTTGGTCACTTACTTGATTTGTGTGCCGGTGGTTTTTGCTTACTCTCTTTTTTGTTCTCCGTGAGAACAGGGACCTCATCTGTGTCCTGCTCTCACCTAACGAGGTCCTCCAGAGACATTTGCTGGAAGACTGACAAGTCTTCTGGAGGCAGATAGGGGACATGAGGGAAGAGAGTGACTCTTCAGCCACCTTAAAACCTGAACCCAGCACTGGGCTTGGGTGAGTGAAGATCTGTGCTGGAAGCAGCCAGCCCTGGGACAGGAATCTGGGGTCATCCGATGAGTGAAGACAGAGGCCACTGTCCACCGTCTGGAAAGGCCTTGTGCCCGGCTTATTTGTCCAGATGTTCTTGGGAGTGTCTCATTGTCACCTTTGGGTCCATGACCCTGGCCTGTGGCAGGGGAGCCTCACTCGTACTTTGAAGATTTCTGATGAGTGCTGTGGGGTGTGCCTTGAAGTGGCTTGTGTGCACTGTTGAATTTGGCTCCCGACAGCCTCATTTTTTAAGGGACTATCTGAAGCCTTAGTAGCGGGAGAAGTCTTGCAGCGATGGTTTGGATGTGAGTACTGGTCTGTGTAGGAAAACTTGAGAATCAATGAGCTTGGACTTCAGGGTGCATATTGGCAAATCCTGACCTCAGTTTCCTCGGGCGTTGACGGGTAACTATTGGTTTCCAGTGAGAGAGGGGAGCCTTAATCTCACCATGTGTGGGATGTGCCCCGTGGGGCTGTGTTTTGTAGGCAGTGAAGTTAAGGCTTGCCCAGAAAAATAACATGTTTTCCTTGCCTGGTGCTTGAGCTGTTTGCCCAGTGGCTGGCTGATTAGCGGTTTGGGAAGAAAGGAGACATTGGTTAACTTGGGTGTCCGGAGGATTTTTGTGTGTGTGTGTGTTTGTGTAAGTGGTTGTTTCTGTTTCTTTGGAAATAGTAGAGGACAGATGAAGAAATAATGATGATATTACTACTTTCAACTTGTGTTCAGTTCCTTGAAGCATCTTACAAACATTAGCTTGATGTCATTATTTAAATAATCCCATCACGTCAAGAGTGCCAGAAATCCTTTAATGTGGGGATCACAAAGGTGGATAGGAAAACTGAAGGTTTTGGAAATGACTGAGAATTTTGCCATTCTAACTCATATTTGAATGGCTTTATCCGGCTGTGTTCCCTACAGAGGCACTTAGTGGAGAAGATAAATCAAAGCTGTATCTAATCAAGGCTTTCTTTCAGCCTTGACGGAAAATGCTTTTTTGAGATTAAAAATGGCTGACACATAGGATGTGGTGGTACATGGAAGAGATAGTTTCACTAAATAAAATTTTCACTACTCCCAAGCATTAAAAAAACCCCTCAAAATTTGCCAGGCTTTCCCTACATACAGACCTTTCTGCATTGGGAGGGTGATCTGCTTTGAGGCACAGAGGTCTTCGGCTAATCATCTTGGACAACCCAGTGTCCTGGGTTAGGGAATGTTGCTGTTATTGAGATGTGAGCTCCCCATTTGCCCAAGTGGTCTTATTGACCAGATCTTTGATTTGTGCTGTGACTTGCTTTTTTCACTGCTAAACTCTTACTGCCTTATTCAAAGTATTTGTATTAAATACCACATGTGATATTTTGGGAATGAAAAGGAGAGGGAAGAAAAGAAAAAAATAGGGAAGAGTAAGAACAAGAATAAGCAGTAAGATGATAAAGGATAATATAACTTGCTAAAGAAAATTTAATAACAAAAGGAAGATTCAATTTCTTTTTTGGTAGCCCAAGTGGAGAGTGGATGTAAACAAATGTCATAATCTGTATTAGTCTTATTTCTTTTTTTCAGACTTTACTTTATCACATATATAAACATATATATGTATATATTGATATATACATAAAATCAATATTTTAAATATGATCAAAATTTCTGTGTCTGTTTTACATCAACTGCATTTTTTAACCTTTTGACCCCCCCTTTACCTGTTAGTCTTATATTAGTCTTATTAATCTGTATTAGTCTTATTTCTAATGACTCCAGGTGAGCCTAGAAGTACCCACTGATAAGAAGGCACTGAGTTTCTCAGTTTATCCCAGGTGCCTCCCAAACTCCACTTTTTTCCTACCATCAGTGAGACTGGAGTCTGGATGGTAAGGACAGCGTGGCCAAGCTGTCGGGGTGGACTTGCCTAGCAAAGAGCTTTCCCTTCATTTCTGTGGTTGGAAGCAGTGTTCCAGGAAGGTAAACAAATTCATGTGCCTTTCCAGCTCTGGCTCCTCCAAGCCCAGGGCGAGGTGTCTGATGCTCCCTGGCTTGCTCAGCCAGCAATAGCCAAATTTATCCCAGGGTCAAGTGACCCATTACCCAAGCTTATATGTCAGCTGGTATGTCACAGAGCTAGGGTTTGAACACAGACCAGACTCCAAAGCATTTCTTGACATTGCATCTCAATTAGAAGACAAAGAAAATAATTCTACTTGGGAGCTTACGAGTAAAAAGTTGGTAAATAAGGTTTGGCTTGGTAATTGCTAGATTATCAGAGAAGCCTAGAAGATCAGGATCTCTTTAAAGATCATCCTCTCCAACATCTTTCAGAATCTTTAATCTCTCTGCACAGGCTGTCAAATGTAGACATAACTCTTTGCACTATCCAGTATTTCAGCAATTCTATGTGCTTACTACAAGGTGACTGATAGAAACAGTAACCAACATTTCACAGCACTTTACAGTTTATGTAGTTCTTTTTAAAGCACATTTGTTCACCCAATACCCCCAGAGGCAGATGATGCCAGTATTGTCTGTAGTCTCTTTTTATAGTGAGAAAAGTAATGTTCAAAGAAGTTAAGTAATTTGCCCAAGATCACACACTAGTAAGCAAGGGAGCTGAGATTCAATTATTGATTTTCTAACATAAAATCTGGTCCCCTGGCCACAGCGTTAAGCTTGTTGCAAATAATGTAGTCTTATTTATCAGAATTAAAAGTAAAATAAAGCCTAAATTAAAACAAACATAAAAACCTTACTTCTAGTACAATTAAAAGATCGCTTCAAGGTGTGTGTGTGTTTGTTCCTTGAATTGATAGCTGATTGTGAGAAATGTTTAGCTGTGAAAGGAGATTATGTGGTATTTGACGTAGTTAATAAAACAGGCTTGCTTTCTCATGGCCCCTGATCTCTCATAGCACTTTGCTAAAACTACTTTATGGCCTTTAAAATTCTACCTTCCACCACAGACATCTGTACATGCCTCACCTCCCTACTGGATGGTCACTGCTCAAAGGGCAGGGGCTATTTTTATGAGCCTTCCTGTTCCTAGCATGGAGCTTAATGCTTGGTAGGTGCCCGGTGACTGTGTGAGGAAGGAATGAATGAATGAGACCAGTGTCCTCGGTTTCTGATCCTGTCCCAGTGCATGCCGAGGTTGAATCACTTTGGAACAAGTTCTGGGCGACAGGTAATCAATCACTGTCCACAGGTCACTCTCCCTGAAGCTGCCCCTGAACAGTGTCCTATGAAGATCCTAGAACTGGCTCGTTGAACAGCTGTAATTCACCCATGTGGGCTTGGGGGCTCTCTGCTTCCCCTTTACCCAGCCTTTCAATGGAAATGTCTGACCGGCCTCCTTCCAAATCCCCTCTGGGTGCTTCGTGCCCCTGCCTGCTTTCACTTTTCCTCTCGGAAGAGTCCAGGTTCAGGGTATTTCCTAGGGCCTGACCTCCACCTCCTGAGTAGAGAGACCACAGTCAAGCTGAGGGAAAGGTCCTAGGTTTGGGGGAGCAGGGGCATTCAAAAAAGTCCCTTTCCCTTTCCATGCTGATTGGGAGTGTTGACTGAAAAATGGAGCTGTTGTCTGGGGGCCGAGCCCTGGGGAGAGAAGGAGCTGGCCCCTCGTTTGTTAATAGCTAGGACCTTTTGATGAATTGGAGTCTGGTACGGTGTAACCTCTCGTGGGTGGTGGTTCAAGGAAAAGGCCTTTTCTTTCTGTGTCCTTTTTTCCAGTATGTTTCAGTGGGTTTATAGGCTTTAGTGAGTGGCACTTTTGTTTAATAGGAAGTTGAAAAAGACATGAAGGACTTTTCTAGTCTGTGGAAACGACTTAGTGATTCTCAGAAATACATCTGATTTCTGCACTTTTAAAATACAGGCTTAATGATCCTTAACTGTGGTGAACTTGGGCTGCGAGGCAGACCCGGTTTCCTCATATACCTCCTTGGAGCTCAGTAGCCTCCTCTGGGTTACGTTTAGGACTAGGTATCGGTTTTGAGGCTTGAGCTAGTTTATGGAGATGAAATAATCTCTGTAATGTGTGTCACACATACACACCGCAACCTATCAATTAGAAAACTTAGGCCGAAAGAGAAAAAAAATTAAATGTGTATATATGTGTGTGTGTGTGTGTGTGTGTATGTGTATTTATATATGTATGTATTTGTGTGTGTGTGTGTGTATATATGCCTATTAGTAAGTTTTTGCCCTATTAATAAGTTTTGAAGTTGGTTAGGGTTAGGGGGCCAGTGTTCCCCTAATAAGTATCCTATGAGCCAATGATTGATGGTACCAGTAACATAAAAACAATTTGAAATCTTGTGACATTCTCCGCTTAAATTTTAAAAGGAAAAGAAAATCAAACCAAGCATGGTCCTTTTGGTGACGCTGTCCTCAGCAATAATATAAAATTAACAAGGCAATTATCAGGAGTGAACGGGCATCTGAACAAGAGCCGTTTCCACCTTGGGCCAAGGCTTTCTTTCGCTACCATTGCGTCAACACCGCTTAGAACGTTGCGGTAAGTGAACTGGAGAGTGGGGCTGTAGGTAGCCAAACGAGGTAATTCACTTAAAAAAGTCTACTCTAGTTTACTCATCTGTCTCCACTATGGATTGAAAGCGTATGCTTATGCTTAGTTAAATTTTGGCAACAGTCCCCAGCCCTCCTTCACATTGAAAGGGAATGATAATTTCACATACTTTTTTGAATATTCATAAAGTTTTTATTGGCATTGAATCTAGCCTCATCCTAGGCTTAACTTTGCCTGCGTTTTCCAGAGCTGTGTGCAAAGTATAAAGAGGTGGGTATGTGTTTAGTCTCTTATTTTCATTTCCTCTGCTGTATGCTGACTTTGTTTTCATTGTCTCACTCTTACTATTTTCTTACTCTTATCTGCTTTTTACCTCTAAACCAGTGGGCAGTGGGACTAATACTATGATTATTCTTGCAAAATCTGCACTATTAGCTGTTGGGTCGGGAAACTTTGGTGTTGCACAGGGCTGCCCATTCTGCACGTCATGGAATATTTCGTACCTATTAAATGACAGTGGTGACTCCCAGAAACAGTGGCAACTAAAAACTGGTTTCACATATTTCCAAATCCTCTTGCTGGGCCATGCAAGGAAATTGTGCCTTCTCTAGGAAAGCCGATGAAAATGTGCCTTTTGCTAGTATTTAAGATATATATACTTTTTTTTTTTTGATTTTTTTTTGGGCTGCGTTGGGGCTTCGTTGCTGCGTGCGGGCTTTCTCTAGTTGTGGCGAGAGGGGGCTACTCTTCATTGGGGTGCGTGGGCTTCTCATTGCGGTGGCTTCTCTTGCTGCGAAGCGTGGGCTCTAGGTGTGCGGGCTTCAGTAGTTGTGGCGCGTGGGCTCTAGAGTGCAGGCTCAGTAGTTGTGGCTCGCAGGCTCTAGAGCACAGGCTCAGTAGTTGTGGTGCACGGGCTTAGTTGCTCCGTGACATGTGGGATCTTCCCGGACCAGGGCTCAAACCTGTGTCCCCTGCATTGGCAGGCGGATTCTTAACCAGTGTGCCACCAGGGGAGTCCCTGCTAGTATTTACAGAGGGAACTTTATTAGAATGATGACAGAATCTTCAGATGACTTAAGACTTTTACCTTAACGTGGCCTTTAAGTGACCTGCTAGTACTGTCAAATGTTCACATGCTTGACATTTGACGCATAGTGCGGTAGGAATCTGAATCAAGTCTTTGAATGTATTTTTACCCTTGTATTCAACTGACACGGTGAGATGGGGCAAGTTCTGAACACAACTGCTGGCTGCTTTAGATAGGACTTGAGAATGCCTAGCTTTCTTCTGGAGTAAAAGATAAAAAACACTCAGTTTGATACCATCATTCTCAAATGTCTTTTACTAGTAAGTCAGTGATGGTAATCATAAGATTTAATACTAAGATGAAATAGCCTCTTACCAGGCCTTGCAGAGAGCAGAGAGGTCTGGCATGATCACCACTGTGTTTCATACACAGTGTCACATTTTGTAGCTCTGATTCATGCACAAGAAGGAAACTTCTCAGATGTTTTGTTAAAGATTACTTCAGCCTATACCTCACATGGACCAAACATATATTGTTGCTGGAGAAGCAAGGATACTTGTATAGAATAAAGATACCAGGAAAACAGTTCTAGCCAATAAAAATCATTTGAATGTGTGAAAAGCAAGCCAAGACTAGAAAGTTGTAATTTTTCAGAATATTCAAAGATATTCTTTTTACATGAAAACAGTTTAAAAACCAAATGCACTCAAAATGTCTTAAAAAGTATCCAGAGGCAAAGTGGTCCCATTTGGGAGCGGGTTACAATTTTAAAGTCAAATTTTACTATAGTAGAGCAAAAAAGGGAAAGAAAGAACTTTTTCTTTCTTCTGCTAAGTTATTCAATTTCTAAAGGCAAGCTGCTTTTGACCAGAATGAAGAATATACCTGGTTTTGCATTTAATTTCTTTGCTATCATAGTTTTTCCTCTCAGGGTTTCATGGGGCAATTATTTTAAATTGCAGTGGAAGACTTTCTGGAAAGGTACAGATGACAAGGTCAACTGAACCCCTGGTCACCTCTTATTCCAATTTTTTTTTTCTTTTCTCATCAGTTTGTTCGTATTGGGAGTAGGTAAAAGGAAGAGTTTGCTTTTCAGCCTGTCTTCTGAGGTTGGGTTCAATCTCATTAGAAACAAGCCAAGTAATTTTGTTACATTCAATATTTCCTTCAAAACCTGAGAATCTCTAAGCTAGTGTTTTGTTAACCACATGCATGTCAAATAAACTTTTCATTGAAATGAGGTGTGTCCTGCCAAAAATGTATTGTGCAAGGTGGAAACAGGAAGAGGAACACAGACTTAGACATACGGCCTTGGGCACAGACACATACCCTGCAGAGACTAATACGCTGCACCTCTAAGGTCCAGCACTGTTGCTTAACAAGTATGTTCTGAACTTCTGAACCCATAGGTAGGAAAGCTGTGAGACAGTATTGTGTGAAACATAAGTAGAAATTAGCCAGTAACTTTGAAAAGAGGGCTCATATCCAAAGAAACATATGGAAAACTTAACACAAAAACAAAAAAAAAAAAAAAAAGAGAGAGAGAGAAGACAGAGGAATCTAACATATGAAAACCCAATCCCACTGGAATGTTTTTTCATACACAGTATAAACGCCACATAAATAAAACCACAAACCTCTGCTAAAGTACACGAGAGGACGTGAGCCCCCAGCACTCTCTCCTGTGAGGGCCGGGAAGTAAGGCCCTATGAGTTTCCAGAGACAAAAGCTCTTTGGAAATCCTTCCTCCTAGGAACCATGGGCCTGGTTCGAAGGGACATTTGCACAGTCCCTTAAGCGTGATGCAGCCTGTGAAACAACCCTAAAGAGGTCTGTGATTCAGGCTGTGGGACTCTGAACTTTGGGGATACCAGTGAATGGTGGACATCTTTTAAGGACAATGATATTCTGGTTTGAACGGGATGGCAATGTTTAGCTGCAAGTGGTCTGGGTAAAGCTGAGGACTCCCAGGGAAGAGTTCTGGCTGTAAACTGCCCAGCAAGACACCCCCATTCTCGCCAAGTTCTGTTGAAATTTTCGCTGAGAAGGTAGAGTCCCACCCTTGGTCTTGTTCCCTGTATAAATCTCTAGTTTGAAAACTTTGCAGCATTCAAGGCGTTTCAAGCTTGAGGGCTGAAATGTCACTTTAAAAGCGGGGTTAAAAAGGTCACACAGCTGCAAATAATAATAGCCCAATGAAATTCAGATTCTAGCTGCAGCCCACTTCAAGAATAACACTGAAACAGGAAACAAGCCTACTAGATCTTTTTACCAGTAAAGCTAGTAAGAGCACATCTGATAAAATGAGTGTGTGTATGTGTGTGTGCGTGTGTGAGAGAGAGAGACAGACAGACAGACAAAGAGAGACAAAGACATACATAACAAGACAAAGACACAGAGAAACAGACATATAAAAAGAGAGACATAGAGTTTTCAAGAGAGAAGATACACACAGAAAAACAAAGACACAGAGAGACACAGATGCAGAGATGGATACTAAGACCCACTCACAAAATAATTGATTTTCTTGGACTGAGATTCAAGGGTGTTTATTTTTCTGTTTGAAGTTACGATATTAAAATAATTCTAAAGAATTTTAAAATAATTTAAAAATTATTTTTTAAATAATACCTCTGTAAATGGTCCTATTTACCATGTTTTACTAAAATGGCTCTGTATCACACATGAGCAAATAAAGTAGTGAAAGGTACCATATCCTTCAGATTAAATATATAATTCCTTTCCAATAGCTAGCCACGTGTTGGGAGAATGACCCTGCACCCTGGCTTTTAAAGTAGAATCAGGCATCTTAGAATAAAATACTTTAATGTGTGCTTTTGCTGAATTTGTGTTGGGCTATTACTGAGTGTGGCTCTTTGCGTTTCTGACCAAGACATTGAGAGAAATATTTGGTGTTTTTTTTTTTTTTCCAGAGACATGAAGTACAAATTGGCTATACCCTTAACTAATTTAGATAATAAACAATCTTTGCTTCCAGAAACAAAGTAAGACTGATCTGGAATCTCACACAGTGTGATGAACTCAAGATGTTTGTCGGCTAACCTTGGCATTTTAGGAAGGACCTGTTTCCTCTTCTAGAACCCTTTCTGCAGTCTAGTAAGCTCAACAGGGTAGCGAAGATCTGCTTCACAGGAGTCCTGCCAAGAAGACTCATTCCACGCTCATTGTAGGGCAGTAAAGGCTGACAGAGGTTGTTAACATCGCTATTAAAATGCAAGCCCCCTTTCAGATCTCTAATGCATTCATGTCCAGATTAACAATACCAGAGCTGATGAGGATATCAATATTATTATTAGTGCTCATTTATATATACAGTTGTGGCTTTGAAGTTCCCAGAACTTTTGGTGTTGATAAAAGTGCATGCCAGATTTTCAGATTAAAACAACATTTTTAGTGTCTTACTATTCCAAATCCCATATCACTGTATGAATGTGTTTGCTCTTGTGGGGGAAATTTGGGCCATTGCACTGAGATCGGAGTTTGCTGTTAACTAAGAATCGGTAATGACTTACTATGATTTAGATGGGGAAGCATCACTGTTGGCTGATTCTAGCAAAGCAGATGATGTAGGTTTTTTTCCCTTTGGGCTCAGTTGTTGCTCTTAAGTTGAAAATACGTATTTACAGTATTTTGTGTAGACTATCCAAGTTTTTTGTAGCATTTGTTTTTTGCAGTGTTTGCCCTTCATGAAGTAGTAATTCCAAGTATATACCTAAATGCCTGGCAAAGCATTTGAATGGATTGCATCAGCCATTGTGGAAGATTTCCCATTTTAGACCAGGAGGAATTTGTAGGGTCAAACGCTAAACAATGAAAGAGATTCTTGCTCATTGAGAGGCCAGCTGAATCCAGTGGCAGTTTAGTTTGAATTGTAAATCAAACCTGTCATCTCCTTGTCGACTACGAAAAAGCTCTACTCGCTTAATACACCATTAGGGTTTGTTATTAGGGTTTTGTATTGTTTTCCAAAACTCTGAAGGGAGATTAGACTCTTGAGGCATTTGTTCTAAGTGAACATTGAAGCTAAACTTTGGAAAAGGAGGAACAAAAAATGATACTATTTGTAAAGAAACTCTGAAATGATTAGACAGCTCCCTCCACAATTATTACTGTATTTAACCAAAGATATGGGGCACTGGGTGTTACTCAGAGGGCCCTCTCGGGGTGCCATAAACAGTCCACACATGGTTAATAGACTGGACTCCAGTGGTTTCAGCATCTGTGACAATATTAACAGACTGAATTCATAATGAATTCATACCTTTACATGTGAAATTTAATGAAAACTAGACTGTTGTTTTCACCAAAAGCAACTTTGACTTTTTTCCATTAAACCTGGTGAGATTTCTTCTCTGGTCATAACTGGGAACAGGTGGAATTATTGGCCTGCACAAACTCTTGCCCTGCTGAAAACTTGGCTGTGGGCCGAAAAGTTTGAGGACCACTGCCTTAGGAGTAGGAAAAAAGCAAGCTGTTTGAGACGGTTTATTGTGGTGATTCAGGATTCATTATCCATCCCACAAATATTTATTGAACGCCTACTATGGCAGCTCTGTGCAGTGCAGCTTGGGGTATGGCGGTTGCCAAGCAAAACCTGGTTCATTAAAACATCCCAGCTAGTAAAACAACTGAATGGGAAATGAGAAGATGAGGCCTGACCTCTGAGGACCAAATGCAGAACAGCCTGGCTAAAATCATGTCTGAGTAATTTGCCCCCCATGTGATGGATGATAAAAGAATATACACAGGGCTTTAGTAGAAGTCTGCTTGAGAGAATAATTATTACAATGTGTGCTAGAAAAGAACCATAATAATAGACCATAAAAAGAGATCATGGCTCTTGACTAATACATCAGACCAGATCATACTGGTTGATAAAAGTAATGAAGCCTGCGTGGTAGAGTGGTACTATTTAGTAAAACTATCCCCAACACCCACACAGGAGGAATGAGCAAGGGTGTGCTGTTTATAGAGGGCTAAATGTGGGAACGCAGAGCATCAAAATAAAGCAGTTGAGGTTCACACATATATATACACCCACTCAGACCTTATTCATCACTTAAAACATATTTTATCTTAGCAGCTGCCATTTTACCTCAGGACACTTATTCCAATAGTATGTTGCCAAAGCATTTGGTCCATGGGATTCATAGCATGTGATAAATTGATACAGATTCATATATGTTTTAATAATAAAATAATACAATGACTGGTAACTCAGTTGAACATAATGAACTCTAAACTATTTGAAGGCAGACTCAGTAGTTGTCTAATTGATCCTATTCCTCTAAGTGTGGCGTCCAGACTATGAAGGCTCAATAAGACAGAGTAAATCTATATGACTGAAATTTTTTTTGTGACTGAACGTTGTTCAGTCTCCTATCACTAGCATCATATAATTCCATGATATTTGCTGCAGTTCGTATGCAAATTATAACCAATAATTAAGATAAGGTAGCTCATGTTGACGTTAAGCAGAATTGATAAACTATTACCATTAAGGGCCTGAATTTATGGGAAAAGTCGCATTTTGGTGGACTCAGGTTTGGGATAGAGTTGTGACTATGGTAGAAGAATACTTCCTCCTCATACTGATGTGGCAAGGCTTGGTCAGTCTCTTTCTTCACTTTGGCTTATTAATGAATCCCCTTTAAACTGCAGCAGTAGCACTTCCAATCTTGACCACTTCTATCGGTTGGACATTAATTTAATTATTATCACGAATTACTTCTTTCAGATGTAGACCATACATGTATTTATATGGAACTTTCTTGGAACATTCCCATTTTACCATCATGTAATCTTAATATTGGTTAATAATATGACTAATATTGGCATTCTTTGGTTACTTTAGCAACGAGAATTGTTAAATGATGTCCAAGAAAGACTTACTTTATAGCAACTTCTCCATTATACATGAGGAATAGTTAATATTAGAGTGAGGTTCCAGTAACACTTGTCCACAAAACCTCCCCCCACCTCCAAACACACACACTTAAATACCTTTAAGACCTTTCTCCATAATTTGGAAATGGCTCCCTAACTGACTGGTGTGATACAGGAATGAAGGAGTTGAAGATTGATATTCATACCCCCATTTAAAGGAGGGGAAATTGGGGCATGAAGCAGTTTAGTGACCTGGTAATGGTCAGGCAGATCATGGACCCAGAGACAGAAAAGTTCCAGGGAAGTGTTTTAAAAAGTTTACTAGAAAAACAAGGCATATTTAATATTAATGAATAACCCAGTTACTATGCTGTTTGTTCTATCTTGGATCAAAATCATTTTCTCAGCTTTAAAGTCACTCTTTATTTGGAGGCTTAGAAGTAAGTCATCAGCATTCACAGCAGGGAGGAGGGATGCTCTATGATAAGTGATGGCAAAATCACATGAATAATGAGATGTGAGAAGTCATTTTAGTTGCTCATGACTTTCCTCAGACAAGGGCAAGTGGAAAACTTCGGAAGATACTTGTATTTTTTTCCTTCTTCTTCTAAATATAATAGAGTAAAAAAGTTTAACCAATATTCCTGATACAGGAAAACTGTAAAATTATTCGACATTACTGCCTTGATAGGTGACTAGTCATTCCAAATGGAGAGTGAAAAGGGCATTACTTAGTGAAAATTGAGGAATAGTGATGTGAAGAGAGTTTACATTTAAAAATTTTTTTTTAATATCTGACTAGGAGTGTTATCTAAGGCAAGTGTTTTCACTTTGTGTTTCAGAAAAGTGAAAGTATGCCTCTATTTCCCAAAGAATATATGTGGATATATTAGTGTTTGGGGGAAGGCTGTAATGACGTACAAATTAGAATTGGTTTTTTTTTTTTTTTGCAAGATGATAAAGTTTTCTTGGATGAAGGGTAACTATTCCATGAGTGAAGCAGAGTTTCCTCTTTCAAGGGTGAAGGTGACTTAAGCCTCCTTTGGAATAACCTACAAGTAGAATTTTAAGGAAGCACAGGACTTCCTTTCTTCAGAGACAAAACAGTAGGTTTTAGTTCTGTAATGAAGCCGTGTCCCACCAGCAGCACATGGAGCTTATTTAAACTCAGTTTCAAAACTGGCAAAAAGAAAAGTATGATTTAGAAAACTATTTAAATTGTGGAACTTCAATTGTATAGTATTCCTTATGATATTTTTAAAAAAAATTATGTTACTGTATAGATTAGTAACCACACAATCATACATATTGTACTTTTATCGGTTTGGGGGAAGATTTGCAAAGATATTTGATTACGCTCAATTTTTGCCTAATGAACTTACCTTAGAACCTAACCCCTGCATAAGAAAAGACCATACTATAGTTTAACATATGTCTGAGATCACAACATAAGGTTTCTCCCTGCAAACCTACCTTATTCCAGACAACTTATCTAGATCAGAGGGGCAGTCGCCTTAATCTGATTTTAATTTTAAATTAGCCTGTAAAACCAAATTAATGAAATATTTAAGGTAATGCTTTTTGCATTTGCTGATTTCTCGTCACTTCTGCACAACTTGGATAGCTTTTGTTGAGGCATCATCAAATGCCTGAGATGAAAGAGAATTTAAGACCGTGGCTCACTGCCAGGGTCATTTGCTAAGCTGGCTGTAGGGCTACCTTGCGTCCCTTGTTCATACTGAATCTCAGTGGGGTGATCATGGGAGAATCATTTGACCTGATGCTCAGGGTTGGTCCTCACACTGATGATTGCCCAGTAACTACCCTTCTCTTGCTCTTTGCCTTGCACAGGTGGCGTTTTACCTGATAATAACACCCACCAGGCAGAATTTCTGCTGCAATAGACATTGTTTTTGGTTGCACTTTGTTGGCATTTTTTCTTCAAAGTGCAGTAAATATGCACTCAAGAAAACACAGTGGGAACTTGGACTGCAGAGAGCCTAATAAACTTGAGCAAGGCAGGACCTGTTGTTCATGTTTATGTTTTTCTCATCTAATTTGGGAATTGGCATAGGAGGGGGCTCCGAGCCATTGCCTTTCTCAGGTAGAAGCAGGAGATATTCATGAATTTCTGTTTTCCTTCCTCTCTCCCCCTGACCCTTCAGATTTATGAGGAATCCAAGATGAATTTGGAGCAGGAGAGGCCGTTTGTCTGCAGTGCCCCAGGCTGCTCCCAGGTAAGTGTAGGGGGGTCCTCCACTCTGGCCTGCAGGGGATGCAGTACCTTCCCCACAGTGGGGCAACTCTCACTTGGCAGTCATGCCTGTTGTTGGCTTTTCTTCTTCACCAAGATATTCTCAAAGTCCCCCTCACCACCATCATCACCATCATCATCACCATCATCATCACCATCATCATCATTTTCCACTTTGACTAGTTTGAACTACTTCCCTCACAGCCTCTGAAATACATCAGTGTTGGCCATTTCCATCCATAACTTTCCCCTGGAAGCGAGCCAGCCGCATCCTGCCCGCCAGATGTTCAGGATTGTTATTTCAGACAGGGGGAAAGAGGGTGCTCTTTTTGACAATAGCCACTTGAATTCTGGGCCTTTGGATTACTGGTAAAATAGCTCACCATCAGAGACTGAATTCGATTTTGTTTTGTTTTCCCGTTTGAGTAAAATAAACCCCCTATGACTCATCTAGAACCCATAGTTTTTCCATTTATCTAAACTTTGAGAGAGGAAGTTGGCCTGCTATGCTGGGTTAACCCTCTTTTAGCCTCTGATGGTTGCCATCAAGTGGATTAGACGTGAGGCTTACATGAGGTACTGTGTGTGGAGTGTTTAGTAAAGGACCTGCACGTTGTGCTCAATTGACGCCCACTGTTGCTATGGTGACTGCTGCTACTATTGTACTAGAACCCATCTCTGAAAGAAACTGGAAACATCCATCATCTAAAATCAGAATTTGACCTTTTTCCTTTGGAACAGGATGGTGACTTTTTTCTACACTGGACCCTTTGGATATCTCCAAGTTCCAGTCGTTGGAAAATGACCACACATGGTGCTCTCATGCCAAGATCTTCATTTTATGGGATAAAGGACAAGCTTAGAACTCAGAGCACAGGCATGTGGGTAGTTATGCTCTCTTTCTCTGAAGTGCCCAGTAGTTTCAGGTGGAATCAAGCCCCACTCTCTTGCCTGTTTATGTTGTGGGGTTGGCAGCACAGTGTAGAGCAATGTCTGGGAGTCAGTGAGAGGTGATGTCCATTAAGGACCCTTTTCATTGTATCTCCCCAGAGAGTTTGAGGAGGGTTCTGGAAGCTTCCTGGAGGGACTATGTCATGAAAACATGAAATGTTATTGCCTTGCGATGCCGCTGTTGACATCAGCCACCAGCTGAGAAACCAGCCTCCTTTGCTTGTGTTCTGGCAGATTCTCCAGGGGCTTTTATATGAATGTTGGTTTTTACCTAATAAATAAGGAAAGCAGTAGAGAATATTATTTTGAATTTCAACTATATTTTGGCAAGCTGGTTTTGGAGGTCCTTTTGAAATAGGAAACACTGGGAAGACACAGATAGGTTGAAGTACTGGGAAAAGTTCTGCTAGACCAGGACTCTCCATTGTGAATGCAGAAAATTGCCTTATCTAAGTTAAAACTGATTTCCACTTAGTTTCCTTAAGGGGGAGTCTCAGTAGCCAGAAAGAATCCAATAACTTGAGCAGTTTGCTTTGCTTTGGCTGTAAAAATGTGACATTAAGTTTTATTCAATTTGAGTCACTCAGCACATTTTTGAGGGGCCTGCTCTGTGCATAAAACACGTGTATCCCTGCCTTCACGGAACTTCTAGCCTAGGCATTACATGTGGAACCACATGAGCAATTCATCAGTTAATTAATGAATTGCAATTTTCCATGAAGGAAGAGCACAGGCCACCCTGAAGACCATCCTAGGGGGATTTACTTTACTTGGGGAGGATAATGGAGGTGTCTCTGTGGAAGGGGCATTTAAGGGAAAGGGATCCTCAAGACACTTAGCAAAGGCCAGAGAGGGTTCATGGCAAGTTAGGGTTCCAGGAGAGTCCAGGATTGTGAATGATGGTAGAGGAGAGCCTTTAAGAAAGGGGTATTTAGCTGCATCCAGCATTTGGATAAGTCAGAGAGAAAAGAAGTGCACAGAGGACATTGGACTGTGTGGCAGAATTTCCCAAGCTTGGCACTACCAATATTTGGGGCTGAATAATTCTTTGTTGTGTATGTGTGTGGGGCTTCCCTGTGCATTATAGGAGGCTTAGCAGCATCCCTGACCCCTATGTGTTAGATCCCAGTAGCGCTCCCCAGTGGCGAAAACCAGAAATGTTTCCAGGCATTACTAAATGTTCCCTTGGGGGCCAAATTGCCCCCGGTTGAGAGTGACTGCCCAGTGACTTGCATTTTGGCTTTAGCCTTGTTTCTTTTTGGATCCTTTCCCTTTTGGGAATCACCTACTTCTAAGTGATGCTCCCCCATTCTATATTTTAGGTATTGCTCTAAGCCATCTTTTCTCCTTTTTGGAATCAGGCAGGGTATAAATAAATAAATGCTACAGACGTGTGGTCACTGGTGTCAGACGCTGCTAGAGCTGGCACAGCGAGAGGCCTGAGCAGGGGCTGTTGGGTTTGGCAGTTGGCTGTTTGCCGGCGACCTATGAGAGAGGAGTCGGGGTGGGGGCCAGATTGAGTGAGCGGGTAGTGAGGAAGTGGAGGTAGCCAGCATAGAGGAGCCTTTCAAGAGTGCTAGGGAGTGACGGGAAGCAGAGTGATATAATGGTAGCCTGAGAAGGAAGCAGCTTGAGAAAAGTTTTTTTTTTTTTTTTTTTTTTTAACATCTTTATTGGAGTAAAATTGCTTCACAGTGGTGTGTTAGTTTCTGCTTTATAACAAAGTGAATCAGCTATACGTATACATATATCAAGTCAAGGCTCGCCAGGCTGGATTTAGTCAAGGGCAAGGAGGAGTGAGCATGCTGGCTTGAAGGACCACAGCTGGAGTGCCCTTCCCCAGACTACAGGGGTGTAGAGGATCCTGTGGCGGGGGGGGGGGCGATGCTCACTCCTCAGAGACAGGAGGGAATGGAAATAGGACCTATGAAGTTAATGTAAATTCTGAGATGGAGGTGATAAAAAATGTTGAAGGGGTGCATTTCAAATGACCTTGAACTTCAGTGAAGGAGCAGGTCATTTCCTTGAGAAGGCTGGATGAACTGAGGAAAGGTTTGGAGAAACATGAGACTTGAGAATTTACATAGCTTCTTGGTTTTAAGGTAAAATTCCAAGCCTCTTCCTTCAACCCCCACTACATTTAAATGTAAAGATATATCTAAAACTTGATGTCTCTATTTAATGTGGAAGTGTTTCTTTTTCTTGATAAGCTATTATAAAAATATGAGCATCTTTCAATTGAAGAGATGTTAGAATTGAGAAAGTATGGTGGTTGGCCAGTGATTCCAGGGGTCTCCTGGTGGGGTGTTAGGGAATCAGTCCATCATGGCATTTACTTGAGCGACGTTCCATAGCCTGGGACCTGCATGGAGAAGAAAGGATGGCTGGGAATTGGAAAGGGGAGTAAATATGAATTATGAGTGCTTGCGCTGCGTTGGAGGTGATGGATGGATTCCCCTCCCACCCCCTTTTTCCCTCATTGGAAAGAACCTTTGCTCTATTAGGAATGGCCTATAATACCTGGGAGGTTTTGTGTGTGTGTGTGTGTGTGTGTGTGTGTGTGTGTGTGTGTGTGTGTGTGTGTGTGTGTGTGTGTGTGTGTGTGTGTGTTACGGCTCCTTATAAGTTAGCTTTGTCCCAAAAGTGAGGAGAAACAAGCTTCTCTTGCTCTTTCTGATCTCACAAAGTCCAATGTTAATTTCACTGTTCCTTTGCCCTCTGCATTTACCTCGTTTTAAGTTCCAGTGGCCTCTCTCAGCTCTGTATCTATTGCAGACTGTACCTTTTGGTTATTTACAATTTGCTATTTTCCTACCAAATAAAAAAAAAATCACAGATATCCTGTATTGTCTTATTTGGAAGGTAATTATAATTAATATGAGATATCATGGAGATTATTAGTAGTATATAATAAGTATTCTTGTTTATATTCTATTTTAGGTTATTATTTTATGGAGCCAAAAATGGCTAACAAAATGACTGCAAATGAAGGCTATTCCCATGTTGTTTTTTGGTATATATTACGGAAAAGAATTATAATAAGGCTTTTGACAGAAAGACTACGAAATTTAACCTCTGTGTCTAAGCCACATATGGTAGTGTCACTTATTTGATGCAGTCATTCTACTATAGTGTTATAGAGGACCAGATGATCCTGCAGGAAAAACCCACATGTCATGAAGACTTCTGTGTATTCAGAAATCTGGCATGATCACCATGTGTTGCAACTTCTGTACTCTCCAATTTATGTTATACAAATGACAAAGAAATAAGTGATATTTATTTGAAGAGCTACTTTTAGAATATTCCAAAGGATTTAGCCCAGTGAATCCCCTCATTCCCGTGAATACAAATTATGCTGTTTGCAGAAAAGATTTCTACCTTAATATACAATGGTAATTGAAATTTATAATGGCTAGCCTGAGGAGCTGGGATGCTCTGAGAGATTTTCTAGATTGTCAAAGATTCGGAAATATTCAGCAGACTTTATTGTCTTTTGTTGAATTTTCATTTGACTTTGATAAAGCAGATACCCTGTTAAGTTCAGTTATTAAAACATACCAGTCTGAGTCAGGATAGGCTGGGATCTGCTGCAATAACAAATTAGTTCAAAGCTTCAGTGACTTGACACAACAAAGGCTTATTTCAGTTGCCCAAGCGTACATTTCAGTTATAGATCGGCAGGATATTTTTCATAATCCTTCAGAATTCAGAGATGCTCTTCGTAATTCTTCGGAGATTTAGGATGATTGAGGGGCCACTATTTCTTGTATTGTGAATCTCTTTGCTAAAAGGGAGAGGGTCTTGCCCCAAGAAATAGATGCTCACATCTGGATGACATGTCACTTCCATTCATGACTCAATGGGTAGAACTACTCACACGGCCCCACCCAACCACAAGAGGGCCAGGAAATCCAATTCCACCATATGACCAGAAGCCAGACAGCTGAAAATATTTGGGCGCAGCATTTTTGACAACCATAATATCATTCCCCGAAAATTAAAAATAAAGTGTTGGTTTACTACACTGCATGGAGTATAGAACACTCAAAATAATTTGCTGTTACTATAAATCACATGTATAATTATAATTAATGAGATAATCAGTGTGCAAGGTCTTCATAAACAGAAACATACTATGCAAATGTCATGGGGTACATCTGTAGATATATATGGCAAATAATTAAGCGTGACGTGTAGTTCTTTTCCAAAGTTTGACATGAATGCATATGTGGTTGCGTAAAATAATTTGTCATTTTACTTACCATGCTTTCACACTTTTTCAGAACTAATTTTTTGTTTTCCTTGTCACGTTTGCAGTGCTGAATGAATCTTTTTCTTTATGATGGTGAAATATATATTACAAAACTGAATGGCTCCTCTCCCCTCTCCCTTTTTTTCTATTTGTTTGACAGCGCTTCCCAACAGAGGACCATCTGATGATTCATAGGCACAAGCATGAAATGACTTTGAAGTTTCCCTCAATAAAAACAGACAGTATGTTATCAGGTAAGGAGCCATCAGGCAAAGACGCTTTGGGTGATCAGATCAGCCTCATGTGAGATACTTGTTCTACAGAATAGGATGATTTCCACTGGCAAATTCTACACCTTGAAAATCTATATTTCTAAAGTATAGCTGAGGCTTAAAATAATGGTAAGCAGGAATGTAATCTGCTAATGTAGTGTTCACTCAAATAATTGGAGAGCTCTGACTTCTTGTTTTCTGGAATGTGAAATATTTATTACTATGAAACTTGGCTCCATGTAAGGATTTTTTAACATCACATACCTGTAATTACTCAAGCAACAGATGTTAATTGAGCATCTGTAATGCACACTGCACTGTTCTTAGTGCTGTGGAGGCGCGAAGATTGATATGATTACTGTTTTCGAGGACATCACAATGTGTGTGTGAAAACTTAGCTAAAATAGAGGACTGTCCATCATATATATCAAATGAGCATTGTAAGGAAAAATGCTATGTGGCTTTAGCAGAAGGAGCTCTCTTTCTGGACTGAGCTGGTCAGTGAAGGTTTCCTTAAGAAATAGTACCTGCTTCATAATTGGGAAATTAAATAAGATAATGTGTGGAAATACAAGTGCTCAGCAAATATGATCATAAATAAATAATAATGATAATCCATCAATTAATTTCCATTCTGTCCCGTCTTGAGAGGTAGTGTGGTAAATTAGAAAGAGTGCAAGGAGTAAGGAAACTTGAACTCTAGCCTGGCCAGATGACCTTGAACAAGTTGGTAAACACTTCTGGGCTTCAGTTTCTTTTTCCATTAAATGGGAATGATTTTATCTGCCCAGTCTATTTCACAGGCTTATTGTGATCCAATGAAAGCATGTAAGTGCAAGAGTTTCATAAACCCTAGCAGGGCAATTGAAGCATTTCCTGTTGCCTTTCTCAGGCTAGAAATATTTCACTCAAGCCACTGTCTCCCTGGCATCGTGAAAGAAATAATACGCCCATGAACATGTTTTAAATGATATCAGAAGAGAAACTGACTGCACAGGCAAAACTGGCTCGTATAATTGAGCATTTCTATGGCAGTTAAATTTTACAAGTATTTTTTTTTTTGCTGTACGCGGGCCTCTCACTGTTGTGGCCTCTCCCGTTGCGGAGCACAGGCTCCGGACGCGCAGGCTCAGCGGCCATGGCTCACGGGCCCAGCCGCTCCGCGGCACGTGGGATCTTCCCGGACCGGGGTCCGAACCCGCATCCCCTGCATTGGCAGGTGGACTCTCAACCACTGTGACACCAGGGAAGCCCTACAAGTATTTTATTATCGCTCTTATTAGTAAATACCCTAAGAGTTTTTTCAGACAGGTTATTATTACAACCCACATTTTACAGATAGAGATGAAGGGGCGTGGGAGAGGGAGCAACTTTCCCAAACTCACCAACAGGGCAAAAAAATAGGGCCCTTGATCCTGCAGTCCTAACCCTCTGACTTGCACCAGCTACTGCTTTGTCAGGCTTCATCAGTTTATATATATGATCAAATACTCCCAGTGACGGGACTGTCCACAGGTCTTCACTGTCTGGCCCGTGACTTGTTAGTGGTGCAGATGGGCTGTGATTTGCAAGACTCTCGTGTTCAAAGGCAGCTTCTTCCCTTCCCTCCTCTACCACCTCTCTCTCAGCCTGTTTGTTTTTATTGAACTAGATGGCTCTTCAGAAATAACTTTGTCTTTCCTTAAGTCTAGAAACAGAGATGCAGAAACTCAAATTTCTAAGAATTACGAAAGCCTAGAAGGGTTAGGAAGGATGTTCTGTTCTTTTGTTTTTATCATTTATTACGTTCTATAGAGTCACACGTGGTGTAACCTTATAGTTTAACGATGAACATGTATAGGAAAGTAGCAAGGCTCTAGACTGTGGAATTCCCAATATTTCAAGTAATAAGTTCACCCTTTATTTCTCCCAAACAGGATCCCTAAAATAGGCTGCCTGGGGGTAGGGAAGTGGGAGGTGAGTGTGAAGGAGTGGTGATTATGTAGCGATATGATCACTATAGAGGTAAGTACCAGCATAGTATCTCTCAGGTAGACTGTTGGGATGGCCCTACAGGGAGCCCCATCCAAAGGTCTGAAAAAAAGTAGCTAAAGATGTGGGAACGTTTCTATAGATTTCCTATAGGTTTTTGATGAAACTCTTGAAGCTTTTCAGTAGTTCTTACCAGATTCTTATTAATTTGTTATGTCAAACTCAGAATAAGAAAATGAAGGGAGAAATAACTGAGGAAAACCAGCATGAATGATATAAGGGCATATTTTATTTTGCTTTCTCAGGTTTTATATTGAAGCTGGTATGAGGCCATTTCATACTCCCAATGAAATTAAGTGCTAAATTTTTTTAAACCATTTTTTAATTGAAGGATAGTTGATTTACAGTGTTGTGCTAATTTCTGCTGTGCAGCAGAGGGACCCAGTTATACACAGATATACATTCTTTTAAAAAAATATTCTTTTCCATTATGGTTTATCCCAGGAGATTGGATATAGTTCCCTGTGCTAAATTTTTAAACTTGCTACCCACTCTGCATGTTTGTAGTCTCGTAGAAATTTCTTGCTGGAACAGAATACAGAGCTATCCAGTCCAGCTCCAGAGGCTGAGGTGTCAACTACATGTCATATGCCAATGTTGTCCACACTGAATTGTAATATGCTATTTGCTGAGTATTTGTGCTTTGCATTTTTTTTCCAGGAAAGTCTTTAAAATATATTTATCTCAAACATCATTTCAGTTTTAGCATATTAGATTGTGATTGTCAATATGACTGAAGTTTTATTTGTTTGTATCTTAATTTACTCAGATTTAAATTTATCAAAAGCTTCAGAATCTGCTTTTATTAAAAATATGTTCATTAGAATTTTATTTCTTAATGTACCTTAAACCTATTTTGTGGCCTCTCATGAAGATGAATAATTTTGTACAGCCCCAAATATAGTAACAATAAAAATAAAAATAGTATAAATCAAACCTTAAATCAGAAAGCCTCATCAGGGCAAAAATGTTCAAGGCTATTATTTTTTTTCAAGCAATATTTGGTCTATTTTTTTAAAGCAATATTCAATTACCCAAAATTTCATTTCAGATGAATTGGAGTTTAACATATATTAAGGAGATAAAGTATAGTAGGTATGTTTATTACTAATTTCAGGGTGTCTAGCTAACCTAAATTTTGGAAAATCACTTCATCCTTCTTTAATTGCAAATATTGTAGTTAGGGAAGTTATTAAGATATCACACATATACATTTGAAGGGTAAATGTCCAAAGAGTTGTAAGATCTGAAATAATTTTATAGCTTTGCCATAAAGTCCATTTTATTTAAGCCAGGTAGAATTTATTACTCAAAATGACTGTAAATAATCTTTTTTTTTTTTTTTGGTAAATAATCTTTGACATGCCACAAAGCAGGATAATAAAAGTGACGGTCATGGTGTTTTATTAACATTAGTCTGCTCTTACTGATAGACAGTAAACATAAAACCTCTCCTTCTAAAGGGACAGTACATGTCCCTAGTAAGGACATGAATAGGGGTGGTGGTGTTGGATTCTGAGGGCAAAGACTTCCATTCCCTCCCACCTTGGTCCTTCCATCCTTATTTGGGCTCTGTGGTACATTTCCAGTGTCCTGATGTGACGAGGGGCATGAACCTTTCCCTTCAACTATTCTCCGTCTGATAGAAGATAATTTCATGGTGAGGGAAGTTGTGATAGCAAAGGTTTTTAGGTGCCAGTTTTGAAATGAGAATCCATTGAAGACAGTATACGTCCACATACAGGTTGTAAAATTACCAGCTACCACATGACACCAGATCTGTTTGGCTTGCAAATTACGATCAAATTTCAGTATTAGAGACAAAGAGGATGGTGTTTGGGTCTATTTTAATGGTATTATGTCTAGGTATCCAGAAATTCCTAAATCTTGCCCTATTAAACATCCCCACCCCCACTTCTTTACAGGGTTCCCAGGGTCTGTACAGGAAAAAAAAAACAGAATAGGAATCAAAGTACAACTTTGTAGTTGAACAAATAATAAGCAAATAATATACTAAATGAGAACTCTGTGTGTGTATGTTGTGTGTTGGGGGAATACGGTAGAAATATTGACGTAGAAGATGACTGATTTTGCTTCATGAAAGGGAAGATGAAGTTCAAGAGTACTGCAAGCCTTTCCCAAAAGATAAAACCTGATCCACACTCAGGTGGGAAACCTGAGAAAGAGACAGGGGACCATGCCTTTAAATGCCTAGTCAGTTCCCTCACCAGACATCACAGCCCGATTAATGCTGCAGGCAACTGGGCTGTGCTTGGAGAGAAGTCAGGACAGGCACCAGCTGAGGTGTGGGAAGAGGATCTGAAGTTGCCCCTTCATCACCATTCATTTAGTCAACAAACCTTTAATGAGGGCCTGCAAGGATCCTATTGTGCTGGGTGCTGGGGATGTGGCATTGAACCAGACAGATGAGTTCCCTCTTCTGTGGAACTGATTATATGCTGTTGGGGGTAGGGAGAAAGATAATAGACAAAAAACCCAAAAACCAAACAAAACCAAAAATCCTCAGATAAATAAACAAGAAAATATCAGTTAGGGAGAAGTGCTCCGATGAAGATAAAACATGATAATGTGACATCAGTGGCCAGCCTGCTCCCCAAGGGAGGTCAGGACAGGCCTCTTCTAGATGAGTGCCATTTCAGCCAAGACCTGATGTTCAGCACTCCAGGCTCAGGGGTTCTTTCTCCCTGACCTCTGAATATGGTGGGGCTGGAAGTGGTAAAACCCCAAGACCAGATGCAGTGCAGCTGACTGTATCTTGCGCTGACACATGGAAGAGAGGCAAGAGAGACTGGCTTCCTCATCCCATCTTCCTTATCACCCTCTGATGCAGAGCATCTAATATAAATGACAGTGTAGTCCTTCAGAACCCAACTGAGACCTGGATTAGGTCTAGAAGTAGGGCCTATCTCTAGTTCCAGACTCTGAACCTAATACTTACTGTGGAGAAAGCAAAATGTTTTCAATGAAGTAGAACTTTTGTCTCCAAGAGATTGTTTGTGATCAACCAGGCAATCTCAGAACCCGAATCCATTGCTCATGGCTCTTTGCTGTAAACCCTACTTAATAATCCAAGAGCATTTTAAGGGAGGAGCCAGAGGAAAGGTGACATATCTCACTCCAGATTCTTTTTGGAATGAACTGGGATATAAAAAGTAAATAAATCTCTGTCTCTGTCTCTGTCTCTCTGTCTCTCTTGCGCGCGCGCACACACACACACACACACACACACACACACACACACACACACATGCTAAGTGTGTCCCATACTTAGCTTCTTTCTCTTCCATTGATGGTAAAGTTACATAGTGACTTCTCATTATGGAAATTAATCAGATCTTTATGGAACAGAGGGTGATGGAGTTGGCTTGCATCAGAGGGCAGCATGATAATAGAAATAGCTACCATTTATTGCCTTATCTTATGCCTGTAATATTCCCCCTGCTTTATATACATTGTCATTTAATCCTGGCCACTTTTTTTTCATATGAGTAAACAAGATCAAGAGGATAAGCAATTTGTCCAAAGTCCCTATCTGTCTATAATTTTCTCACTGTACACATAGATTTGGTGAGGTACACATATTATTTTTAGTATGTTTCGGCCTTAGATTTATGTTTGGATATAAATCTATGAACTGATTTTTCTTATATTATTGACTTATCCCTTCAATACTCATCAAATGGAGAGACTGGTCAAACATTTTTGGAAGGAGATTGTAGCAACACATACGAACCTTCAAGTTGCGAACTTTCAAAGATGCAAACGTTCGTTAGCGTGTCCAGTCACATAAGTTAGTTCATGTTGTCATGTGAGTGCATGTGGTTGTGCTTTTGTGTAGTTTACTGTACTGTGTTTGTTTGTTTTTTATGTATTATTTGTATGAAAAGTATTATAAACCTATTATGGTATAGTACGATATATCCGACTGTGTTAGTTGGGTACCTAGGCTAATTCTGTTGAACTTATACGAACGCACTTTTGGCACAGAACTCTTTTATATGTAGGGACGTACTGCATTGGCATTTGGACATGTCAGCTTCTCATTCATGTTTTTAGTTGGTCAAGCAAAATAGAATTTTGAAAATCCACCTGAATACGTCAAAGGCATTGATCTACAGTCTTCCTTTATATATGAAAAACTGGCTTCCAGTTTGTTTAATCTGGAAACCAATCCCTTTTGACAAAGAGTATAGTAGAACTCAGGCAATGAGTGACTAAGTGGAAACATTAAGCTTTAGCTTCCACTATTCAGGGCAAATTTTGATCCCTTTGTTCACGTGGCCAGCAGAGACATGGTTTCACAGTGTTAATAACCCTTTTTACCAGCTCAGCTCCTCTAAAATGAAATAAAATTGTGGCTTAATTGCTGTTGGAACACTTAGGGGTAAGCCATGGCTAATAGTGAGTATGTAGGTGTGGAAAGTATACTTGAATTATTTAAGTCTATATCTATGTCTTCTGGAGCCATGTGTTGTAAGAGATGCCTTTATCAGAGCATTTTCTAGTTGACTCACAGCCTCTCTAGTCTACCAGCTCTCTAGCTTGAAATAAATGGATTCCAGCATGTGATTCAAGAGTGTGAGAGCGTGTCTCACTGACCTGGATCACCCCAGTCCGGGTCAATTTTTAAGCATCCCACAGCTATTGTTTAAAAACCAGAGTTACCTTTGTTTGTCCCATGGTAGCACTGCCTCTTGGGACAGATGTAGGGAAATAGTTATGTCAGTGTTACTGAAAGGACCCTAGTGCTCCTATTGTATATTCACACTCAATAAAAGGCACATTTATCGCAAAGAAGCCTGTCTAGAATTCCTCGGAATTCTGTCAGTTGTTACTGATTATTACTCTTATAAAGGATTATGCATTTTAAAATTCATTTAATGTAAACTCCATTAGGACTTTATTAAAATTCAGATAAGGTATAAGAATATTTTAAAGAAAGCATTTGCTGAAAAATTCATGGGGTAAATATGACTATAAAAAGAATATTAAAAGTCTCGAAGAGAAATGCCTTTTTTGAGAACCCCAACTCTTACTAAAATAGGCTAATTCCAATACTTTTCTCTACTGATTTGAACAGCATTCTTGAGGAATTCCATTAAGCTACATTTTGTTGGCTGAAATTGAGTCATGTAAATAATAAAAATGCATTGCCTTTTAAAAAATACCCTATAGTTAGAATGGTCACTAATTCAAACTGATCTTTCTTATAACTGGTCTGAATTAGTGAGGCTTTTATAGTATCAATTTAATACAAAATGATGTAGAATTACTTTATAGAGTCCTTTAGTGATACCGTAGCTGAGACTGTCAGACCAATAGGAAAAAACATTTGCTTAGGGGACTCATATTTTTCTCCTCTCATATATGATGGGAAGTCTGCTTTTCCTTTTTTTTTTTTTTTAATTGATGGCTTGTCACCTTGCCTTTATTTTTTTTCCCATTGAGGAAAATGAAATATAGACAAACATATAACTCAAACACAGCTCTGAAACCGAATAAGGTAGCAACCTATTATTAAATGTAGAACAGACTAAACACTTTTTAAAAGAAGAATCGGGTTTCTGCTTTAGCTGTGTGCTTGTCATTTAGGCTTTGGAATAATCATACTTGCTGGGACTGAAGCACTTGATGGTAGACAGACTATGGACTGATTGGAAAACTTAGTGAGATGCTTTTTTTCCTAGTAGTCCTGACCATATACTTGTGGTCCTTCCCAGATGTAATGTGATACAGGATTTCCTATCATAGAAGTGATGGGTGAATTCCTAACTCATAATGCCAAGTTTGTGGCACTCTTCCGGGCAGATATGCAAGTAGAGCCTCTGCATGGCAAATGTCCTCTACCTAGCTATTTACAGAGGCAGTGATTTTATGAAAAGATGCTCCTGTTTTCAAGAAACAGACTCATCATTCCAGGAAGGGAACCAGATGTTGAAATATGATGAACTTTTCAATCTTTCATGTCCGATTGGTAAAGAAATCCCCAACGACGCTTGAGAGGAGTACAGGAGGGTAAGATTTCTCACTTGCACTGGCCCTGGGTGTCTAGGTCTCCTGAGAACCTGGTGTGCTCTTTGTAGACTGTGAGAAGGTAGCATGCAGGCATTTCTGCAGCACCAATGCAGATTTACAAAGGTAACAACAAAATACTTTCAACTCGGGTAAAGTTCAAACTCAAAAGCTATTAACTTTTTGTTTAGTTTGAGATTTGGGGTTATCTTCTCTCATTCAGATGGACCTCACTGGAGTGGAAGCACTAAAAGAAAGGGGAGCATAAGTCCTTAAACAGTCATCTCAGCTCTGAGTTCCCACTGGAACCAGTTCCTGTAAGACCTTGGAGTGTGGCCTGTCACTGCGGAACACACCTTAGCTATTATCCCCTAGTAGAGCATCGGTCACTGTTATTCAGGACATAGAAATTGCTGCTGCTGTAGCTAACTGGTGCATGCTCTTGGTTCTAAATAAGGTGTAGATTACAAGAATTTTAACTTATGACCATGAATATTACCCACTTACTTCTGGTCTAATTTCAGCTGGAGTAGTTATTTGACAAGGCATTCATGTGGCTGAGAAACTCTGCCTCTTATTTAAGCAGCTGATAGATTTAGCTGTTCCCCTTTTGAAGATTTGCACATTGCCTGGCTTACTTGGAACTGGTACCATGTGGGATCAAAGATGACTAGAGACCCTGTATTAATTCTAATAAATGTTAAAACAAAAGTTAAGCTCCATTTTCTGGTTCCTGTTGTAACTGGAAAGAATAGCTCATTCACAAGAAGAAAATGAATTAAATATTAGGAACAGTGTGCCTTATCTATTCCAAATGTGGATACAGATTACAGTTTTGCTTTTCCCTCACTCTTATCATATGGCAAAGAAAGTCACGTTTGGTAACAACTCTGGGGCCTTCCTCTGAGTCTTTGTCTCTGGGGATAGGAGGGAACCAGCTGTCTTTACTGCCCATAGCTCCCCTTGTTCCATAGCTTTGTTTCCCTATTGCTGCAGAGAGGCTCAGCATGATGGACGGTGCCATTACTGTCCTGTGCCAAGCTCCTTCGGCCTCCCTTTGCTGATGTATGTAGGTGCATGCCGGTACCTGGGAATAATTTTGCATTAGAGGAGACAGAAAACATCTCTCAACTTTGCTTGGGGCTTGGGCCCCCAACTGCCAACCTGAATTCAATTTCATGGAGCATCTCATGAACATGTCTCAGAGTTCAGGAGTCTCATGGAGCCTCTAGGATTGCTATTCTCTCTACCTGGAATCATGGTCCTCAACTTGTAAATCTCCAACAAAGGAGCATAGAGGAATAAAAGGAAAATTAAAACCTGGCAAACTAAATTCCCATTGATGACAAGTGGTCTACTATTTCAGTTCTGTCATGTGATACTTTCTCAGGTTTTTTAGTCACAAAAATGTTCCTCTCAGATAGTGAAGAGTCTGTAGGCTTGTAATGCAGTTCTATTGTGTGAGGGATATAAATGATTCCAAGATATTTCAGAAGAACCAAGGATTGTTAGGAATGTCAATTACTTATACAATTAAGCGACTCCATTACTAAATGGGGCCAAAGGCGACTTTCAGTTTCCTCATAAGTAAAATGGAGGAAATAATTTTTACCTAATGTGGTTGATGTGAAAATTAATGAGATGATGCATACAAAGGACTTAGCACTGTGCCTGGCACGGACTAAGCATCCAGTAAACGTATACACATGCACACACACACACACACACACACGCACATACACCCTTAACACACACACACACACACACACACACACACACACCACCCTTAACACACACACACACACACCCCACACCCTTAACACACACACACACACACACACACACACACCACACCACACCCTTATATTTCCACTCTCACGTTTCGTCTATTTACACCTTCTGTTCATAAATCTCCTTTATCTATATATCTAGCCCTTACCTCTGGCCTAATTTCCAGTGTCTAACCAGTTGTTACTGATGTTCCTGTTCAACTATCCTTTATGTGGTCATATTTTCTTTGATCTACTAACAGTGACTTTTGCGGTACGCGGGACTCTCACTGTTGTGGCCTCTCCCGTTGCGGAGCACAGGCTCCGGAGCACAGGCTCAGCGGCCATGGCTCACGGGCCCAGCCGCTCTGCAGCATGTGGGATCTTCCCGGACCAGGGCACGAACCCGTGTCCCCTGCATCGGCAGGCGGACTCTCAACCACTGCGCCACCAGTGAAGCCCCCTAACAGTGACTTCTGAAGCGAACCTAGTTGTGGTGGTGATTTTAGGATTCACAGAATCATGTAACTTTAGAACTTTATTTGAAAGATGATGAACTTGAAGTCCAGAGAATGTAAGTAATTTCCCCAAAACCACATGATTTTCTAATCTGGATTTCTGGGTTGTCAGTGTTGTCTTTTACACATGCACCAAAGACCTTTGGACCTGGCAGGAGAGTCTAGGCAAAGCATGGGATTTAGATTAAGAAGGGATTATGTCCGAAAGTAAGAGAGGACTTAATAGTGATAAGATGGTTACAAATTGTGTGACCCTGTGCAAGGTACTTAACTTATTTCTCCTGTCCTAAAATAATATGCACCCTACTTACCACATAGGCTCTTGTGAGATCTATTAATAGATTCTAGACGATGTGGGTAAAAATGTAAACTGCAAAATGCTACATAAATACTAATTTTATATTTTATAAGCCACAACACATAACTGCTATAGGTATATATTGGATACTTAGGCATATATGTGTATCTTAATAAATTAATTAATTTTCTAATAAAACTATTTTCAGAGAAACCCAATCCTTTGCATGTCTTTTATCTATAATGTCCAATTTATGATCGTCTGTTGTAGGCTCTCTATGTACTGCAAAGAGAGCTCAGAAGCTTGGAGATTGGGCTAAGAATGGGAAAGAATGCAGATTGGTATTTTGTTGATTGGAATCCAGATCAGCCATTCGGTTACTTCTCAGGCAGTAAAGCTCTGTGCCCATAGGGTATCGGGAGACATTGCCTTGGAAGGGCTGATTAAGTGGAGATATCAAGCCATTTCAGCTTCATGGGTGTTAAGATATTCTTTGAATCTCAGTAGATAATTTACTGGGATCAATTACTCTAATAAATAAATAGGATTCTAATTTCTTGCCATATAGGAATTTCTAAAGAGAGTGCAGAAATTGCAAATTCGTATCAGCTTGAGGGCATTCTTCATTTGACTGGTGGTGATGGCTTAGAGGACTGTACAGGAAGAGATTTGAGACTGAGTGTAGGTCAAGCTGGACAAGGGCCATAATCAATCTAGCAGTGTCTGCCACAGGCTCAGGTGGGAATAATGCATGTATATATATAATGGAAATAGCACCAAGCCCTTGGTTATAATCCTAGTGTTGCCACATCTACCTGGGAGACCTTGGACAAGACCCTTAATCACTCAGGCCTTCCATTTTCTTCGCTTGTAAAATAATTGGTGTGGCCAGACTTCCCCACTGGGAAGTGGTCCTCTCTGGTTCTTTTATCTTCTGTTTCTGTGAAAAAGGCAGTTTACACAGTTTTATTCATGTCCACTCGAGTGCACCTTTACAAGGAAGATGACTGTCCTTAATAATTACAAAGGTGAGATTCTACTCTGCTTACCTTATAGGATCTTGTGAGATCTAGATTCTAGAGAATGTGTGCGAAAATATTTTATAAACTGCAAATGCTGCATAAATATTAAGCCACAAATAGTGGTTTCAGATCCTCCAGTTTTTAAGTAGTACGCTCTCCAGACCATCAAGAATATGAAAGAAATTCTATTCCTTTTAGAGAGTCTTCTCAAAACATTCTTTTGGCTACAGCAAAAGGAAAATAAAATTAATAATTATATTTTTAAGGGATGGAAGCTGAATGTGTTTGACTTGGAACCTTTCATCATCCTTCTGTGACTCCGAAAATGAGAGAAAGAATTGCTAAATTTTTATTCTCCATTAAGAAAAAGGAATTGAATGCTTGTTTCTCTCTTTTTGTTTGATATAAACATTTATAATTTTTTTTGTCCTCCCAGCCCCCTAAAATCAGGCTTAACATGGACTCTGTAGATATTTTTGGCCTTATTTAGCTAAATCATGTTTTCCAGTTAAAAGAGAGTTATTCCACACCTTGCAATGTGTATTCAAACGATATGAACTCCAGAAAGTCAACTGTGGGATCTCCTCGCCTGAAGTTGTCCAGAGGGAGGCATGGGAAGCCCTCCCATGTCACAGCCTTCTACACATCATATTGCTCCTCTGGGCTTTATGGTTTTATTTTCTTCCATATTCTCATTTTATTTAAAGGGCTGGAAGATTATGGGTGGCCACTCGACATCGTCCTTAAGGCGAGGGGAGGGGATTAGTGAATTTATTAGCTCATACTTGCCACTGACTTTTGAGGAAAAGGTCCCATTTATGATCCCTCGGTCTCTGTTTTCAGATCAGACTCCAACCCCAACGAGATTCCTGAAGAACTGCGAGGAGGTGGGGCTCTTCAATGAGCTGGACTGCTCCCTCGAGCATGAGTTCAGGAAGGCTCAAGAGGAAGAGAGCAGCAAGCGGGTAGGTTTGCTTGGACAGACACCTGGACAGGTGTCTCCTCTAGCACCTGCTAGAAACATCTGCATGGGAACTAGGTGGCACCGCAGACTGTGCTGATAATGCTCTAAAACAGCATTTATCCGTTTGCAAGTGTTTGATTGTTTTTTCTTTTGAAAATGGATGAATCCCTGGTTGTAGAATCCAAGGCTAGAAAAATCATGGGAAAAGCAGATTATCTGAAATATGAAATTGAAGCCAAAATAAAGTTACCTGATTCTTGACCTGAGTCAGAAAAACTCACAGAATTGTTCTATTCAAAAGTTGTTGTTTTACTGTGCTAAATAAGAGCAAGCTTTACCTGCGTGGTGAGTGCAAAAGACAAGGGTCAAGGGGTAAGATGACAAGCGAAGGATTGTAGCAGAAGAGAGGATTTCACCTGATTTTTGGCCCAGGTTGTAACTGTCTGATTTGCATAATCTTCCCGGTATCTCTCCACCACGTTCGTAATTCCTTCCTGGTCATATTATTGAACATCTGTTGTTGTGGGAACAAATAGGTTCACTATAAGTGTGGATTATTTGTCCTTACAAATGTAGAAAAGTCACTTTACGAATCCCTCCAGAATATAGTCAGTTTTTATTGTAATGTCATGTAAAGTGATTTAAAAATCACTTTACCAGATTAAGGAAAAGAAATAGAGTCACAACTAAATATGATAATGAAGCTTTTTGGTGTTTTTAAACTTTTTTGATAGACCATTATTGAATGCCCACAATGTACTAAACAACAAATTAGATACATCCCATGAACAGAGACTTAGAATGTGAAAGCTGGTTGAAAGGAAGTGCCGGCTACATCGTAATGGATTCTGAACTTCCAGCTGTTCCATCCGGAGAAGAAATTTTAAAAGGTTCTGATATTTCTCTAAGTGTTTCAAAACCTTTGAATCCTCCTCTATGTGAAATTATAATAATCCCCCTCCACCAGATTTTTCATGTCACATTCTCACATCAAAATAGCCATTCAGTCTGTACCGCTTTAGGAAAAATCCTGAAAATAGGTTACAAGAGGGGTTTAAAATCTCAGTCAACTCATTTGATTTATACTTAGTCATTCATACTTGACATGCCCCTACACCCGCCCAGTGAAGCGCCTTTTTTCTTTTTCAAAGCAAACACTTATTTAGCACTTATTTGCCAGACACTGTTCTGAGCACTTGATATTTTTAACTAAATAAAAAAGGAGGCATGCATTCTATATTTCATTGCAATAGAAATAGATTTTTAAAAAAACATAAAAATAGCAAGGGACCGAGGAACCAAAAAGTCTAGTAAATTTCCTCTGGTTGAGTAATAAATTTAGCTTTGCTGATGGACATGGCATATGTAGATGACTGAGGGATTAAGTTCATTCATTCCTTGAGATAGTCAAGGTTGGCTTCTTCCAAACTATAAGAAAGGTGTGTACTTGGTCTGTATCGTCTTCATTTCTGATAGAAGGGTTTTAATCGAAGTGTATACCCTTAATTTTCCCAAAGACATTTTCCAAGATTTAACAGCTTTAGGAAGCCCATGGTCGGGGGGCGGATTTAGATCTTCTCCTTTGCATAGTACTCATGATCTCCTATATGAAGCCCCATGGGAGGAAATTCTTGCAGATCTGAATTCCAGGAAATAGTTTGCTTCCCCTGAGGAACTGAAATATTTTCTCCTCGTGGACATGAGAATCCTGTAACCAGTTCTGTTTCTCTTTTTGCTTTGACTGCTTGTTAACGTGAAGCCGAGTTGACTGCTTAACTTTGAGAACTTTTTAGAACACTGTAATGAGCATTTTACTCCCCCCACGGACTAGATTTTCAGTTCCAGTTTATATTTCCTCTGGTCCCGATTTTTAATTTAAGAAAACGTTTTCATGCTATACATTTTTTGTGTGTGTGAGTTGCTTTTGATCCTTTGTGGGTTGAGTACAAATAATTAAATGCTAAAAATTAAAATAATTAGGCAAGCAAAGTTGAGGAGGACTATTGTCACTGTAGAAATAGTCTTTTTCTCTTTCACATGTTGCTCTTAGCAACACTAGTCATGTGATGACTTTGAGATGGGTATGTGGGTGGGGGACCCTGCAGCGAGCTTCCCCCCATGGTTTTGGGGTGGGCCCCTCAGGAGACCAGTGTCCCACACCCCAACTTCACTTTCACACACTAGAAGTTGGACAGCGTTCAGACTGTTGAGGTATCCTCTTCCATTGCCTCGTTCAAACTAGAGGGCCATATCCAGCCTCGGTGACCATGACTACACATTCTTGAGGCCTAATTCAGGATGACTCATCCAGTGGCCAGATGGGCTGTGTTGGTGGCTTCTGCCCTAGCATTTCCTTGGAAGCCACAGGATGGGGAAATGAGGAGTAGGAGATGCTCTCCAATCTGCCAACATACTTTTTTTTTTTGCGGTACACGGGCCTCTCACTGTTGTGGCCTCTCCCATTGCGGAGCACAGGCTCCGGATGCGCAGGCTCAGCGGCCATGGCTCACGGGCCCAGCCGCTCCGCGGCATGTGGGATCTTCCCGGATCGGGGCGCGAACCCGTGTCCCCTGCATCGGCAGGTGGACTCTCAACCACTGCACCACCAGGGAAGCCCCTGCCAACATACTTTCACACATCCCTTTGACCACATTACTCCAGCTCCGAACATCCCTGGCACACTGCTACTCCCAGCTCCTACTTCATTTGTTTGTTCCCTGCTTGAAATGTAGGAATACAAGTTCTTTTTTCAACGCATACCTTGTCATCATTAAGTTTTGTCTTCTTCCTCCCTTTCACTCCACATTCAGATAACTATTCCTTTTTAATTTGAAGCTCCAACTCTCTTCTAATTTATTTTTCTCTGAGACTTTTAACAGAAGACTTGCATTAGTTCCCTCAGCAAGTTTTAGTAAAGTGGGAGATGGATTCATTTATCGGGAGAATTTGGTTAAAAAAAGGTTTTTGCTTGAACTTTCTAAGTACTTTATACAGAAATGTTAGAAAGACTGGACTGGTCCTTCCCTCCACCTTTAAAATTCTAGCTGAAGTTTGGTCTAGAAAATTCTATCAAAGAGCAAATAGAGAATTGATCCTTGTTTAGCCCGTGTGGCTGTCTGTTGGGGAAAATTCTGTTCTACAGACTATATTTAATCCTGACACCCTTTTTCCAAAGCATCCCAATGTGTGTATAGAATGAGGACAGGCAAGAGGCAGGTAATGACCAATAGAAAAAGCCCCAATGTCTGTATCCATAGCGTATATTATATAACAGATGACACATTCCATAATTGCCTCAGTCTTCCACCATAGTATAAACCCATAGCTTCAAAACTCTCTAATGAGAGATATTTTTTTTCCCTTGGAAAAGCATCCTTCACTAGCAGTATCACAAATCTCAACTTGCCTACGGCTTAGAAGTCAGGCTGGTCCTGAAACAGATGAGAAACTTTTGTTCATCATTTATTCACGCAATAAATATTTTTGAGGGCCCACATTGTGCCAGGCACTGTCCAAGGCATTGGTGAATATACCATGGACTAAAGCTGATTTTGAAACAAAAAAACAAAAAAAAAATCCCACCCTTCAGGTAGCTTACTTCTCATGGGCAAGACAAACAGTAAGCAAGTAAAAACAATAAAATGTATAATATGTCCATAGGTGATAAGTACTATAGAGAAAAATATGTAGCAAGGAAGAGGCACAGGGAGTGCTGGGGGTGGTCTGGGTGGGCATCACTGGTAAGCGGACATGCAGCCAAGACCTGAAGGAGAAGGCTGAACCAGGTGCGTACTGGGGAGAAGAGTGGGGAGAGCAGCGGGTGCAAAGCCCTGAGGCTGGAGGGCGCTCTGTGGGCTGGAGGCACTGCAAAGAGCAAGGTACGTAGTGATGCAAAGAGTGGGCTGAGGGGGCCCGTCCAGGAAGGCTGTGTAGGCTTCAACTTTTATTCTGAGTGAGATGGAGAACTGTAGGACAGTTGTAAGCAGAGGTGTGATAGGATCTGACTTACATAGTAGAAAGTTTACTTGGCTGCCTAGTTGGAAGTAAACTGTTGGAGGGGAGTGGCAAAGTGAGACCAGGTAGGATGGTATTCAAAGAATCTAGATTAAAAATGATGGCAGATTAGTCCAAGGTACACATGGAGGGGGTGGTTAGATTCTGGATCTAATTTGAAGATAGAGCCAACAGGAATTGCTGATGGATTACATCTGGGGAGTAAGAGGTGAACTTCAGGATGAACCCAGGTTTTTGACCTCAGCAACTGAAAGGATGGAGCTGTCTGTGGGAGGAACAGGTTTGAGGGGAAAATTGAGGAGATTTTTGCAGACTTGTTTAAGTGGAAACATCTAATGGGCAAATGAATGTATAGGTATGTAATACAGGACCTGTCTGAAGATGTAAACTGGGGGGTCATCGGCATGTAGGTGGTGTTTAAATACATGAGACTCAATGAAATGACCTGGGCCAGGAGTGAATGGAAATGAGGTAGAGAAGAGGTCTGAGCAGGGAATGTGACAGAGTCCTCCATCCTCCAAGACAGAGCCTTCAAGTCTCCTCGGTGGGCGGAGATGACACAGAAGACCATGAGGCATGAAGAGTCAAGTCAAGTATGGGAACCCTAGCAGTAATACTGAATGGACTCCAGTAACTGGCAATCGACATGCCGATTTTGTGTTCCACGTTAGAGGAAGAAACAAAAACAAAAGATATTTTTTAAGAAGGGTGAATTGACCTTTCACATTTGATTTCTTTTTTAAAAAAGAGATCCAACAGTACATATCTAGGAGGTGGCAGATAGCTTCATCATATGATAGCAGTTGTGTGGGAGTGTGTGTGTCTGTATGTATAAGAAAGGAAGGGGAGTTGAAAGGACTAGAAATGAACTCCTTTGTCTTGCTGAGAGAAATATAACATTACAGCCTAACGTGGTGAAGGACCCTGAAGATGAAAAGCGCGGTGTATAAGTGTTAAGTGTTGTTATTCTCCCCTAGGACCTAAATCTGACTCATTATGCTGATGCAGCAATAGCAAATTAGGGCATTTCCATGCTCTAGAATTCCTACCCAAATGATGAAAAGTGCAGTGTATTCCCAGAGGGTGTTGACTGTTTAACACATGGGAACAGGGGACAAGCTACAATCTTAAGATCTTGGATCCCAGCTCAACAGGAGTCATGGAACAGGGCATGGCCAGGTCAGCCTCAGCTCAGAAAAATCGGCTGCTCAATCTGATTAAATTCTGTACCTGGAAATCATGTCACCGGACACTACCAGTTACTTGAGGAGAGAGGGCGCAGAAAGGGAGGCGCTTTGCCTTCATTACAGTCTTGCTCTATCAGCTACTATCAGGCATGGCTGCTCTCTGGGGAAGATGTGAGTGGCATTGTGTGAGTGGCTGCTGGGTGGAAAATAAAAGATACCAAGTTGAGCGAACTTGCAACAGCTGATGTTTCCGGTTATGTTAACATGTTGCTTCTATGATATTTGTGTAATACGATCCCCCACCCCAGAAGTCTGGAGAAAAAGAAACATTCTGAAACCTAAACTTGGTTTTATTGGGGTTTTGCAAATGTCACCACGTTTGCTAAATCCTAGTAGATGAGATTGTTTTTTATCTTTTTGGCTTTTTTTTTTTTTTTTCAATCAGCATGACTGAAAGGAAACACCCATTGGCAACGTCGTTGAGAGCTGACAACCTATTTCTTCCCCTACCCCAATAACTGGAAAATCTAACCCTTATATCATAAGAATTCTCTTCTCCTCCCCCTCCATTTCAGCACACTACAAATGTAAAGTGCTTTCAGCTCTCTCCTTATAGGTTTAAATTGTGCTCTCAGCCTAGATGGAATTTGATGCTGGAAGAGAAGCTGGCTTGGTCTTTGCATCCCACTCAGTGGAATGACTAAACCAGTGGATAAACTGGAAGCTATTTCATGAGTTTTAGTTCCCTGGGATTTAGGATTAATGAGTACAATCTTAACAGAGATTATTAAGAGTTGGTATCCACTTCCACATATGTCAGTGAATCATGATGTGATCTCAGGCTCAATTTTAAAATGGAATGGGAGAGAAAAAACAACTCATAGAGTTGGTTTCTTTTATTTGTTTTTTGGTGGAAAGTCAGGGTATCCTCAAAGTTGCAAAATGCATCGTCTGTTGCCCTGCAAAGAGTGAGCACATAAAATCAAGTATCTTTGACGTGGATGATGAGGGAGGGAAGGCCCACGGCTCTGAGGAAAACTGACCCAGATGGGTACTGGGTGTTTGCTCATATCCTCCCTTGGACAGTTTGTATATTTGGCTAATTTGGACCTTAATGGATGAGTCTTCACAATCTAACTTTCACATTAAAGAGAAAATGTCTCTTGAGGCTGAGGGTTTACTTTCTAATGCTAAATCATCTGGCAGTTCATGACCCTGCCCTCAGCCAGTGTTAGGAGCCAAATTAAAAGGGGGTGGTCACTGGTAATGGCAGATGAATGGCAGATGAATGGCCTGTGAGTGGCAGGTTTTATTGTTGTTCAGTGTTTTTTTTGGTGTAGGTTTTATTTATATTTGCTGTCACATGACATTTGTTCTGACAAGACTGAGGTCTCTGCCTGAGGTCTTTTTGAGAACCGATTATAAGGTTTTCAGAGGCTGAAGTTTGAATTAGAAAGTTTTGCATTCATCCCATGCAGTGATGGGTGTTCTCCTGTGAGATACTGATGTTTCCATTTGAAGCTGTGGAGTAGAAGAGATTTGGAGGACCGGATCCTAAGATACAACATGAAGATTGCTAGAGGAAGCTTGGCATTGATTTTGGGAACGTCTATTTGTGTTGGAAATACTGCAGAATAAAATAGTATTTTCTTGCACCAGTATTTCCTATTCAGTTGTGACTGGGTATGGTAATAGTCAAAGTATTTCTATAGTCAGGAAGCATATCTGACATGTGGGACATTTTGAACATGTTATTAATGATAATTTGATTTTGGTCCCACTAGTTAACAGGGAATAATTATAGGTGGTTATGGCAGTACTACATTCCCCATTTTAAATACAGAACAATAAACTATCGAGAGAGACAAAAAGAGTTGATAGGCGTCCACTAAGGGGGACCAGTGACAGGGGGTGCATATCCTGGCTTTTATCCTACCTCTCTGACTGTGCTCCCTCTGCCTCCTTGTCTTTTGCTGTATCCACTTTCGGGTGGTTTCTGTTTACACCTTCTCTTCAGAAAACTTGTACATTCTCATAACCTAGCAATCAACTCCACCCAACAATTCCTTTATCTGTCCTCACCGTGAATATTCATCTCTACTCTCCAGCTGTTACCAGCATTCCCAGTTGAAGATGCCGCTGCTGTTTGTAACGTACTGTGCCCAGAACTGTGCTCAAGGCTTTCCTGCAGAAACTCATTGCCATGTCTAAACCCCCCCACCTGCCTCTGAGTCTGTCAGAGACATAGTTCATCCACCTCAGGAGGCAGCTTTGCCTTCCCTCCCTCCTTTGCACCCCATCAGCTTCCTTAGGCCAGAATCCTCATCTCTTCTCTTTATTTTCCATTTCTATCACCTCAAGTCTAGCCCATCATCACTTCCTACTGAGTTACCTACCGCTGCACATTCCAAGGAAATGTTTTGAATTTAAAGAAATACCTAGAATTACGTATTATCGCAAAATTGAATGTATTTTTTAATAAGTGAAAACAAACCGAAATATTTAGATGTAAAAAAAAAAATTGTTCTTGAAAGTGTTTGCCTCTCACTTGTGGTTAAGTTGAAAGTTCCTCCAAGTACTGTCATTGTTAAAAGGTAGAGGGGTTGGTGTGGGATGTCATCAGTATAAAAGGGAGTGCTTTGGGAGCTGTTAAACTGCAATCTTGATTCTAGGAGATTCTATGCATGGAATGCATCTAAAAGGACCAAAGCAGGGATGGGGGTGGGATGGGGAGCGGCACTTAAAAACTGAGTCACGGGTTTCCCTGGTGGCGCAGTGGTTGAGAGTCTGCCTGCCTATGCAGGGGACATGGGTTCGTGCCCTGGTCTGGGAGGATCCCACATGCCGCGGAGCGGCTGGGCCCGTGAGCCATGGCCGCTGGGCCTGCGTGTCCGGAGCCGGTGCTCCGCAACGCAAGAGGCCACAACAGTGAGAGGCCTGCGTACCGCAAAACAAACAAACAAATAAAAACAACAACAACAAAAAACTGAGTCACTCTGCTATACAGCAGAGATTGGCACAGCATTGTAAATCAACTAGATTTCAATAAAAAAAAAATTTAAAAAGACTAAGAAAAGGAACTAAAAATGGCCCAAAACACAATGGAGCCCTGAAGCTCTTCAGGCACCATCATCAACCCAGACTCGGGTTGTGAAGATCGCTTGTTTGGCCTGCCTTCCCATCAGGCGGGCTTACTGTAGCTGAAAATTAGTCCAATTGGATTATTTGGCTGGGAGGCTCCTCACTAAAATAATTACGAAGCTCAGCTTTAAGAGCCGAAAAAAGGGCAGCTTTTCCCAGCTGGAGACTTTCTCATCAGGGTGCTTTCTCTGTTTGGGGGGGGGTTGGGTTGGGATCTCAGCTGGTTAAAATCACTCCTTACCTGTCCTGAGGCAGGCAAGCCAGGCTGGGATTTCAAGGTATTAACCCAAATGGAATCACAATGGCGAATGGACGCTCTCCTCTGAAGGAATCCATTTCCAGCTGTGAGTAATTCAGGACTTGCAACCCACCAGACTCCCGCAGCAGTGGGTGTGTACCTGGGGCCAGGAGGCTTTTGCATCTGCCTAGGGAGCATGTCCTGTCCTCCGCGAGGCCCTGCATTCATGCTCCCGAAAGCAAGCAGGAAAACAGATCGGTTTTCTGGGCTGGATTAAAACAAAATGACTAAAAGATGAAGCTTCCGTTCTGGGCAAAAAAACAACGCTCACATTTAGAAAATTGGACCACATGTTAGCCGCACTGAGCATCTGCAGTTAAGAATCACTTACCTGGGCCCCTCACAGAGATGTGAGGAAAAAAATGACACCAGGAAAAGAGGAAAGGAAAAGAATATAATAATTACAAGAGTCTCTGCTTCCATCATCTCATAAATCCAGGTGAACATTAAGTATGGTTAAGAGCAGGTATGGGAGTGATTTACTCTGGGAACCCTGCTTTAGCATTTGTGTGCTGTTAAGTTATTTCCATATTGATAAGGCTGAGGCCAGGAACTGGGATTCCACACATTCCTCCTGTCCGTGTTGCCAGCATGTTGGCTGTCGACTCAAACCTGGGGTGCAGTGTCTGATTTTAGTACCAGAACCCTGGAGGAACAGTTTCCTTGTCCTTAACCCAACTTCCACCAAAACCCAAAAGCCTAGGAAAGCTGATAAAACGGTGGATTTCCCCCCCTGTACCACATTCCTACACTTTGGGGAACTGGCCCTTCTGCTGACCCACAGAGGCTGGTTGGATTGGAGAGGAGGTCAGGCTTTCCCTGGGGTGGCCAGGCACAATCACCTGCTGGCTCCTCCCTCTTGGGCTGGGATGCTTCTCATATGCTAGGAATATTGGCTGCAGACTTCTCCAGAACGTAGCTGGGCTTCCCTTTGTTCCTTGCTTTCTGGGATATGAAAGGCTATTTTTAGCCTCTTCGAACCTGTGGCTCTTCCGTGTGATGGGGCCGGTTTCTCCTTTGGCTCTAGAGGGAAATGGAATGCCAGAAGGGCTTTACGCTCAGCATCTCCTCTAAGCGCGTATTTTCTAATAAAACTCACTAGCGTTGGCAGAATCAGACTGTTGTGTATGGAGATGATATTTGGACTTTTTGACCTGAAGGCGAATGTGAGCTGTTTTACTGGACAGCTTTGGAGCTAGAAGGACGGATTGCCCCACCTGCAAGCTCTCCCTTCATTGTCCTGCATGCTGGGGGCTTCCCCAGTCTTCTCTGTGAAGTGGGGCAAACCCCGCATTTTGGGTTCAGCGTGGCTGCAGCCCAGGCATCCCTGGGATCTGAGTTACAGGCAGAGCACACCATCTGTTATATGAAAACTTTGAAAGTTGATCACAGTGCTGACCGATCCTGCCTGAGTCGGGTGCCGGGCGCCGCCTTTCTCTGTGGCTTTATGTTTGGGTGGGGGCTTGTTTGGGCTCTGCAAACAGTCATGTCCCCAAAGAAGAAAAGCAGTCGTGTTTTGTGTGCCTGTCGGGTTGATTGACTACAGATGGTGCAGTGCCAAGCATTCTGAATCACAGCCGCTCTCAAAGAAGTCGTCCCCTTTCTGGCTTCTCCCGGTATGGTTTGTTATGCACAGAGCTTAGGAACTTTCCCAGAGGATTTACAAACGTGAGGCTATTGCTGGATTCACTGGCACAGTTGGTCCAGGCATTCCTGTTGGTCCAGGCATTTCCACGGCAATGTAGAGCACATGTGAGCGCCACCCTTCCAGCCCCATTTGGTTGGTCCCCAAGTGACCAGAAGGGAACAAGATGGTCCAGAATCCTGGCAGCCCCTTTTGTGGTGTGGTGTGCCAAAGTGCGACATACACTGTCATACCTCTGTGCTGCTCGTCCACCTGAAAACTGCCTCCCGACACCTCCTGCGCTAATCGCAACAGCTCCGGTGTGGATTGTGAAGTAAGGCGGAGTGTTGTCTGAATTCAGGACGAGAGCAAGAAAACCAGACTCCATCCCTCATTCTCTAAAAGTCATGCAGCATGACTTCATTTTCTCACCGGTAAACCGGGCCTTTTAACTACCTTGGAGTTAAAAACATACATAGTTCAAATATATTGAGATCTGGAGCATAGAAAATAAAGCCGATTCCTAGGTACATGGTGTTAGATTCACATATTACTGCAACATCTCACCTCGTACATTCTTTCAGGTGACTGAAAGAAGTGTCCTAAAAGGGGTCCTGGGAACAGAATTCCAAGTCCACTTTCACAGAGACAGTAAGGCAGTGGTGACATCGCTGCCTGAAAGAACGTCTCTCCCCTTCGTAGCAGGAGGAGGGGAAGAGCTCCTTATTCCAGATTTCTGCTAGATGTCTGTCTTTAGTATCATAATAATGCACATATACACAAGTACATGTCTTGGGCAAAGTGGGCCATCAGGCTTTGTGAATAATTCCTCGCTTTTCTGACCATTACCTAGTATTGCCTACCATGTGCAATTCAACACCAGTTTTAATGACATTTGATGTCCAAGTACAGCTGCCTGCTGCCCTCTGTGAAGGTGGCACGCCTGATTTGCCCATCAGCTGGGTGTGAACTTAGGAGTGATTTCCCATTAGTGGTGATGGATTTGCACGGATCCAAACACACACACCCGCCCATGGACCCCCTTTTGTGGCCAGAAGCACATATTGCCAGACAGCTGGCCAGGGCCAGGGGTGCAGTCTGTGATCACAGGAGGGAGGAGCTGCTTTGACCTCATTAGTGCCGTTCTTCTAATTGAGGGTCTAACACTCACAGACTACAGCTACCCATGCCGCACTCCTAATACAATGGACTGGTATATTTTACAGAAAACAATCTGTTAACAATACTGATGGAGTAGTCCAAGCACTATTTTCTCTTCTGAGATTTTAAAATTTGCCCTTCCTAACGTCTTCTGCCTTTTAACAAAATCTCACAATACCTCAGCAAACTTGCCTAAATCGTGAAACAGTGGTTTGTTGCTGTGAAAGAACTCTGAGATTGCACATTTCTGTTTCAGTCAAACTGAAAGTGTAGAGGAAAGCCTGAGAAGCTCCTGTAGAATGGGCGACATCCTATATGTCTCTGATCTTAGCGTTCGGGTGGGTGTTAGAAGGTAGAATGTGAATGAGGCTTTGTGTGTATGTTAGGAATGGCTTGAAAGTAAGTTCGCCACTAAAATACTTTCCTTGGATGCTTTGTGGGATTTATTCAGCTCATCCTCCTGGACTCACTGGCTTTTAATCAAAGAGTAAATAATCACTCCAACAGAGCCATGCCCTGTACACATGAAATGTTTGACTCAGTACAGTTTTCAAACATCCGTTTACGGCTTACTGTGCTCATAACTCTTTCACCCAGTTCCTCCTCCTTCATTTGGAAGTCCTAGCCCCGACTTCCTCATCCCCTGCCCGGGGTGTTTGTGAAGCCCCTTTAATCTGTGCCGCTGAGACCATCTGACATATTAGCCAGCCGGAGAATGAGGTCCCGACCAAGATGACTAATATTTGCATTCGTCTTTCCGTTCTGTAGAAAAGAAGAAAGAGACCAATTCTGATTCTTAAAGTGGTCCTCATTTTCCACACCCCGCTGGCAGAGGTAACCTGTCCTTGTGCCAAATGCCTTTCCCAACAGCTGTTTGGTGATTCTGTGTCACCGGGCTCACTGTAAAATCAGGCATATCCTTTTAATTACCTGTTCATATTTCAGCCATGCCGAACTCCATGGCACAGAGAGAGGGGAGAAACCTTCATTGTAATGGATTTTTAGTAAGACTATCTCGGAGATAAGAGTCCTAAATCTTGGCAGGCTCTTTAGAGCACACACTTTGTGATTGCACACAAATTCTTGGCTCCCTAGAGCTGTGTTGTAAGTGAAGTGCACTGCACGGGGCTGGGTAATAAGATACTGCAGATACATTTGAGAGCAAGGTACACTTTTGCTTTATTTATGAAGATAGACATGCTGGTTGAGGGCTTAATCACAGCTGATAAATCATTTTAAGAAAGCCTATTAGAACCATATGCTGATTTTTTTGCATTAATATAGTGTGTCTGTTTCCAGTCTAATAAGACAGGGTTTTCTCTCATGCTCTCTGTGTTTCTCCAGCGTGGACTATTTATCTGTTTAAGTGGTATCACTCGTGTGGGAGCATTTATCTCTTTAAGAGGTACCATTAATAAAATAAGGTGAAAGGAAAGGGGGAAGGAAACATGAGTGAAAGGGCCCATTGCACAATGCCTGTGTGTGTGTGTGTGTTTGTGCGTGTGCGTGTGCATGTGTGTTTATGGTGTTACAAAGGAAAGAGTCAAAAAGCTGAGAACAGGAAACATCTCAATTAGAGTTTCGGAAAACCGTGGATTGGTCTTCACTCGGCATAAGGTAGTCATTTCAGCCCAGGTGGTTATAATACTATAGTAAAAGATTATCTGAATATGGGTGGGGGGGTGGAGTGTGCACTGACATTTTGGTTACCTCACTTCTCCCCAAGCTAGCAGAGGTCTGCCCCAGGAACAGGTCCCAAGGCTCTTTAATGAGAGCCATATTGGGGCTCCAACTCGGAGCCAAGTTCTGTTTTTCGCTAATTGCAGGGGTGCCTTGCAGATCTTTTCTATTATTTCCTGATTATACCCCTGCTCTTTTTATTATCTTGCCAAAATTCAAACAGTAATAATTGCATGATTTATTATTTATAACCCCTTCTACTGTGTCAATCACTGTATTAAATAGATTTTTAAAATAGCAGTGGCTTTTACCAAATGACTAGATTTCTTTTACCTTCCACAGAGAAGCCATGCATGGTGAATCTCACTTGGTATTCCTCAGAGTGCTTCCATGGCCCTCTCTCTCCAGAATCCTGTCTTTCTGACCGTATAAATAAGGGCTGGTTTTGGTGCACAGAGAGAGCTTGCGTGCCAGGAAGATGTTTTAGGAAAGGATATTAATTTATCCTTTAGGAGTATATCCAGGTTTGGGTTATATGACTCCTAAGTTTCTTTCCAACTCACAGTTTGCACGATTCTCTGAAAACTGCGTTTAGAGATAAGGATACGTGAAAAGCCCATTTTATACGAATTTAAACATAGTGGGGAAACCTGACACCAAATTACTAGAAATTGAGATTATGAACTAGTAATCATAAAATTCACTACCATTCACTTAGGGGTCCCTACTATTTGTCAGGCATGGTGCTAGAAGTTTTGTTTACATCATTCCCTGATTGTTGCAACAATCTTATGAGATAATTGTTTTTACCTTCGTTTAACGTAATAAGAAGTTAAAGCTTAGGAGTTTAAATGATTTGCTGAAAGCCACAAAGCTCGGAAGTTACAGATCCAGTATTTGTACATAGGACTGTCTGCTGGAAAATTCCTGTGCTTCCCACTACTTCAGCCTCTTCCTATCTTTATTTCCTTATGGTACCTGTATATTTTAATATACCTGCTAATTTACTTTAAAAAAATGTTCAGTGGAAGCTTTGCAAAACATCAAGCTCTGCTTGATCTCCACAAACACGTGAAAAAATCTTGACCATACCCACTCTATCCTGGTCTTTAAAAATTCTTCTGTAGGCCTCCAGTCTCAGCCCCAAATTCTTCCGTGTTCTGTAGCTGCGGCTGCAGCGGCACAGCTGGCCCTGAAACCTCAGGAAAAAGGCAGCTTCTCTTCATAATGCATTTTTCAATGTCACTGAGGGCATGCAGTCCACCACCACCTCCCTACTCACCAAAATACATTAATTCCCGGTCCAAACCGGACCTGGGACCATCTCTAGTGTTGTGTAACATCCTCCTATGAGATATTTCCTTCCTTGCTTGCTCCCAGTGACCACTGCTTTCCTGGAGTAAGATGAACATTTGCCGAGTGGAGCTGTATTTGGAGCCTACATTAAATTCTAATAGAGTAATACCTGCTTGAACGCCCCCGAGGAGAGCACACTTAGGAGAATGCTGCTATGGTATCTTAGGACATTGCCTTGAACTGGGGGGGACGGTGGTTGCTACAGCATTATTTCTGGGTGTCATAGGAATTTGGGCAGTAGGATAGAGTAATTTCTAATACGTAGGCTGTGGTCAGCGTTACATATTTAAACGTTTGATTTTAAAGGAAAGCTTTGTCGTGCACCTTCGCTCCACCCCCAGCTTCCACCCCTGGAAATGTTTCTATTATGTCCTCCCAATTCAAGCCAACAAACTTTTATTGACGGTTTAAGATGTCCCAGGTGCTGTGCTAGGGGGACCAGGTGCCAAGGCTGTGTTCTGTAGGGGAGCTGCTAGTCTGAGGGTACAGGGGGAAGCTTGGCTTTCTTGATGGGTCCTAAGCTCCTCTGGAATCACAGGTATAATAGAAATGGCAATGACTGTGGCTACTCAGTTTAGCTGCATATTCCTCATGACCTGACCCTGACTTAATTTACCAGTTTTCTCTTTTGTGTAATTTTCTCTCTTGTGTCTTTTCTGTTCCAGGAAAATGGAATAAGTCTCCCTTCCCTAAACCTATCTGTGTCTTCCCCACTTCACTGTGCTCTTGCCCACAACAGTTATCTCTACCTGGAAGGTGTTCCCCTCCCCTTATCTTTGACCAAATCTAACCCATTCATAAAAGCCTATGTTAGATGCCACCCCCATGAAGCCTTCTCTGATTCCCCCTCACCTGATGTAACCTGGGCCTCCCTGATTTCCCACATTACTTTTCAAGCACTTCTTGTGGCACTTCTACCTGCCTATGTCACGTTCTCCTATTCGCTGCATTCTCCTCTCTCCCCTCGACTGTAAAGCCTTGTTGTTGCGAGGCACTGCCTAACCCCTTCTGTCACTCCCAGCACCATTGCCTCACACATGGAAGAAGCTCCATGAAGAATTATTGGAATGGGTGAATGAATGAACATAAACGCATGAATGAATGTCCTTATACAGCAAGATTACTTTACCTGGTTTATCCGAGGCAAGGAGAACTGAAGGGCCTTCTACGGCACTTTGAGAGGTCTCTTAAAGCGTTTCAGTATCCATTTTCTTTTCAAGAAATTTGCTAATCCATGAAGGAGCTAGGATGACTGAGGATGAAAAATACCCAACAACATAGTTATTGGTTAATAGTATACCGTGTAGAGAATCTTGAATTGAAAGCAAGAAGGCTTGGAATGAGAAATTCATCTTTTCATTCGGCAGTGTTTTATATGTGTCAGTCATTGGGATGCAATAAGATATCACTTAAAATGCCAGCACTTATAATAAAGTGTGACAAGTGTTTCGTACCATAATAGTAAAATAGGGCTAAACTAAGGATTTCCTAATGCAGTAGTGTGTGTGTGTGTATGTGTGTGTGTGAGAGATAGGGGGGAGAGTGGTAAGTTAGGTTAAGTAACGTAACATTATGAGCCTTGGTCTTCTCATCTGTAAAATGGTGATAATAATTATTTATTTCATAAAGTGTTGCTGATGGCAAACAGAGCCCCCTATGTAAAGCACTGTAATGTATATGCAGTGGTGCTCAATAATTCTTGTTTTCTTCCCCTTCACTATATGTATACCCAAGGCTGCTGAGACCTTAGTGCCAAATCTGTGTTGGGAAACTAAGCAAATACTCTATGCCCATAATTTTTCCTGGATTTTAGGTGGTAGTTGTGACTCAGAAGTCCCTTTCATCATTGCAATGGGCCAAGAGACTAAAACCTTCCAAAGCCTTTAGTCAAAACTCGGAGGTGGGTTTGGTGTCTATGATCCGTACCCAGCAGGAGACAGTCTTCTGTTGTTACAGGTGATTCTTATATAAATCCAGAGTCTTAGGGCTTCCCCAGCATTTTCTTTCACAACCCAGGTAGTGAGTGTACCCACTATTTATTTTTAGGAAGGTTTGGCAGATGTTGGCTAGGCTGATTTCCAGGTCAGAAAAAATGTTCAAGGATGCTTTCTTCCGAGCAATGTAGTAGAAGTTCCCATGGGGCAGATGGAAATGAAACCGTAACATCTTTAGAACACACTCACCTATTCCTCAGTTACTTATCCGCAAAATTGCTGATCCTGTGGATACCATCTCATTTTGTCTTTTTTGGCATTGGAATAGCTTCCTGGAACGATGTGCTTCTTCCAGCGTCTGGGTGTTGAGGACCACCAGAGCTTTGGTTACTACAGAACATTGTTGGTAAAGAAAAATAAAAATAAACCCTCTTTGGGGCAGGTTGAGTTCATGGTTTAGGCAAGTTTGGCCTGATTGGAGAAAACAGTCTGCATGGCCAAGTGGACTGGCCATGCTGGCCATTTCAGGGCCAGCTATACACAAAAGAGGTGCCGCTTGCCTGCCACTCCTGGTCCTTCTGGGGTGGGTAGGAGAGAACATGGGTATTGCCTGGGTCCACACCAGCTTGGAGCAAAGGCCCTGAATCATACAGTTCACTCCTTCTTGCTTTCTTTTTTGTCACAAATATTACAGATGCAGAGACCCTCAATTCTCTACTTGTGGTATCTGATTTATCCATACCTTATTACACCCCTTACCAAGAATGGGAAAACTGGGAAATAGTAAATCCATGATGGGGGCAGAATGTTGACTCTTCCACCTTGTATCAAAGGAGGGCAACCCATGAGGGAGTTAGAGCTGAGACATGACAAATACCCTGGCCATTTGCAGTGAGAAATGCCAATATGGGCTTTTCCAGTTTCCAAGAACTAGTTTGGGACCATCACAACCACAATTACTATTGTCCCTTCCTAAGTAAGAGCTGAAAGACCAACTTTCTGCCCCAGTGAAAGCCTGTCCTCCTGTCTTTCCTTTTGCTACCAGAACCAAATAGCCAAAGGTCAGTGCCACACAAGTACTTCTATTTCAGGGTTTACCAAAATGTCTTCCCTGGAAAACTACTCCTGAGAAATATACTGCATCAGAATCCCAGCATCACCAGCATCACCTGGGAACTTGCTAAAAAGACAGATTCTGGGACCCCACTCCAGACCGATTTGGTAAGTCTGGGTGTGGCAAGTCCCAAAGTAATGCTGATGCTGCTGGTCTGGAGACTACTTTGAAAATCACTGTTCTAAGGAAATGCTGCTCTAAGGATTCCTTTGTCAAGAGGTTCACTGTTCGTTTAATCTTACTCTTCTCTTGGGGATTCACAATGTACGTTGGCATTTTAAAGGCTTGAAGAGGTCCTGCGTGAAAGAGATCTTGCTCGACCCACCATTTTTTTTTTTAACATCTTTATTGGGGTATAATTGCTTTACAATGGTGTGTTAGTTTCTGCTTTATAACAAAGTGAATCAGTTATACATATACATATGTTCCCATATGTCTTCCCTCTTGCGTCTCCCTCCCTCCCACCCTCCCTATCCCACCCCTCCAGGCTGTCACAAAGCACCGAGCCAATATCCCTGTGCCATGCGGCTGCTTCCCACTAGCTATCTACCTTACTACGTTTGTTAGTGTGTATATGTCCATGCCTCTCTCTCGCCCTGTCACAGCTCACCCTTCCCCCTCCCCATATCCTCAAGTCCGTTCTGCAGTAGGTCTGCCTCTTTATTCCTGTCTTACCCCTAGGTTCTTCATGACATTTTTTCCCCTTAAATTCCATATATATGTGTTAGCATACAGTATTTGTCTTTTTCTTTCTGACTTACTTCACTCTGTATGACAGACTCTAGGTCTATCCACCTCATTACAAATAGCTCAATTTCGTTTCTTTTTATGGCTGAGTAATATTCCATTGTATATATGTGCCACATCTTCTTTATCCATTCATCCGATGATGGGCACTTAGGTTGTTTCCATCTCCGGGCTCTTGTAAATAGAGCTGCAATGAACATTTTGGTACATGACTCTTTTTGAATTTTGGTTTTCTCAGGGTATATGCCCAGGAGTGGGATTGCTGGGTCATATGGTAGCTCTATTTGTAGTTTTTTAAGGAACCTCCATACTGTTCTCCATAGTGGCTGAACCAATTCACATTCCCACCAGCAGTGCAAGAGAGTGTTCCCTTTTCTCCACACCCTCTCCAGCATTTATTGTTTCTAGATTTTTTGATGATGGCCATTCTGACTGGTGTGAGATGATATCTCATTGTAGTTTTGATTTGCATTTCTCTAATGATTAATGATGTTGAGCATTCTTTCATGTGTTTGTTGGCAGTCTGTATATCTTCTTTGGAGAAATGTCTATTTAGGTCTTCTGCCCATTTTTGGATTGGGTTGTTTGTTTTTTTGTTATTGAGCTGCATGAGCTGCTTGTAAATTTTGGAGATTAATCCTTTGTCAGTTGCTTCATTTGCAAATATTTTCTGCCATTCTGAGGGTTGTCTTTTCGTCTTGTTTATGGTTTCCTTTGCTGTGCAAAAGCTTTGAAGTTTCATTAGGTCCCATTTGTTTATTTTTGTTTTTATTTCCATTACTCTAGGAGGAACCCACCATTTTTGTAACTTATTATTTGACCACAGAACCCTTCTCTTTCTGTGGAATAGCCCTTGACATTCCATGGAGCCATAATCCTTTGCAACCAGCTTTGCATGACTGCAATGGAAAGAGCTTGAGATATCTTGACTTATTGGTTTTGTGGCCTTACCAAGTCACCTAACATTTCTGAGCCTTCATTTCTGTCTGCCTTGTAAAGTTATGGTGGGGTTTAGGCATAATTATATGTAAAGGGCCTAGCAAGTTGCCTTGCTTGCATGTAGAATATACTTAATAAATGGAAAGTGTGTTTTGTCTAGTTTATGTCAGAGCTATGTTGACATTTGTTCCACCCCTACTCTCTTTGAATGTACTGTCACTTCAGGACATTTTGAACGTGTCCAAAGATTTCTTGAAACTTGGGCCCATAGTTTCTGTCTTCAAGTGAGTAGCTCTTCTTGATATGGACTCTAATTGAGTCAGCACCAACTGTTCTGTAATTGTCAAGGAGAATATTTTCATGATGAAGAAAAATAGCCAGCAGGAGAGTTTTTGAGGATGCTTTGACATCAAGAGTACATAGCCTTTTTTTTTTTTTTGTGGTATGCAGGCCTCTCACTGTTGTGGCCTCTCCTGTTGCAGAGCACAGGCTCCAGACGCGCAGGCTCAGTGGCCATGGCTCACGGGTGCAGCCGCTCCGCGGCATGTGGGATCTTCCCGGAGCGGGGCACGAACCCGTGTCCCCTGCATTGGCAGGCGGACTCTCAACCACTGCGCCACCAGGGAAGCCCAAGAGTACATAGCATTTTGATTCTAAATTATGTGAAAGTAGTGTATAAGCTTTAATGTGCCATAAAAATGAGTGATTGTGATTATAATTATTATTACTTTAGCAAACGTTTTAGGTTCAGAAAAAAAGACTTGCCATTGCAGAGTTGGTGTGTTTCTCTGAAAAGGAAGAATATGATATTTCTTCCCCTTCTTTGGCCATCCTCTGACCATCATCCCTCTCAGAATCTCTTTGGGCGGACCTCTACAACTGTATGGGTTATATATGGGCCTGTCACTTCAAGGCTGGAACTCAGAGAGGCAATGAGAGGGTAGAACATCGAGTGACTTTTCAATAAGTCCTCACAACCCAAGGACACGCCCCAGTACTTCTGACGCAACAAACTTGGAGACAGGGGAATACGATTTATGAGGAAAGGCAACAGATTTTTGGTTCTTCTATGGGAGCAACTGGAAAGCTCTGGTCTGGAGCATGCAACTGGTTTCCATAACTTAATTGTGTGACCAGCTGGCCCCCTGGAAGGAGATGGGCTCCAATGTTCCCAGAGTGCGGGGAAGAGGTTGATGGACTGTGAGGCTCAGCAAAGCCTGAGGCCCACGGAGTAGATGCTGAGGCCAGGAAGGGAGCCTTCTCAGCATGGCTCCCTGCAGGGAGGCCTGTTGGCAGGCAGAGGAGGGTGTATCAGGAAAGTAGGAAAGGAGTGAGGCAAGGGGAAAAAAAAAATCACGGATGTCCCAAGTTTCCACAATTTTATCAAAAAATTTCCATGACTCATCTTGTGACTTTCCCCCAAATTTAATGTGATAAAACCACTGCCCCAAGTATAATTAAACTGCAATTACCCAAGACCAAGGGGGTGGTGCATTTTAATCAACCTCTTCCTTCCCTCCACCACCCAATCCAAGGTGGGAAAAATAAAGAACACAAATTGTCTCTCTTCCTTCTTCCATCCTGATTCCCTTGCTCTATGGCCTTCTCAAAGGGGGAGCAAAACAGAAGGCATTCCAGAATAATTTCCTCCCACTCAAAAGTAGTGAAATAAAGTGAAAGCCATATAGAGGGTGCTGGAGGACTATGGCTTTTGCTTGTTTGTTAACTCAGCCCAATTTCAGGATATCTTCGGCTCCAACGCACTTTGCATTACATTTCCATATGGTAATCTGCCTTGAAGGAGGGGGTGTTTGGGACACTTGATCATAGCACTAGCTACTTTTTGCTTAGCACCTACTATCTGCCAGGTGTCTTACAAACATTGTCTCTTATCCCGATAAGAAGTCCATAAGGCAGGTTTTATCACTTAAAATTTTACGGATGAGAAAGGAAGCTCAGAAATTCAGTTACTTGTTCTTAGTCACCCAGTGGTAGAGCAGGGATTTAAAAAGTCCCAAGACAGTCCAATTCCAAAAGTCCCGTCTGATCCTGGGAAGGAGCAGTGATGAACGGAACAGGAACAAAAGCAATTCAGAGCTGCTGTTCTTGCTTTTGAATGCCTCCAGACTGTTTGTCACAGGCTCCAATCCACCCGACCCTTGTTTTTCTCACTATGACCGGATAAGAAGGGTCATGCTTGACCTGGAAGGTGTTGAAAGGCCTGCCACTGAGTGCAGCTCATCGAAGGGGACCATGTTCGCCATTGCTGTGATCTGGGAAGGTGCTGTGGTCCAGCTGGACCCCTCTCCAGCTGCTCTGAGGTGGCTTGGGCTGCTGTCCAGACAGAGTGCACTAAGCCATAGCCAATGTCAAGGACTCCTAACGTCCAAGCAGGAAACTGTGACTGAAAAGCTGAAAAAACATATGATCCCATAAAAAGCTGCCTCTGGGGAAAGAAGCCATTAGTCAGCCTTATTTATTTATTTTTTCTTCTTGCTGCAAAGTTCAATACAGACGAAGGGACTGTGATTATCATATAAAAGGCTATGCAAAATTGCCCTCCCTGTACAATGCTGGAGAAAACCTCATCCTGGCCCTTCCTTTATCCTGGCCCTTTGCCACAGTTAGCTTTGTTTATGTTCTTCAGATTCCTAATGCTTTGACCACAATTGTGATGGCCCACGTCGGAGCACAAGTGTGTCTCAAAATAAACAAGCAGAGTTGGAACTCTCCAGAGCCCCCTCTCATCTCCACTTCAGGCTTTTATCCTGCCTGATGACGGAGGCTGGAGGAATGGGGTGTCGGGGGCCTTATTAAGACAAGATCTTGTGCAGGAAAAATGTGCTTAATGAGCTTAGGAAATACCTTGTGGTCATGAAAGAGTAATAAAATATCCGCTTTCTTGGGCGAGATCAGGAAACCTTGACTGTCCACTCTGAGGTTTTGCCAGTTTTACTTGGGAATGTGCTTTTGGAAGGGCAAATGGTTTTGTTTTTTTGTTTTTTTTTTAATGGGTGGCAGGAAAAAGACACAATATAATCTTTTGAGGAAAGCCCCATGGTCAACCCATGGATGCAAGTGAACCTCACTTCTTGTCCTTTAGCAATCTTTTGGTACTAGAGATGTCAAGTTGTTTTTTTTTTTTTTTCCTTACATCCGTATTAGTTTCCTAGGGCTTCTGTAACAAAGTACCATAAACTAGGTGGCTTAGAACAACAGAAATATATTGTCTCACAGTTCTGAAGACTGAAAGTCCAAGATCAAGATGTCAACAGGGTTGATTTCGTCTGAGAGCTGTGAAGGAGACTTGGTTCCATGCCCTTCTCCTAGGTTCTGGTGGTTTGTTCCAATCTTGGGGTGTTCCTTGGCCTGTAGATGCATCACCCTGATGTCCACCTTCATATTCATCTGGTGTACTCCATGTGGGAGTGTCTCTGTCCAAATTTCCCCTTTTTATAAGGACACTAATCATATTGGATCAGGGGCCCACCCTACTCTATCTTAACTAATTACATCTGCAACAACCCTATTTCTGAATAAAGTCACATACTGAAATACTAGGGCTTAGAACTTCAACAAATGAATTTGGGTACAATTCAGCACAATAACACCATCTGACAGACTTATCCAGGTTCTCTTTTACCTAGGAATTCTGAAAATCAGCCAATACAGAGGGGTATGGAGACCCCAACTAAAAACCAAGGTTGAAATTTTATCAATGGAAAATTATTCATTACGTTTGAGACTTTGTTTGCTCTTGAAGCAGGATTTTGTAGGGCTTGAGGGAAGCCAGTGCCATGTCATGAGGACACTTCAAAAACCCTATAGAGAGGTCCATGTGGCGAGGAAATAAGGCCTCCTGTCAAGACAGTGGTATAAGTGACCCATCTTGGAAACAGACCTTCCAGCCCCAGTCAAACCTTTAGATGAATGTAGCACCAGCTAATGTCTTGACTGTAATCTCATGAGAAACTCTGAGCCAGAACTATTCAGCTAAACTGCTACTGAATTCCTGACCTAGAGAAACTGTGAGATTCTGAATGTTTATTGTTTTCAGAAACTGAGTTTGGGGGGTAATTTGTTATGTAGCAATAGAGATCTCATATGGCACTCCTGCTACCCCAACCTTGGAAAAGCAAATCCGTATCTATTATACTTTATGAACAGTATTATCAAGGGGGAAAGAGTCCCAGACCAACAGTGACACAGGCCTTAGGGGTAGGAAATTTTTCTGGGTTTATTTGTTTGCTTTTTTTTTTTTTTTAACATCTTTATTGGGGTATAATTGCTTTACAGTGGTGTGTTAGTTTCTGCTTTATAACAAAGTGAATCAGTTATACATATACATATGTTCCCATATCTCTTCCCTCTTCCGTCTCCCTGCTTTTGTTTTTTAAAGAAATGGAGGAAATGAACTTCCAAAGCAATTGAAAATAGATATATTTTATCAACTACGAGCAATTTTGGCCAAATTGGCAATTTTGTTCACTTGAGCAGCAGGATAGTATAATGGGAAGAGTACAGAGTTTTGAGCCAAGCTGTCTGTGCTCAGATACCAGCTTTTGCCAGCTGTGTGATCCTGGGGAAATTGCTTTACCTCTCAGCCTTAGTTTTCTCGTCTGTAAAATGGAATAATAATAATAGTACCCACCTTATACAAAACAGTTAATAAAGGCAATAACTTAGGACTGTGTTTGGCACACAGTAAGATTAAGTTCCTACTTTTGAGAATACAGGGGTGGGAATATAACATGAAGTGTCCCATAGTTGAATTACGACACATGTTGAAAGATGCAGCCTCTCAGGAAATGGGAACTCAGAACTTGTATGACAAAGGGAAGACTGCGCTTTCATAACCTACCTTCCTGAACCTTTAGACATACATGAACATAATAAACTTCAGGAGGAAAGGTAACTGTTCCTAGCTACAGAAGGGACACTAAGAGCGGATGACTTGTTCAGGGCCATATGACTCATGGAAACTATGATTGCCACATCACTTCCAGCAGTGCTGCTGTCCTCTTTCCTTTCATTTACACCTGCATTTTACATGGAGAAGGTGACCTAAGTCATATTGTCAAGAAGTCATCTCAGAAAGTGCCACAAGGATTTCCTGAAGTACACGGTGTTTTCAACTCTATTTGATAAATACATAAAGGCTAAAAGGCTAAAGGACATGTTAACAGGATTTTGAGCTCTGCATTTGACGTGACATTTTCTAAGAAGCCTTCAATGGACTTAGTCCTGTATTAGGCAGAGATGGCCTCCTCTTCTGTTCTAAAGGAGCTTGAAATCCCTGTGCCTGTTTTTACTTCCTGGTACAATAACCAAACATGAGCATATTGTGGGGTGCCCATCCTGAGCCAAAGCCCTGAGAGGTTGGACCTTGATCTCCTCCTCCCCTTCCTCCCCTCCCTCTCCTCTTTCTCCCCCCTTGTTTCCCTATCCACCCTGTTTCTCCTAAATGATGCTACATAGGCTGAGTCAATATCTCTTTTTAAAATAAAAAACAAGTGTCAACATTGATGAATCACAGTGACAGGTCAAATTTGAGACTCCAACATTTGCTTTTGTCACAGGGTTTTTCAGTTACATTCTGGGGACCCAGATCCTGTCACTCGACCCTGGAAAAGCAAATCTGTATTATCCTGACAACTTCTGGTGAAAAGAATCCCAGACCAGCAGTGCCTCGGGCCTCGGGAATAGGAATTTCTAGAAGAAGAAAAAAAAAAAAAAAGAGGCATTTTTTTTTTTCTAACATCTTTATTGGAGTATAATTGCTTTACAATGTTGTGTTAGTTTCTGCTGTATAACAAAGTGAATCAGCTTTGATCCAGTTGCCCTTCGTATTGTTGTCTCCCTGTCCAATTTGCTAGAAAATTTCCCACTGGCTCTTGGCTTACTCTCAAATTGGAGTGCAGTCTTTCAGAGATTACTCTGTATGCTAAGAGACAAGGAACTCTTTATTACACAGAATGGGGAGGCCCTGGCTTCTAGGAAGGGCAGATGGAGGCTCTGGACACTGTGCCTTAGGCCCGCCCCTCCCTCCAGGGCACTCTCGGGCTCCTCCCTCTCCCAGTGGAGGGGGAAGGACCATGGGGACCCCTTTACTTAGGCTGGAGGGAGAATGCGATTTAAACTCAGTAACAATTAAGGCAACCCCTCCCCTGACTGGGGGGCCCCCTCACACAGCTACCCCTGCAGCAAGATAATACTTCTAGACGGGAATTCCAGTGGGAGGTGGGGATCCTCCTTCTTTACCCACTTTTCTCAAAATATGAGAATTTTCAAACAAGGGAAGAAGTCTCAGATAATATTTTCTTCTCTTCATGTCCACTTCATCTTTCATTTATCTTGCTTCCCTTCACTTACACTCGCTGAAAAGACCTAGATTTGCAGACACCATCTTCAACGTTATCACAACAAACATTTATGTAGTGCTTCCATATTCATTTAGACCTCACAACGACGCTATGAGGCAGGTACTACTGTGTTCCCCATTTTAGAGATCTGAAAACTGAGGCACAGAGAGATGAAGTGACTTTCCCAGGGTCACAAAGCCCAGAGTTGACCCCAACGGGTCAGACTGCAGAACCTGAATTCTCAAACCTCTGGTGACCCACATCACTTCCCTCTTGTGATTTATTTCTCTTTAGAAATTCATTCTTCCCTAAAATTTGTTTTTGACGGGTGGGCTTATGTGCTGCAGCTCCCATTTCAGTTTCCTCCTAGTCCTGGGTGAATTATGCAGTGAAATAAGGTGAAGCCCTTGCCAACAGCCTGATCCCCCCGATGTATACCTTCTCCTATTTAAGGCCCAACCCAGTCATGCAGGAGCAGTCCTGCTAAGAATGCTAGGTCAAGCCTGATTTGATCGCAGATTCACAGTTTCTGCAGGAATACAGCCCTTCCTCAGTATCTGCAGGGAACTCGTTCCAGAACCCCCGAGGATACCTGAATCTAAGGATGCTCAAGTCCCTTGTATAGATTATATTTGCATATAACCTAAGCACATCCTCCATATTCTTTAAATCATCTTGAGATTACTTATAACAATATGATGTAAATGTGGTATAAATTATTGTAAGTACAGTGTAAATGATATGTAAATAGTTGGCAGTATGTGGCAAATCCAAGGTCCAAGGTTTTGCTTTTTGGAACTTTTTGGTATCTGCCCCCCCGTCTCAGTTTCTATCTACAGTTGATTGAATACACGGATGTGAACCTCAGATATGGAAGTGGAGGCTTTGTCTCCTGCTGGCTGCAAATAGCAAAGTCTTCCAGAGTTAAGCTATTTTCTTTAGGAAGAGTGGACGGAGGGAGGGAGGGAGGGAGAGAGGAAAGAAGGATGGAAAGAAGGAAGAATAGAAGGAAAGAAGAGAAGAAGAGACGAGAGAGGAAGGGAAAAAGGAAAGAAGGGAGGGAGGGGAGAGAGAGAAGAGAAAGAGGAAGGAAACAGGGAGGGAACTAATGGAAAGGAGGGAAGATAGCAGAAAAGAATATTCACTGGCATGGTGACCATGAATTTCTCAGGGAAGATGTTCTTTCAGGCCTCCTAAACCTGACCGTTTCTGCAGCAGGCTTCTTTTTCCCCTTGATTGGGTCATGCTAACTTTCGTCGCGCTGAGACTTTACGTTTGGAAGCCCGGTTATGTTCTTCAGGTTTCCTCTCTAAAAAGAAGGAATGGGAAAAAAATGTAGCAATTTAATTAAAACACATCAGATCAAATCAAGGTTCGGAGCCCAGAGCTGTAAAGGGGTCCCTCAGAGACCCTGAGACTTTCTTGGGGCTGCCAAAGTGTTTAGCGTCAGAAGTCACTCCTCACGGAGTGTCTGATTTCCCCATCGGGTAACACGCAGCCTGCCTGAGACACCAGCAAGACAGTGCTCGAAAAGCACCTGGACCTGGAGGGCACATGAGGGGGCCTCTTTCTAGCTTCCTCTATTGCAAAGACAGAATCATTTCGAGAGAACAGTGGGGAACACACGCCTTTCAAGTTTGCAGAGGTTCTACGCCATGGCGTCTGTCTTTCTCCATCCTCTCTTGGGGTCCGTTTCTCCTTTTTGCTTCTTCTCTTCTCCATCGCAAGGTGCATCTCCCTGGAATGTTGTCTTTGCTCCCTGCCTGCCAGGTAGTGAATTCCCTTCCAGCCCTGAAACTCAGTGATTCTCCCAGTGATGGGAACTCTGTCTCTGCTGTTTCCAGGCTCTGATCCAGCTCAGATCTCGAGTCCCTTGCAGTACGATTTGACACCTTCAGGAGGTAGCAGGGGGCTGGCCTGACCAGACTAGGGTTTGTGGAATCGCTTACTGAATAAGGCTCAGTTCCAGCATTCCAGTCCGGAGACAGTCATCAGTCTTAAATTATTCACATTATTTATAGCTTCAGTACCATTTCAAATAATATGTACCACTGGTTACTGAATATTCATCAGATGCTGAGTACGTACTAATCGCTTGTGAGTGTTCCTTGTTGCCCATTCAGTAGTATTTATGCACACAATCTTATTTAGTTTCACTTAATCCTCATACAACCCTAAAAAGTAGCTATTTAATGCCCATTTTACAGATGAGGAGACGGTTAAGCCCAGGGCGGTTAAGTAACTTGCTTAAGATCACTCTACCAGTACGTGGAGGTATCTGAAGTCTAACTAACCCTGGCTTGTCTTCATCTGTAATCATACCTCCAACAGAACTAGCTACCAAGTATTACACACATCCTATAACTGTGCTGGAAGTTTAAGGTGTGTAGTTTGATTTAGTCCTCATAATCACCTTGCAAGATGGGAGGGTTGACTCCATTTTTCAGGTAAGGAAACTGAGGGTTAGAGAGGTTGAAAATGACCACTCTGGTATATCCGCTGAAGTCCAATAATTGTTTAGAACAGCTCTGAACTTCACCGCCAAAACACAAAAGAAGTTTCTATAACATGCATTTAAAGGCTTTTTGTTTTTCAACATAGCAGAGCAGCTGCATTTATTTTGAGCACATGGTTGTTTAAAATTACCCCCTGAGACAGCACACCTGATGTGGATGCCTGGGAATGGACTTGGAGAAGGTGCAGACCCGACTGCTGGGATTACTGGAGAGAGTGGAAACAGTCTATTTTGATGAATACAGGGGGAGCTAACCGAGGCATAAATGGGGGGCTACATTTTGACGTTCCTCTGAGTGAAAAAGAGGGGAAGATTCTCAAGAAGAACATGAACTCCCAACAAGACTTCAAGATTTGTTTTCAAATCTTGCAAATTTACAGCTGAGTGTTTGGAGGACCAAAATAAGGTCAGTAGTCTGTCATGAGAAAGGAGAATTGAATCTCAGTTTCAAGCCCTCTGCATCATACTTGATATATGCACATCCTTCTTTTTCTCATTCAATCTTGGTTTTATATTAAGCAGTTTTGGGTGCAGTTTGGGTTTCGAACCACGCACCTATTGGTCATTCCCTACCTTGAAGTACCTTTCACTAATAAATCTCTGTAAATGGATATGAGCAAGTTCAAGTGAAATATTTTAAAATGTCACTTACAAAAATACTGGGGGGAAAATCTGTATGTTGCCTCCATGGTTTCTTAACTCATTTCAACTAGGCACATGGACCCAGTCCTGCAATGAAGTCTCCTACATTGCCATTTCCTGAAAGTATTTGTAGTGGAGCTAACATGATTTGCTCAGCTGTAAATCCTCTATTCTGGGCACTATGTAAGTATTCAGAGGGACATTTTGGTTCAAATGCCAATGTTTTGCTTTAAAGAACAGTGAACAAAAATAGACTTTGGTTTTTAAAATTTAAAGCCAAGGTAAAGTTAGACGTGATGATGGGCTGGAAGAAGAAAGGTATATCTTGTTTTATTGAGAACTTAACCATGTGCCAGTTATTGTTTTAAGTGCATTTGTGTTTCTTCTCATTAAAAAAAAAAAAAGACCAAAAACAAACAGCAGAGAACACCTATAAGACAGGTACTATTGTCATTCCCATTTTACAGATAAGAAAACTGAGAAAGAGAAAGATTACGCAGCATGCTCAAATTCATATAACTGGCTAATGATAGAACTGGGATTTGAACCCAGGTGACCCTAACTCCAGACTAGACACTGTCTTTATGTTATACTGCTCTATGAAGGAAATAAGACCCCTGTATCATTCTGGGGCACCACTCACTGAAGAAAATTTTAGTTTGTAGAAATCCGTAGAAAAAGCCAGTCCTGAGGACCAGCTTCCTACAGCCCCAGCTGACAGATGGCTGTGCTTGCACCAACACTCTAAGAGACTTTGTGCCTCCTATGAATAGGCTGAAAACTCATAGAATAATCTGGCTGCGTTTTGGCTCCTCTAGAAATGTGTCAGAGAATTGGAAAGAGCACTGAGTCTGGAGTCTGAAAGTTTGTGTTCCAGTTCTAGCTCCATCCATCAGTGGCCACTGGAACCCCGGATAAATCACTTACACTGTTAAGTATCAGTAAAATAGGCAACAGTAACACTTCTGTCTACTTAAACAAACTTTAAAAACTCTTCTATGATCTACAGAGATTGAGAGAAAAGAGTAAAGTCCAACATCATCATAATTTTGAGACCTTATAAACTTTAGATTAAAGGGATCTAGATGCCATGTCTTTCCCGGACCACTGAGGAGTGAAATTAAAATGATTTTAGACTTACTGGAACTAAGGAGAAAACTTGGCTTTGGATTTTAATTTCCTTTTAAGTAAAATCCTAGTATTCAAAGCTAGGTGATTTTGCCATAGGCAGTGGCATTGGAAGTGTTCTTACCTGCCTGAAAATGCTTGCAGCTACTTCAAATATGATTCTATAATAATATTTTAACAGTGGTCAAGATATATTTACAGCCTTCCTTTGCAGAACAGCAGCTTAAAACACTGGGGGAAGAATATATCTTCTGTTTATGTCTATCAAGATGTTCTATTTCTTTTGGTGTCATTTTTATAAATTGAGCTTGTCTAGAAACTTGTCCTTTTAAGTAAAATTCCGAATTTATTGGCATCAAGTTTAGAAAATATCCTCTCTCTTTTTGTTTTCCACGGCATATATAGCAGTAGGCCTTTTTCATTCCTGATGCATGCCTCCTTTCTTTTTTTTTCTCGATTAGTCTTGGTGGGGGTCGATCAGTTTTATCAGTGTTTTCAAAGAATCAAGCTTTGACTTTGTCCGTCTTCTTGATTGTATGTGTGTTTCTTATTTCCTTGATTTCTACTTTTATTTTTCATAATTTTCTTCTACTTTCTTTGGGTACCCTTCTTTTTGTAACTTCTTGAGGTGGAAACTTACATCAATTGAGATTGCAACCATTCTTCCTTTCTAACATACACAGTTAAAGCTATACATTTACTTCTTTTTTTAAAAAATGGATTTATTTATTTATTTTATTTTTGGCTGCGTTGGGTCTTCGTTGCTGCATGTGCGGGCTTTCTCTAGTTGTGGTGAGTGGGGGCTACTCTTTGTTGCAGCGCGCGGGCTTCTCATTGTGGTGACTTCTCTTGTTGCAGAGCACAGGCTCTAGGCACACGGGCTTCACTAGTTGTGGCTCGTGGGCTTAGTTGCTCCACTGCATGTGGGATCTTCCCAGACCAGGGCTCGAACCCACGTTCCCTGCTTTGGCAGGCAGATTCTTAACCACTGCGCCACCAGGGAAGTCCCTATACATTTACTTCTAAACACAGCTTTAACTATATTCCACAAGTTTTGGTATATTAAATTTTTATTATCATTCAATGAAAAATATTTTCTAATTTTCACTGTGATTTCACCTTTAACCCATGAGTTATTTGGAAGCATATTGTTTCAATTCCAAACATTTGGGAATTTTCTAGTCATCCTTCTGTTGCTGATTCTAGCTCAATTTCATTGTGCATAGAGAACATATTCAGTATGATTTGAATTCTTTGAAACTTGCTGAGACTTGATTGTGTGCAACACTGGCAAGTTGCTTAACCTCTCCGTGCCTCAATTTCCTGGTCTGTAAAATGGAGATAATAATAGTGTCTTCGTCAAAGAAGTCCTGTGAGCATTAAGTTTGGTAATGTATTAAAAAACAGTACCTGCCACATAGTCAGTACTCGGCACCATCAGTAAATGTTAGCTATTATTAATTATTAATTAATTTTGTTACTGGTTACTGTGTTGGATCTAATATAAGCATCCATTGCCTGTCGCTAGCCCACCTTGCCTGTCTGTTCTCATTTGCTGTTAAACTGTAAGACATGTGTCTTAAATATCACATAAGTCTCACGGCATTCCCAAGAAATAGGCACTATTAATATCTGTGTCCTACCAACATGGGGATTAAGGTACAAACTAGGTTAAGAAACTTGAATGGAAGACTCTGTTTCTCAAGATATTAGCAACAGCCTGTCCTCAGTTCACATTTATATTCCTAGCTCATATTTCGTTCCATACAGATAAAGTAAGTAATAATTTTGGAATCAAGTGGTTTTGTGGTTGACATTTTTGTTGGGTGCTCCCTGTGGATATCTACATCTTTCAGGCCAATCTGTTCCCCCATCGGTAGGTTAGCCTCACCTCAGCCACTCAGTTTCAGTCTGAAAAAAGGCAGAGTCCTGGAGAGCTGAAAATATGCCCAGGTTCCCAGCCCTTAACACCCTCCAAAGACAAAATCCATCGTCGTCACCTTGTGGGAACTCAACAAATAGTGGCTGATAGACCGTCATGGTATCAGTTCTGAAAATAAGCACAGACATTTTTGGTTACCAGCCCACCGTCACCCAAGTCGTAAAGAGAGTGAAATCAACATTCTTTTCCATTCATTGGGCATAAATTGTTATGGCTGTTTCCAAGGATGCATGGTACACGTGTAACGTGGGGGTCTTTCAGGAAAATTTGACATCAAGCCTAGAGTCTTGAGAGACCAGTTTGTATTTTCAAAGAACATTGAAGACTTTACCATATTTCATAAATGGCATTTCCAAAACCATATTGGCACTAGTTTCTCAACCTATTTTACAACATGCAACACCTGGTCTCTTGCTTAGTGTGATTTCAAAGGGGCTGGTATGATTCTTCTGAGTATCCTAAATCTCCCTGGATGTCCTGTAATTGCACAATTTTATTCCCTTATTCCTTTAACATGTCACCTCCTACTTTGTTTATTGGTTCTAGTATACAATCCCTTGGGAAAGATAACATTAAATTTCATGAATTGTTCATACTGTGGATGAGTGAGTTTATTAGATTGGCTCCGAAGAGCTTGTTTAGGTTCAGATTTAGGAGGGGGAAGGGAGAGAAAGGAGGATATAGGTAAAATGGGCATCTGGGTTTGGGAGTGCTAGGTGAAAGAGCCCTGTCTTCTGAGGCTCTGCGTGTGATAGCCAAGGAAGCTTCATGTTTTGCCTGAGGCTGCCTCTGCCCACATCCTCCAACCGCACGCACATCCACATGCCATTTAATTAGATAATTGTTGTAAACCTTTAGCAGTAACACTGTTACTGTTATGTCAAAATGTTCTATTTTTATATTAAAAATTGCTCTTTTTCTGGTTCTTGGGTGCACAATTTGTATTCATCCCTGGTCTTAGAGAGCTTTTGGGGTTGTATCTAGTCTTGATGACAAAGAAGAGTTGAGAACAGGGAAGTGAGGGGATTTGAAGAATGTCAGTTAGAACTGTCACTGTGGGAGACACCTAGGGCTCATTCAGCTCTATTTTTTTTTAAATAAATTTATTTTATTTATTTTGTGGGGCCGCTTTGGGTCTTTGTTGCTACACATGGGCTTTCTCTAGTTGCGGTGAGTGGGAGCTACTCTTTGTTGTGGCGTGCGTGCTTCTCATTGTGGTGGCTTCTCGTTGCAGAGCACGGGCTCTAGGCATGTGGACTTCAGTAGTTGTGGTGCGTGGACTCAGTGGTTGTGGCTCGTGGGCTCTAGAGTGCAGGCTCAGTAGTTGTGGCGCACATGCTCCGTGGCATGTGGGATCTTCCCGGAGCAGGGCTCAAACCTGTGTCCCCTGCATTGGCAGGCGGATTCTTAACCACTGCGCCACCAGGGAAGTCCTCATTCAGCTCTATTGCCTCTTTCTGCCATGATACTCGGGAACACGTGGCAGAACTTCTTTTCATGGACCTGCCCTGCACCCACCTGGCAGATGAACTGATGCTCTTCATTCTGCTGGTAAAACAAAGCTGCTGATGCCCTTGACACCTTGAATGCTCATAACTGCCAGTTCTTTAGTGGTTACCAGTTGGCAGTTGTATTTATTTCTACACTGTCAATGCTGGTTATACCTATTGTTGTAATTCCATAACTTAATTAAATAATGTGTACATGAATGAAATATGAGCATGAAAGGCAAGACCTAATTTGAATGCTGGCAAAGACTTACTAGGAGAATCTCTTAGAAATGCTATCAAAATAAGTATGGGCAAGAATTATCAAAGACTGGTAAGGTATTAATATTTGTGGAAATACAGACAAGTTCTGCCCTCAGATTGCTTTTTCTGTGATCTTTAAGTTCTTGCTCTGCTGTTAAAGATCTAAAACTAGAAGCCATTGACTATACATTTAGGGTGTGGTTTATGCCAGAAAGAACATGCAGAGCTCAGTCAGCAGACCCACACTCAGAAAAGGCATTGGTCCTCCATCAGAAGATCTGCAGTGCACTTACTTTTATTTTTATATATATATATATATATATATATATAT